>NC_092860.1:9731757-9733538 GCF_032062135.1 Pyxicephalus adspersus | reverse complement strand
GAAAGAAAGAAAGAAAGAAAGAAAGAAAGAAAGAAAGAAAGAAAGAAAGAAAGAAAGAAAGAAAGAAAGAAAGAAAGAAAGAAAGAAAAAGAAAGAAAGAAAGAAAGAAAGAAAAAGAAAGAAAGAAAGAAAGAAAGAAAGAAAAAGAAAGAATAGACAAAGAATAAATAGGAGAAGAGTAAAATAGACATATCTGGGGCCCCTTGGCCCACCCCTAGTGAAGGTTTGTACACAGCAGGTAGGTTCCCCTCCTCTTTGCTTGTCCTTAGCTCACCTCTTCCCCCTCACCGTCCATCTCTTTCCACCTTTCCTCCTATTCCATCCTGAGGGCTCCTGAGGTTGCCATTAAAAATTCTGGACACGTCTATCCAGATTGCACTTCATGTTTATGTTTCTTCTTCAGGGAAATGAGCAGAATTTATTGAGCGCATTGAGCGCACTCAGAGGTACAATAGCATAGCAGGATGTCTAACTTCTAAACCTTAATCTTGACCTCCCAGAATAATTCATAGACAGGAGCTAAACACACACTGGGTCAGACAGTCCTCCTGGTGATGTGTTATGTATTAAATCTTTATTTTATCTAATATATAATAATTATAAAAATAAGGTTTTTATTTTTTATTGGTTTGTTGGTTTTCATTTGTTCAGATGTTATTATTAAGAATAATAATATTGTTGTGACAGTAGAAACATTGTTACACATTAATTCTGGTACAACACTGCCATCTACTGGACACTTGACACATGATTTAAGTATTATACAAAATTCCTTACAGCTGTCTGTGGAGTGCTTGTGGGTGTAAAGTAGCAAGAGAATATTGAAAAAAGAAAAATGTTATTTTTTTTAAAGCTTTGTAATATTTGTCAGTGACTCAGCCAATCAATGACAGGTATAGTATGGTTTAGCCAGCTAGAAGATGGTGCTAACAGTTGTCAACATCTAGATGCTGGTTTTGCGGACCCCTACTATACCTGCTAATGATTTTTGGGTCAGCCAGTCTATGACAGGTAAAGTCTAATGGGAATTCAGATTGCTCAAGCTTTGCGTTCCAATCCAAGGTCAGAATAGCTTTGGTCCAAATCAGAATTGGAACTATCCAACCACCACTACCTGGCACCTATCCTTTGCCATACTGCCCAGTGACTAACTTTACCCAGAAACTAGCCTACCAAGAACCCAACCCCTAACATGAGCCCTCCAGGTATAATGGGCAAAAGTAGTCAAATCAATGGGTATCTATATATGTCCCAACACTGACCACCAGAGGGCGACATCTACATAAGCAATGTTATGGTCAATGCTTTTTGCACCCTGCACATCATTTTGCTCTTTTATCTAATAAAGTAATATTTTACTTTTTGTTTATAGTGAAGTTCTATCATCTGGAATAAAAGGCCTGGAGAGGTGTGGCGCCCATTGAAATGACTGGGCAGGTCCAGTCCTCAAGACGAGTACACTGAAACTGAGTCTTGGTTCAATCAGGGCATCAGGGCTGAAATACCAAAACAACAAAACTGGCCATTCATCAGGGTGAATTTTCGCCCTTCAAGGAATAGCTTAGTGAATGTGATTGCAAAGAATACCTAATTATGTGCAATGAGAAAAAAGGATCTTTCCTTGTACATGATTGGATAGCTAAAGTCAGCAGAACTCCATCTCATTTACAATGCTAAATAAAATGCCCCTTGCAAGGTGATAATTCACTTTGCATTGTGAACAACCTGTATTTCTTTAGTAAATTCACCCAATTGTGAGGACCCTGCAAGACTCTGCAGCT
>NC_092860.1:9719957-9731552 GCF_032062135.1 Pyxicephalus adspersus | reverse complement strand
CTTCCGCTGCATCTCTTTGCAGTTCTCTTCATTGGCTTCCATTTCACCTGGGAATCAAATTCAAACTCCTGTGCTTTGCTTCAAATCCCTCCACAGTTCTTGTCCCACTTACCTTTCTGCCCTGATAGAAAAATACTCCCCTAGCCGCTCTCTCCGCTCCTCCAATAACCTACTAATGACTTCCTCACTCATAACCTCATCGCACGCACGACTCCTAGACTTTTCTAGAGCCGCCCCAACTCTCTGGAATGGTCGTCCTCGTCCTATTGGTCTTGCCCCCACTTTCTGCTCATTTAGGAGCGCTCAGAACCCATTTTTTCACACTTGCTTACCCATCTTCTTCTGTCTCCGTCACTACTTCCCCCCACTACATATCTCCCCTCCTATTGTGTGTTACTTCCCCCACCTCCTAGATTGTAAGCTCTTCGGGGCAGGGTCCTCTCCACCTGTGTCAACGTCTGTATTCGTCTGTCATTTGCAAACCCCAATTATTGTGCAGGGCTGAGTAGTATGTTGGCGCTATATAAATCCTGTTTATTAGTAATAATAATAATAATACTGATGAGCAAAGCTGGATTTCTGCCATACGTCTAATTGGATTCACTCCTCGGCATTTTTCCCTTAATGTGTTTAAATTGCTTCATATTACTTTGTGTCGTTGTATGTTTTTAATGTGTGTTGAAATGCACTTTACATTGAATATCAGCACTCACCATATTGCACATTGACGTAAATTGATGCGTGTTATGATACATTAACGTGCGTCTTGATGCATGAGCCAATCAAAACGACTTGAAGACCACCAATGTTAACCCCTTGCACTCCCATGTGTAAATGATGGCTCCCAGGGGCTGTGGTACCAGCGCAGGGAATTCTGAGCAATGCATTGGCCAAACTAGTTCCGTGCATCGGATCTGTCATTAAATAGAACCTATCATGGGATTTTTAACCCTTTTCTATAATAACAATATTTATTTATTTTTTTTAATTTTTTGGGGAGGCCCCTCCCCATTCATCTTTACTGCCGTGGCATCTGCGCATGCATCCTAGACATCAGGCTATTATAAATGCATGGGCAGTGAGATTGGCAATTTTTTTTTTCTACATTTTCACAAGGAAACGGTACCCTGTCTTGCACCTGTGCAGTGAGCAGAAGGAACAAGATGGAAGAAGATGGGAGAAGAAGAAATCCTGGATGGCAGAGAACCATCTGGGAGTAGATTGTGGAAGGATGGAGCATGTCTTTATTTGTAGCCACATTGTAATCTTTGTTACAACTCTTCCAGACTGGAGAGGATAGACTAATATGGGAGAACCTGAGGGATCCAGCAAACCTGCAATGGATCTGGTCCAGGATTGAAAATATTGCCAACTAATAGCAAATAGAAGAAGAATTATTTGGCAAATATCTTCAATGAGATGCATTCAGGGTTTGCTGGATCACTCAGGTTCTCCCATGACAGTCTATCTCAGAGGTCCGCAATCTTTTTCGACCACTAGGTCATTTATGAGGTGAGCAGAAGCACACTAGGCCGGACTCTCTCTGAGTCCCTACCAATTGGCTCCGCCCCCACTAGGAACGCCCCATGAAGGGAAATCCCTCTCCTCTGTATGCATTGTGGAGGAGAGGGAATGTTCCCTATTTACCGCGGCCGTCGTTAACACTTCTGCCGCCACGGTAAATAGCAAACATAGGGAAGGGAGCAACAGCAAGACGAAGCTTAACCTCCCTAGCGGTAACCCGAGTGTGACTCGGGGTAGAAAAAAGTTGCTGAAAGCGGTAACCCCGAGTCACACTCGGGGTAGGTAAACCTATAGGAGGTAATAGTAAATAGAGCCTTACCTGATCCGCCGGCGTCCTGCGTCGTCCATTGGGGCAATCTCTGTCCTCTTCCTTCTTCCTCCGGCTGGCTTCTGCACCTGATGAGTCAGCGGGGGAGTTCCCAGTGACGTCGGTGCGTGTGTGGTGACGTCAGCGGGAAATTCAAAATCCATTTGTATTGCATTCAATACAAAATAACTGTATTGAATGCAATGCATTGGATTTATATGTGTAAAAGCAGTACATTGTTTTCAAGAACATTTATTTTACAGTATATATAATAGTATGAGTATAATATTTATTTATTTTTTTTAAAAATTAAAAGTTTTTTTTTTAAATATACACATTTCTCAATTTATTCAATTTAATATTTTACATGATTTTGTGTTTCAAACTTTATTATACTCCTACCAATATACTGTAAGTTGGAACTAGTACCAATATACTGTAAAAAAAATTTTCATGAAAAACAATATACCGCTTTTAGACATATAAAACCAGAAAGAAATGAACCGCTAGGGAGGTTAAGAGCTGTTTGAGGCTCCAGAGCTCCGGCATCTCCGGTAGTTTGTTCCGGCCTAATCCCGGATGGTAACCCACGGAGCCGCGTGTTGCCAGCTGGCATTAGGCGGGATCGGCCAGGGGGACTTAGGCCGGAACAAACTACCGGCTAGGCCGTATCTGGCCACAGGGCCGGAGTTTGCCGACCTCGGGCTTATCTACCTCTCAGTCTTGGAGAGCTTTAATAAATCAGGCCCAAAGCACAAAATCATGGGACATTGAGTTTTCTTATGGGCAGTAAGCTGATATTGCAGTTGCTCTGCTGCCCTCTAGTGTCCAGCAAGAGAAAGTAAATCCTATCAGCAGATTGACTGCATAAAAGAACACTTTTTTAACATAAAAACAAAAACTAATAATAATAAGTGTATTTTCTTTTGCTTGGCCTTAATAAAGGGATAAAGGTACACAATCTAATTGGAAAGCAGATACTATAGTATACCTTCCTACAACTGGAAAAATTTAGTTTATTTTCTTCTTATATGCGACCTGCAGCTGGGAGCCAAAGCCACGTCAGCTGAAAGTTTACATTGTTAATGAGACCTCCCAGCCCTAATGATTAAGTATATGTATATGATTACTGTAATAATCCATAAGCTCACTGTTTCTGCAGGGGAATCATAAACGTTCGGTAATAATAGTTATATGCGCATAAAATAACAGTAATTAACCGGTAATTCATACACATTACTCCTTCAGCTATAGGCCCGAATTTAATTGTTCTAATAATTTAACATTATGGTTGTGGCAGCCGTGCTGAGCGAGCGAATCACTAATCACCAGCAATAATAAATTCATCGAAAATGTGAAAAATGGCCATTTGCAGCGATAAAGTCGGCATAAATAAACTCCAATTTAGAATTATTTATTGATGTTTTCCCCAGTATAGATTCCAGCCGGTCAGCACAAAAGCTGAATTAAGTTGTTTCAGTTTTTTAGGTTAAAAAATGTTGGATTTTGTTGCATGCAGAGCTCCCAACTTGGCATGCATAAGGCAATGAAATAATTAAGAGCAGGCATGCAATAAAGTTAGCCACATTTTCCCAAAAGGTTACCTGCAGCTAATTCATCAAAATTTTTTCTTATTTCTTTTATTATAAGTAGGGGCTTGCTCCCAATATGGGGATGCGGTGAGTTTTTACCCATGCACATGCATAGGCATGCACATTTGCACTGTGTTTGACAACTTATTAATATGCATTGGCTGCCAAACACAGCATATGGCATACAAGTGCTGCATTTTTTTTAAAAAGTGCATTGCAGGACCATGTATTGCCATGTGTTGTGCTGAAATGCATTGGTAAGGTACGTTTTGGGTTCCATTGGCAATAAAAGGTAACCCAGCGCACCAATGCATGTCATGTAAAAATTACAACTCAGCGCAGCAATGCATGTCATGTATTGTGCTGAAATGCATTGATATGATGTGCTTGGGAATCCAAAATATCAATGGGTGGCAACCCAGTGCACCAATGCATGTCATGTAAAAACTACAACCCAGCACGCCAACAACTTGTGTGTTGTGTCATTGCATGTGTGTCCCCATAGAAGTGCATGCATTCAGTATAAAAAGCCATAAAAGTGAGGATTTTTTGCTCCATTGCAATAGAATTCTACCAAACGGCTATGTTTCTGCAATCACAAGGTTAGATTTACATCATAAGCACAGGGCATGCTTTAAACAGAATGTGCATTGTGTAGTTAAAATGCATGGACTTATTTCCTTGCCTTCTGCCGTTCCTAAAGTATTCAGTGTCTGGGATTGAGAATTAATTGTTCCACAGTGCTTACAGCTAAAGAGGTAAGTGAGGGCTTATTTTACAGCTATCTTACTTCTTGTTGGAATATAGAAATTTTTTAGGATATGATTTCTCTGTGCGTTGTGCTGTAAATGCTGTAATGCAGTGTAATTCAAGGCAATAAAATACCCCCAGTGTGTGTCTATACCAAGTAAATAAAAAAAGACATTTATGTAAAAATACAGATAAATACTATATACATACAGATTCATGAGACAAAAGATGTCCAGAGTACTATGTGTTTTCAACATAAAATAGCAGACTTTTAGACACATGATCTACTTATTGATCAAAACTTGGTCTAAGCCAGGGGGAAAGGTATAAATCAATGCTTTAACATCATGTGTGCATGTGTATGTAGGTTTTTAGCTTGAGTTTTAGAACTTTGTAAACAACAGAAGATAGTAATAAAACATGCTAAATATTGCCTTAAACTCCCTCTGCTGTCTGAATAGGGTAATACATATCCCATATATAACTGCATTTTGTTCTTGAGTTTAATGGGAAGTGGATCACATCTCCTCTGTTGAACAGAACTAATTTCAGGGTAGGGAAAGTTGAGCAATTGCTTGGGGCTCTTATCTTCACCAGGGCCCCATTTGTCAGAAAAGCATGCTCTGCATGTAGGACCCCACTTTATATTTATTCAAGATGCCATTTTTGTGTAAAACCATCCCTGCTTTTAATCTCTGTTGTAATAACAATGTTGATTTTTAGAATTGATTACCTTTTCTGAAATATGACCGAGTTTCATGCCTATCCAATGGCCTAATTACTTTCAGAGTCACTATACTGAAATGAGCATGCAAATACATATTTCTAACGTCATCGGTTGCATGCCAGTCAGATCTCAGACATAACTGAACAAGGAAGATTACTATGGAGCCAAACATGCAAGCCTCATATTTCTATTAGAAGAGGTGAATATGTCATTTCCCATCTGGCCACAAGGTGCCAGTGTCGTGTGTAATAAATCTGAATGCAGACTGATAGCTGTATGACAAACTCATTCTAAATAATATTTTAAAAAAGTAGAAATTATAAGTATAAAAAAAATGTTCTGCAAATCAAAACAATGCATTTATGTCTGGACATGTTACACTGGACATGTTACACTATCATGGGAGAACCTAACTGATCCAACAAATCTAGAATGGATTTCCTAAAAATATTTAATAGTTGGCAAATGCTTTCAATCTTGTACCAGATCCATTCCAGGTTTGCTGGATCCCCCAGCTTCACCCATTATAGTTTTGGAGCGAAGACATCTTCATCTTGTAACCTGACAGCCCTATGAGCAGATAATTGTGATATGCTGATTATAACTACAGAACACCAAACTATATCTGGGGGGGGGAGACTTTTCTTTTCTAACTGCAATGCTCCATATTTGGAACAAATAAATAAAAAAACACAATGGGCCCAAAACAGAGGAATAGCTACCTGGGGGGCAACTAAAGGGGGACCCTGGGCCAGAGATGCCCCACCTTTCCTCCAACAGGTGCCCCCTGATAGATGCATGGTGCGCACATTTGTTATGGGAGTGACGTTTCATGGTGGATGTATTTGCTATAGGGGGAAGAGGTGTCATGTTGGTCACACCGATGATTGGGGGGAGGGTGCCATGGTGGAGGTTTATTGGGGCCACATTGCTAAAGGGGGAAGAGGGTGATATTTGTTATATAAACCTAAACAGTTGAGGTCACAATGTGTTGGGATGTAGGGAGAGAGCTCCCAATAAAAGTTTGCTGGGTAGGCTCAAAAATCACAAAGCAGCTAACATTAGGTAGGTTCAAGCAGTTTTGCCATTAAGATATCCCATTGTGTTCCATTATGCCATTCCAGGTTTGCTGGATCACCCAGGTTCTCCCATAATTGTATATCTCCTCCAATCTTGGAGAGCTTTAATAAATCAGCCTTATTATGTTTAAAGCACATTGCTGTCTTATGCTGTTTCCACTCTCATAGCTACATTCTGATACTGATTTTCTCAGCTGGTCCGGTTCCTCTCCAATGCTGAAAAGCCACCATCTTACAATATGATGTCATTGAAATCATTGTTTGCAGATGTTTTTGCTTGGCACACATTGTCCTGATCGTGGATTTCCCAGGCAATAAAGAGATTTGTTGCATGTCATTAAAAAGCTTTTACTTTTCACTTGAACTATGAAATAGAGATTTCTTACTTCCAGATAAGAAATGTGAGAAGTTAATATTTCATCAGGATGTTTAAAGTCATCAGTAAACACTTTGCATTAAAGTGGCTGCCCCTCTGATTTGCACTCCTGCAGCTGATTGTTGTAGTTGTCTATTTTTAATATTGGCGGTGAAATGTTTCACTCAGTCACTTTAGTCCTTTCGTTATACATTGAACAGGTGGCAATGCACCGGATTATGTGCCAACAGACCACAGACCAGAACGCAAGAATTAAACACGGTTCCATTATTGGCTTGCTTGTGGTCTGTTAAATAAATCTTTGGAAGTGTTTTATGTTTTTATGTGATTTTTTCTTTGTTTCTGTTGCACTTCTTAGCTCCATCAGCCCTGCTCAGATCATATTTTTGGTATTTCAGATCTCCATGTTTTAGAGATAAAAGGAGGGGAAGCTTTTCTCTATTCCTGTCCTGGGGGTAGATAACACTGCTCAGATTCCTCAAAGGATCAATACTACATAAATTATTCCCAGAAATCATATTGTCCTCTCCGCCTAATCCAAGACTTCAAATCACTCCAAATAAAAATAAAAAATACAATTTTATTTACATCAATACAACAATCACAGAAACAATTGTGCAGAATAAATGAATCAGCAGGAATCTCATGTAATATTTATTGCGGAGCTCCTAAAGCTTCTGTTTATATAAATATAATCTCTTCTAATCACAATATTTATTCCTTAATACCTCCCATATACATATAATAATACATATTGTCAATGGAGCCAGATTTTTCAGAGAAAGCCTTTCATGACACTTCCTGCAACTTCTTTTGAATTCTTCTAGCCGGTTCACATAATAACAATTCAGGGATTGGACAGTACAGGTAGTCATCGAGTTCAGGACATCTGACAAAAGGACGTCTTCTAGATATGAACAGGGCTTCCCTGCTCGCCGCAACTCTGCAGTTGTTTCTTTTTGCATATCAAAGCACAGCTTGCTCCAGAAGTTAATAAATGTCTAGACTTCATAAAGTTTTTTTTTCTTTTTTTTGCTTTGTTTGTGATTAGCTCACAGTGAGGATTTTATACAGTAACTGGCATTACGCTGTCTAATATTATATTGAGACAAACATCTGTCCTAATTGCATTTATTAAAATAATGTACATGTTCCAACTTACATACAAATTCAACTTAAGAACAAACCTACAGTCCCTATCTTGTATGTAACTTGGGGAATGCCTGTATATTGTTGAAAGAGCTTTCACAGAAATGGAAAACTCTTCTGTCCCAATCCTCCAAACAAAGACTTCTAGTTCTAGTTCGAGTTGCTCCTCTTGATTTAGCACAATAAAATACGCGGCTCCTATATCTCCTAAAAAAGCGATGTTGCTGTAAAACGCGTCAAGTTTTGAAAGTTTCCTGGAGATATTAAAGAAAATATATCATTGTGATTAGAAGAGATTATATTGATATATCCAGAAGCTTTGGAATAAATATCACATGAGATTGTTGATAACTGTTTTGTGATTGTTTTTATTGATGTAATTACAATAGTATATATTTTTTATTATTATTGGAGTGATTTGAAGTCTTGGATTGTCTTACCAATCACTATGATTGTATGAGGAAACTATAAATAAAAAGAGAACACATTATATTTTTTCTAGGGTTTTGATTGGTCGGCTTTGCTTTGAAACATTGTATCCATTCGGTGTGATGTGATTGGTTAATGTGCCTAAAGCCTTGCACATGTGCCAAATAGAACACTCTGTTACTTGCAGTAACAGATCCAGAAATTTGTGGTTCTTATCTCTCCAAAACTATTCCCACACTTGGCAGACAATCAAAGAACAAGTAGGAGGCTGTGAGTTCTTTCAGTTACTTTGTTATTAGCTTTCATTATTGGGCAATTAGAGCTGACAAGGAGGTATTTAGAGGTGGGAGATGCCCTAAGTCTGCATTTCATCACTTGTGGGATTCTAATTACAGTAAATGAAGATAATGTGAATATGTGCAGACACACGGTGCTCAGGGTGATGCTGCTGATTGGGGCCTGAAGGCGCCAGAAATTGTAAATTCCTAAATATAAAATATGTTCAAAATATTTATATCTGTGGTTTTCGCTTTATGCAGGATTAGAAAGCTGCTTCTTATTGTAGAATAGATCGTAATGGCAGAGGAGATCAGATTACAAAGACTGCTAAACGGCTCTCCCATATGGATATGCACATATAAGGAATTCTGCAAATATCGGGAGGATGGAGAGATGTCGGTCCACCCATTATTATTAATATTATTATTAATAAACAGGATTTATATAGCGCCAAGATATTACGCTGCGCTGTACATTAAATATGGGCATGCACGCTGCTGGGTCACTTTTTAGGCTATTGCCCAGGGCCCCAACCGACCACATCCCTGCATTAATTTCACTTTCACACTTTTCATTGTCTTGCTGTTACTTCCTATTTGGATTACGTTTTAGATTGATTTTATGCTTTTCTCGCTCTTTACAGGTAAAATCTCAACAACAGTTGAGATAGTTCCCGTCACCTATTTACTAATCGAGTAGTTGAATGTGGAATTTACTCCCAACGTGTGCAATAAAAGTGACAATTGGGAGAAAGACCTCCTGTGTAGTCACCATGCCAGGACATGTTATGTGGTCAGGATTGCACGGTGCAGAGATGTGGATAAGAGATTTTAGGTTCACAATGGCACAAAGTATTACAAACCACAAAAATCTAACGCTTTTTTATTGTGGTGATGATAAGACGGGTTAAGAGTCCATTAATAAATTAGTACAAAGGTACAATAAAAACAATGCTATAATTCTATTTATAGGAATTCCTAACCAAGCAAATATGGTGATTATATGCATTGCCTGCCAAGAGAAACAAAGGTGACCTAATTTGTGGTTACAAAAGATTTCACCCAGACCTGATCGACTGAAGCAACCCAGTCATTACACTGCCCCCTAGAGGCAACACAGGTCATAACTCTACTCCCATTGGTAGCTCAGATCACAAAATTGCCCCTTACAGGCACCCCAGGTCTTAACACTGCCTCCACAAGATGCCCAGAGCACAACTTTGCATCTACAGGTACCCCAGATCATAACACTGTCCCCACAGGCACCCCAGATCATACCGCTGCCCCCACAGGTACCCCAGATCAAAACGCTGCCCCCACAGACACCTCAGATCATAACACTGCCCCCACAGGTACCCAAGATCATAACACCGCCCCTACAGGCACCCTAGATCATAATGCAACCCCTAAAAGCATCCTAGATCATAACACTGCCTTCGCAGACACCCCAGATTTTACCTTTCCTCTAGGGGGCATGGTTCATGACAACCTGGGCTTAGAGGAACTGTTGGCCATCATCCAATCCAGAGGAATAGCAACATCTAATGCCAGAAAGGAATCACTGCGGGGACAGCTTTGGATTGAAGGTTTATATCAGGGGTGTCAAACTCTGGCCCGAGGATTTCTAAATATGAGTTGCAGTTGGCCCGCTGCTGCATTGAAATAGCGCCTCTAATACAATTCCTGGCATCACTCACATCTCTAGACCAGAGGCCTCTCTGCCTATGCGTGGCCCCGCATTGGACTGTTTTATTGATGCAAGGAATTGTAGTAGCGCTGTGATTTCTCTATTATAAGCTTGTTCCAAATTGAATGTTAAGCAAAACGTCTTTGTTTCCATATGAAAAGGTTTTATATCTAATAAGAAGGAAAAACTTCCTCAATTTTTACAATATACTTCAAGTCTGGCCCACAACTTTGTCTAAGTTTATAATTTTGGCCCTCTGTGTATTTGAGTTTGATACCCCTAGTTTATATGGAAGCAATAGCTATATAGGACATTATTTTCTTTTGATTGGCTATTCATTTTTCAAGCATTTCTGAGTTCTGATTAAACACAGAAAAAAATCCCCGGCCAGGCATCAGATGTCATCACTGTAATGCTTAACACAATACGCACATATTTCAGGCAATCTGCTAATCCCTCTCTGACAGATCTGACTTCAGAAAAATTTACGACAATGTCATATGATTTAAATTCTAATTTCCCCCTGGGACAGCTTCTAGGAAAGATAATAATCAACATTTATTTGCATTGAATGTAACCCCAGAGGATGAATTTTAACTTTGCTTCCTTTTGATATCAATTGTTCAATTAATGTTCAATAAATGCGAACAATATCTATTGATCCCACCAGAAATCTTATCAGTTGATGAGTTATTTTATTCTCTGCCTGTGTAAACTGATAAGTAACATGGTACCAGTTATCTGCACTACAAAACAGCCTTCCAATGAATGTTAGATGAGGAGGGGGTGTTTTGTAGTCCTGTCCGAGGGTGACAATGCTTCCCATACCTTTATAGAAACAGTGCAGTGTATTGTCACCCACGACAGGAAGTATTGCTGTATTACAGGAAGAAATGTGCAGAATCTCACCAAGCAAACCTGAATGCAGCCACAAATGCAGCCAATGCATGGTCTAGTAAGCTGCAATAGATTGCATTGATGTAACAGTTATACGTTGCTGTTGCTCCTACCTCAGTATTAGTAATGAGTGGACAGCACCTACCTGCTGTATACATTACCAACAGGCTCACAAAAATGCCATAAAAACCATAAATGCCAGCCTGGGACCACCGCCTGATGACCACCTGCCAAGGACTGCAGCCTGATGACCACCTCCTATGGACTGCCCACTGACAACCACCAGTTCAAAACTGTTCCCTAATGACTATGAACCAAGGATCACCCCGGAAAAATAAATTGCAAGAGCTGCTCACTAATACCCAAGAGCCAGGAACCATCCCCTTATAACTATGAGACAGGTACTACCCCATGATCACCATCTGCCAAGGACTGCTCGTTGCAAACCATCAGCATGAGACTGCTGCTGGATGCCAATGGGCCAAGGACTACTCCCTATTGACCACCAGTCAAAGACAGCTCCCTGACAGACCTGAGCTGGGGACCACCCCTGATGACTACCTGCCAAGAACTGCCTCTCATGACTACCTCGTATTGACTGCCCATTGCCAACCACCAGCCCAAAACTGTTCCCTAATGACTATGAGCCCAGGACCACCCTTGATAACCAAATGGCTAGAGCTGCTCACTAATACCCAAAACTCAGGGATCACCCACTGATGACCACCAGCCAAGGACTGCTCACTAACAACCGAAATCCAAGGACGGTCCGCTAATGACCATGAGTCAGGGACCATCCC
>NC_092860.1:9707928-9719479 GCF_032062135.1 Pyxicephalus adspersus | reverse complement strand
CTCCTCATGTAGACTCTGGTATGAATGGTTCCTGGTAAATTACCCCCAGTATCTATCGTTATTTCCACTTTTGCTTTCACATGGTCAAATCTGACTGACCCGCCCTCTAGCTGAATCCAGATATAGGAGGAAATGGGCTGTAGTGCACTGTACAAGCACATATGGCTTATGAAACTCATATTCTGTCCAGCTCTTTCATTCCACACACTGTTTTGAGTCATTTATGACCTGATTTCTAATAGAATCCACCTTATTTTATTCTGGCTTTAGTTTTTCTTTATAACTTATGGAACTGGCTGCTGATTGGATCTTCCCAGCCTTTTGTGTGTTCTTATGGCTGATACTATGTAACACTTTTGCTTGTATGTCCCGATGATAGGGCCTGCATCTCCTTTCTATTCCCCAGACAGGAACATGATAACAAAGCCGAGTTTCCTTTTCCGTCAGGGAAAAGCAAATCATCAGCTATTGTTTGAGCTTTAGAAAATCTTTGCACGCCCTGAGTACGTTGAAAAATAAAGTGTAATGGTTTGGAGTCAGCTTTATTTTATTCTTCATTTGCAGGATTTTTCATTTTGTTTTTTATGTATAAATATTTTTTTTCACATTGATCACAAGATAAAGGATTCCCAGAGCACCCTAGAAAAGCTAAGACCGCCACCTTCTGCTTGGAAAATACAATTGGGAATTGCCCAGGAATGGACGTTTTTGCTATTTGTTGTTTGCTCTCCTGCAGCATCTTTGTAGTTCATTCTTGCAGTTCAGAGATAGCTGGACAGCATTTTTCAGAATGGGTGCCCTGAGGTTCACAGAAAGTGCCTAAACTTTAATGGAAGGATCACCAGGTATTATTAAAGTAAAGATTAACTGACAATGTAACCATTAGGTTTATATCTACTATAAATCTGAACTCAAGGAATTAATTAATGCTGTTCTGAGAGCAGTGGGAGGGGCTAAATCGCTTCCCCAGCTGCAGGATGCCTGCAGGACACTACAGGGGGCGGGTTCAAGACCAGTCACCCTGCACAAGGAGAGAGACAGCAGGAGTGACCGGTCTTTATTACAGGGAAGTGTACAGAAGATAAATAAAACATAAAGCATGCCTAGAAAAAAAGAGTAGAAAAATACACACAACTCTTATATTTACACAACCAACAAAAATTAAACATATCACTCTATAAATCTCCTGTGAACCAAAACAGATTTACTATGTCAGGCTGCAGTGCTTACATAGGAGGTTGGGGCTCCTGGGAATGTTTCCAACTGAGGATAGTCTGATTTACGGGAAACACTTTCTTATACAAGAACAGCAGACTTCTATGATTGGCTCAGATTCAGCTTCAGTGAATGTACGCACGATTTATTCATCGGTCATTGCATGCAATGGTTAATTCAGAGGAGCGTGGAAATGAAGTTGATGTAATGTTTTATATTACTTCAATATAAAAAAAATGTAAATACAGCTCACATGGTCCGAATGGGAATCTGGCCAGTGCAGGATGTTATCACGTCTCAATATGTAATAAAGTGTACTCAAAAACATAATATAGTGAATCATGCTGGCCTATAAATAGTGGCACATTCGTCTTCATTTTACAAATGTTTTTAGATTCTTCAAAGTGCAACTTTTTGATGACAGCTTTGCACAGTCCTGGGATTTTCTGATTTGTGAGGTTACCTGGAATGGATTTCCAACACTTCTAATATATTGGAAATCCTGGGAACAATGTGACTGTTAACAAAGTGAAACCACAGCATTTATTTTCAGTTTTACATTGACAATCCTTTCCCAAGTTAAAAAACCCCTTTTTTCTTTGGCACAAATAAAGATGAAGGAAATACAAAAATGTAATGAAAAGTTCCTGTTCAAAGGTTCTAATATAATGGAAAAAAGTACTCCAGGGGAAAGTTCTTGGAAACAATTTGACTGTTAACCAAGTGAAACCGCTGCAAATATTTTCAGAGTAATAATTCCCCTGTTTTCTTTTTTTAGAGGTGTCTCTGTGATGTCTGAGGTCCCTAAACTGGTTTTGTAAAAGGTAAAAAGAAATTGTGATTATTGTGTGAGCATTGAGGAAGTTCTGCAGCAGTGCAGGAGGTGGTCTCTTCACACCTGAGCTGTCATGCAGTGCTAATTATTACAGAATAAGTGTGCAATATTTAAGTGTAGACACAAAGCGTGTTATACACCTCAATACTGGCCTGAAAAATAATGCAACCAACTGGTAAACTGCAAAATATTGGCTTAGATGTGCTTTAAGTCTGGAGCTGCAGTACCTCCTCTTTGCCACAAGTTGGCAAGTTTTTCAGGTTCAATGACACTCAGTATCATTCAACCAGGAAGGTGTCACAGCCCCGCCCCTGAGCAAGCTAAGCACATTTACAAAGTGAGAGAAACGAGATGAAGACAGAGAGGCTTTTTTGGCATATTCACATATAGTTTACTTGTAAGTTATAACAGAAATTACAAACTAAATGATTGTATAATGTTACATTTGTCCGAGTAAATAAATTACATGTCTTGTTCCAGACATGTTTCGCTTATTGGCTTCCTCAGGGGAAAGTAGAGACTTGGATAACAAATTATCCAGAGTGACAACATAATATAAAATAAGATAAAAATAGGTACATCATTTTTTGACGATATACCTATTTTTATCTCATGTTATAATATGTTGTCATAATATAAAATGTATCATTATACAATCATTTCAATTTTGTAATCATTTGTAATTTCTGTTATAGCTTACAAGAAAACTATATGCGATTATGCCAATAAAGCCTCTCTGTTTTCATCTCTTTTCTCTTTCAAAATTTTATATTTAGAGGCTTGGCATAAATTGAGCAAAACATTCCCCTTTCTCTTATCTTCTCTACCAATCTATACCTACATACATTTACAAAGTAAAGACACAAAGAGCAATATTTATCATACCATATTTCTGCATCATCCACGACCACCAACCCCTAGAAAGAGACTGAAAAGGAGGACAACCTAGCACGAGTGGTCAAAAACCCCCAGAAAAATAAATGAATTGAATACCCCAATTACCCCTATATGCCTACTAAACCTAGAGTTAAGATTATTAGGTAATTTGTTTTATGAAAATTTTACACTTTAAGTGTTTGGTTACTGTAATATACACAGATATTAGCAGACATACCACTAGGGGGAGCTATGTATCTGGCCTCATTTAAGCCCCCTGCTCAACTGCTACCTCATGGGGAGTACATGGTTTTCAAAAAAATTCATCTGACATCTTTGACACAAGAAGGAGCAGCTGCTATATGAAAACAGAGCCTTTTGTACAATGAAGAACTGCCCAGTATTGCTAACTTTTCCAAGCAAACCACTAGTAAGGTAACTTTGGTCCAGCCGAAGCCGAATATTAGCCTCATGTTGCTCAAACTGAATAGAGCTAGCAACACCAGTAAAGTGCAATCATAACTGCTTCCTCCTACATAAATTTACTTATACCTAATGATCATCCAACTTGTATTGATAGAATCATTACCTTGTATAATGAAATCTAAACACATCAATAGGAATATCGATTTCTTTTAAATGACACACGTCATGGAGAATGTCAGATATCACAAAGTTAATGTCTCACCTCAATTCCAGGAATCGCTGCAGGTATCTGCATTTGTTCAACATGTTTTTGCAAATACATGCCATGAGATGCAGATGGCTCCAGTTCAAGGAGTTGTGCAATTGAGGTCCCCAGGGCTGGTGGAAACCTTGCCTGTGACACTAATTATTATCCTGACGTGTTGTATAAAGCTGTACTGCAAAATCTCAAAATAAAGTTATAATGATATATATAGATGCGATACATAAGTTTAAGTTCCTCAATTTGACCTTACATTATCCTTCTTTGCTGCAAAGCTCAGGCTGACAGAGGGAGAAGCAGCACAATGGTCCAATCAGTTTTGCTGCAGTGCCAGGAATCTGCTAATTGGAAGGTGGAGGGAGAAAAGTGAGAGGTGACCTGATCAGTCTGCTATTTTTCCAGACCTGTAAGGGCAAAAAATTATGTTAACCCAGTCTCCAACTAGGACCAGGATTGCTCTGTTTCAGAAAACTTTGTAAACCTTGGAACCTCAGGACAAAGTGGCCAATACAGATTCTTTAGCAGATAAAACAGTATATATATATATATATATATATATATGTGTGTGTGTGTGTGTGTGTGTGTGTGTGTCCGTACTCAAGTATAAGCCAAGAGTTTTTTTTACCAGAGTTTTTTTTTACCATTAGGAAAAGAACATCAGTTTATACTCGGGCCATTAGATGGCACTGTGTTCTGATACAAAGTGTAACAAACTCTTGCCATCTGACGCAGAATTTGTAGTGCTTTACATTGAGACACAGAGCAGATAATGCACAAAAGAACATTCAAGAGCCAATGACTCTTCATAACCAATTTAAAAGTACAAAATATTTTAAAAGGAGGATAAGATAAAAAGGTTGAGTCCATGTGATTTTTTTTTTTGTAACCCATTTAAATAGATGTTTAACAAATAATACATAATGGATATATTTGTTTACATTTCTGTGATTTTTTTGAAGTCAATGTAGTTCTTTTTTGCTTTTTTTAGGTAAAAGTAGCCATGACCTTATAATTGAGTATATATATATATATATATATATATATACTCAATTATATATATATATATATATATACCCAACCAGTTGTATATTAAATATATATATCCCCACGTGCCCACATATCTTATCTTCTTCACTTTCACAGTAATCGATACTAAGTGTACAGATTTTATTGCTGTAGGCTGACATAAACATTGCATCATTTCCCAGGCACAACGCTCCCTTAAACCTTCATATATTTTTTTTGTAAGTGTTCAGTTAATGTTTATTATTCTAACTTTATTGCCTTGTTGTAGATTGTAGCAGAGGTATTGTAACACAATAATCTTGCCATTTTACAACCGCTTCTTTATGTTTACATTTTTTTTACTCCACTGTATATATTTATAATGTGGATTTTTTAAAAATGTGCTCTTTTTTAAGAGTTTATGTTTTATAGGTTTCTATGTTCTATGCAGAGATATAAAAGTGACACCTTGTTGTTATTCATTGCAGCCTCCCTGTGTGGCCCTAAATTGTGTGCTGAATGCTGTAAAGCCATCACCATATCTCACACTTTAAGTAGCTCTATTAGTAGAAAGGTGACCGAACTATTCTCAGCCATATAGGTGAATGCTGCAGTGATTTGATTGATGTATTCTTATATAAGCCCAAGAATAAATATTGTACATGCTTATTGATACCTGGATGTGATCTGGCAATTTTATCCTCTGTTTTCATCAGATGATCTATTCATTAATATACTTTGTGACCTAATCGGTAGGAAAGTTTTTTAGTCACTTCCTCTAGACTTCGTTTTTAGGTAATGTAGGTTAGCCGCCCCTGGAATTTTAGTTGCATGAAAAGGAAGAAAGAAAAGAGAAAGAGGGGGTTTCTTGGCTAGAAACAATATATTTGTATTTATATATTCAAAACAACACTCTTCATACACAATTACATATTTGTACAATTGTCCTTCAAAACCCATTAGAAGGCATGTGGTTCAAATTATTTTGTACCCATGAACAAGCTCAACGAAAAATGTAAGTCTATTTTACCCGACGCGTTTCCCTTTACTTGGCTTCCTCAGGGGTGGTACTTTGGTGTACGGTTTTGCTGTAGAGGTTATTCATTATTCTATATTGGAATTTGTATCTGTATTTTGGCTTTGAAAATCGATTAGAAAAGAATACACAAGATATTTATATATAAGGAAGGTACTTGATTAACCCCTTTGGGGGGAAAATGCTGTAGAAGATGGCCCAATATGGTTGATTTGTGCGTGAAACACAGAGGATTATAGTGATTATACCAAAGGTTTTGAGTAAATGGTGAAGTGATTGATCGTGGAGAAACAGCCAAGCAAATAGAGGGACTTAAGTCCAACAAAGCACCTTCTTTATATATAAATATATTTTGTATTTTTTTCTGATTGATTTGCAAAGCCAATACCAATTCCCATATAGATTAATAATTTATGTCTACAGCAAAACCATACACCAAAAAGTACCACCCCTGAGGAAGCCAGCAAGGCAAAACGCGTTGGGTAAAAGGACTTTGTTTATCCAACACAGTTACAAAATGTTCATTTAGAGAAATTTATTCAAACCCCATGCCTTCCAATAGGTTTTGAATGAGAATTGTACAAATATGTAATTGTGTATGAAGAGTGTTGTTTTGAATACCTAATTACAAATATATAATTTTTAGCCAAGACAACCCAACTTTCTCTTTCCTTTTATGCTACTTTGTGACCTAGAATGATAACATTTACTCCCGCTGCATCAATGGAAGATCAGTACGTGTGTTGACCACGTGATACCTCTCCTTCTCTCATGCTTATAACACAGTGTCAGGTTTTCTGCAGCTCTTTGTCTCCTGTTGACCTCTGGTAATGTTTAATCATAATTACATGAAAACATAGCTATACACATCTTTATCTTTAGTTCCTTGCTGAGTGTAGCTGAGCTAGGAAGCGTGCCAATATTTGTCTGCAATAGCAGGGAAGGTTATCAGTCTTTGACAACATGAGTTTGGTGACCTGGTTAGTGGTGTTGTTATCAGATTTTAGATGGAATCTGTCGATATGCAACAAGCATTAAAGTAACTCTTCAGTTTGCACTGTGGTTATCATACCCATGAGCCATTCGAGCTTTTCACTGATGGTCGCCCATCTGGGGTGCCTTGGTTTTGAGCGATCCTATGCAACCTTCAGGGGCTTCGAACTTACCAGCATCTGCACATATGACAGCTGCCATTGGTCAGCTCACTGCCACCCCTACTGAGTCCCTTTGGAGCAGGCGCAGGGAGACGCCAACAGTTTCTAGCATAGGGAAGCAGGAAATGTAACACTACGTCACCACCAGTGTGAACCTAGCCTAAAGAATGAATAGGGGGAAGTACTGTGTGGTTTGATTCCCACCAACTAGCAAATCTTGAAACACTGGTTGACTAAGAACCAAGAGAGTGGTTAGGATGGCCAAGGTTACAACCACTGGGAGCCACCTGGAATTGTATGTTTCCACCACCAATCCGGACCAAGTCTTACTATTCCTTGTGTTTTTACGTGATACTAGTGAAAAACATCATAAGGGATGCTATCGATTAGTCCAGGAAAGGGGGCTTCAGAATTGTACCAACATAGTCTTGAACTTTGTAGGAGCATATTGGAAGAGCAAAACTCAGAAGTAATAGTGGCTGGATAGTTCCAATTGAGTCGATTGCACTTGGATTGGAGCTAGATCTCATAGTTTGTTAAATCTGGGTTCCAATCTAACATTTCTATTCAATGTTGACAGGTGAAGTAGGGTTTAGCCGATTCCTATCCAACCGGTTGCACGATCCAACTGGTCCAACGTTGTTGTTGTCTCCCAAGAACCTCTATTTACGAATATAATTGGTTCAAGCCAATGTAAATGGTGCAAACTGTCTTGTATTGTCATGTCACTTGACCAGACCATAGGGAACATGTGCTGCTTGCCACTAAAGGCACCTGGAGATGACTCAACTGGTCCAAGATGAAGTCCTGTCTGCATAGATCCCGTGGCCAGTGTCCCCTCTACCTAGAACATTGGGGTTTGAGAAATAGAACCCTTTTGTTAGATAGCATTAGTAGACCTAAACTTTAAAGTTCCCTTTTTAGAGGTTCATTAAGTCCACCCAGAGACAGAGTCTATTGTTCCTCCTTGGCCGATACCTCAACTGACTGGTGATTTAAGCCTTTCATAGAGTTCTAATTTATTGAAACCTTAGCTCTAAGTCTGGCATGTAGGAAACTCAGTGTGGTAATATTTCTGATATAGACCCTAAAAATTTTCTGGGACACTAAATGTAAATGTTGTGTAAACTGCTATCAGCTGGCATTCCCAGATTTTGTGATATTTGTTTGACGAAGACTGTTCCACCAACAAAACACATATCATAGTGGACATTGCATACCATTGTGCTAATCATGTGAGCACCTGTACAAATTGATAACACCCATAAGGAAATAAGGAATGTGAAAGTAAAAGTAGTGATTGGTGTATTGCTCTGAACATTTCATCTGATATACGACTGAATCCATTCCAGGTTTCAGGATCTTCAAGGTTTGCCCATGTCTCTAGTTTTGAAGGCTTTATTATATCAGACTTGTTAGTGTGGGAGAGCCAGGTAGGTTATTTATTTCTGGGGAGGCCACGCAAAATACTTGGTGGCCTATTATCCTTTACAATTTTTAAACACATGGGACTATTTCTGCAGACAGATCAGTATGTAAAAGGAAAAATGTGTGCAGTTCAAGTCCTTTTAGATAATTACTCTAGTTGCCATGATGCTTTAGTCCACCAGCAATATTGCCAGTAAAATACTGTCAATGAAATCGGAAAGCATTTTTATTGCCTCTTGGTCAACACTACTCCCATGAAGGACACCACTAGCCAATGGGTAGGCTCATACAGTGGTAAGAGTTTTTATTGGCTGGCAGTATCATGGGTTGTCTGGTCCCCTGAGGACCTCCAAGTAGCTCAGAACCGAATCAAATGTCAAATGTTGTATCGCAGAACAGCAACAGTTAAGGCAAACTTTTTTTAGTTGGTTATCCATGCCAAATCTTTTTTTATAGCCCAACAGCTATAATGTATTTGTATGATGTCATATCATATTCTCTCTCCAAAGTCTTGTACAAGAAATAGTGATAACATCATTGTAATATGGTGTTTATAGCCTTTTCGACCTTTGTGATTTGTGTAATAAACTCATTGTTGATATCAGTAAAGGTAATCATTTACAAAAAATACAGTTCATGCAGACTTTACAAGGCGGTAAGAGTATGCTGGTATATCCTGAACACATGCTTCCCGCCTAATCGCTTTGTGGCAAATAAACTGCCCTAAGGATTTCCTCACTCCCTCTTTTGTTGTTTTGCTGCCCTTAGAAATGCAATGGGGCTGTTCAAAAATGTTCAGCTGGGGCCCATAAAATCCCAAAGGGCTGAACATAATCTTCAATACATGACAGAATAGAAATGATGGCTAGAGATTGGGGACATGCTACAGGTTAGAGCAGGGTGATTTGCTGCAGAAAACAATAAATAGTAGTAGAGATGGCCTCTATTACCTCTCCATAATTTAATCATCCCTCCACTAATGGTTGGGATCACCAAGTATTTGGCCCTTGAAACCCAGGTAGGGAACCAGGGACATAAGGGGTGATAGAATTAATTATTCACAGAAGAAATAAAATGTTTATTTTTGCTTTAAAGTTCATCCCATAGGACGTGATAGGTATGCTGCATTTATGGGGCCACCAACAAGTTTCTTTCTGTACTTGCTGAAAAAAGTTGGTGCTCTGAAAAAGAAAACTAATACAGGTATTCCCCGGGTTACATATGGGATAGAGACAGTAGGTTTGTTTTTAAGTTGAATTTGTATGTTAGTCGGAACAGGTACATTATTTTAATAAATGCAATTAGGACAGATGTTTGTCTCAATATATTATTAGGCAGCGTGGTGTCAGTTACTGTAAAAAATCCTCACTGTGAGTTAATCACAAACAAAGCAAAAAAATAAAAAAACTTTTGGAGACATTTTTTAACTTCTAGAGCAAGTTGCTGTACTTTGATATGCAAAATGAAACTGTAGAGTTTGTCTTGGTCATTGAACAGTTACAAGAGCTTGCAGAACAGCAAAAGATACTTCTGCAAGCAATGTGAACTGCCCCCTCCCCCCTCAAGCCTCCGTTCTGCACACAAGCGAGCAGGGAAGCCCCGTTCGTATCTAGGATTCGTCTGTATGTCGGATGTCCTTACCTCAGGTACAGCCATCTTATCTAAGGACTTGTATACTGAAATACATTACATTATCATGTTTTATTATCCTTTATTCTTCCTGAACTGAGCAGTGCTAACATACTGATGGGAGTGCTGCTCAGTCCTGACCAGCCTGATTGATAATGTACCAAATGTGTCAATGGCAGCCAGATTTACAGGAAGTAAAATGACATCAGTAATGTAGTACAAGATCAATACCCATACAGGGAGCTGCATATCCTTCATGCCTGTGGCAACAATTCATGCTCCATTCAGAATGTCCTTTTTTGTAGCCACCACATTGTGCTGTAGAGATCTGAGACTACATGTTTGACACCCCCAACATCCATGATACACAATGCAAGGGATCATGGCACATGGAGTTTTCCTTTAGGCAAGAAGCTGACTTTGCAGCTGTTTCTGCTGCCCTCTAGTGTTCAACTAGAATACTGGAAACCACAAGCAGCATCTGCACAGATTGGCTGCATACATGAACATTTATATTACTCAATATGATCCTGTGTTTGTTGCTCTTTATTATTTTTTAATGTGCGAAACATTATTTTAGCTTTAAATTAATATGGGGAGGGTCATAAAAATAAAAAAAAGCTAAATTTAGGGTTTTATTTGTAAAGAGGTGAACCTGATATTAATTAGTTTGGTGGATATTTAATTAATAACGAGGACACATTGGCCTAGAAATTCCTCTGTCGCAGAATGTTTGTGAATGTTGGATTCATTGTTCTATAAATAGACTTCTTTGAGTTTGGCTAGGATCAGACTTGCTGTGGGAATGGACGTAACTAGGTGGCTTTTGGCAGCTGGCACCTTGGCATTCCCACTCTATTGGGAATTAAGGATTTAGCGCTTTATTTTACAGCATGCGGTATCGAACCGGTCACTGCCAGCCCAACTATCCTCTATTGGATGCCACAGGTGAGTTGCTGTGGTGTCACCTGAGGAGGCGGTAGAGGTCCTAAGGAAGTGGTAGCCACGCCTCAACCTCACCCCCAATCTTAACATAACCCCATACTTTAACAATGTGAGTTGGCAAAGTCTTTTTTTATTATATATAATGATTTAAATGATGTTATAATGATTTAAAATGAAAGCAAAAAAACATGAAAATTCCTTTCTCTCTGCCTAGCAAAACCTCTGCCTACCAAAATCTCTGCTTACCAAAACAAAAAAATGACATAACAAAGTTACCTTTATTTAGGATTCCCCTATGTTGCTCTATCTTTAGCAGAGCTGCCTGTGCTGGGTATCAGTCACATGATCGCTGTAACGGAATGCAGTGCTGTATAGACAAGTTTTCGAAAAAAAAAAAAAGAAAAAATCCCCAATGTTTTTGCAACCTTAGGAACATTTCATTACTGTGATAACTGCAAAATTCTTGAACATGATATTTCCACCAAGTTTCCTGGTGGGGTTAGGGGACCTGTGGGGACTTGGCCCAATAAAGCAATGCACGTAATATGAAAGGTGGATCCAGATCATATTTTGATTTACAAAAAAACTGCATTCTGAAAATCCCTGCCAAATAACAACACCATGTTCACAGGCTTTGCAATTACCTTGTAAAGTCAAATAATTTAATTTGCAAAATAGAAAAAAAATGATTTCATTGACTTTTATTGCTATGATATTTTTAGACTACCGTAGATCTGTGT
>NC_092860.1:9699197-9707626 GCF_032062135.1 Pyxicephalus adspersus | reverse complement strand
AAATATTCTGTCCCGATTGGTTTCCATACACTGCATTGATGATGGATGTAAAGTCTAAGGCATTTGTATGCAGTTTGGAATAAAGGGCTGTGTTTGCACTCTAGACGGCCGGTTCCGGATAAAGGATGGATTTGCAGGGCCCCGCCCATTTCCCTAAAATTAGGATATGTGATATGTACCATTAACAGTCATAAAAGGAGTAATATATTCTGCAAAAAATGATATTCTTACCAAAGTGTTGGTTTTTGCCAATCTGTGAGGAGGCTGCATTTCACTATTATCTGAACACTAGAGGGCAGTAGAGTGGCGGTAATGTCAGCTTCCTGTCTATAGGAAAACTACATGTCCTACGATTCCTTGCATTGTGTATCATGAATGGGGGTGTTACACTTGTAGTCTCAACTCTCTATAGCACAGCGAGGGGGCTACAAAAAGGCATTGGAGCATGAATTGTAGCCACAGGCATTAAAGAAATGCAGTTTTCTGCAGAGATAGAAGGGACTTTTGGGGAATAATTGGACAGTGAGTGGAAGGAATAGGTATTTGAAACAATATCTATCTATCTGTCTATCTATATCTAGATTTATACCGAGAGGAGATTCAGGGACACTAATTTTCCTTTTTCTCCTCCAGATGTCTTGTTAGAATTTCTATATCAGTTCAGCTGTATAGAGTGCAGGAACAGGAAGCATTTAGTATACTGGATGAATAATATTTATGGATATCTTTAGCATTAACTTTCTTTGTATGATTGACAGAAGTGTAGAAGGCCCTTGCGGTCAAAAACAGAAATCAAAACATCTAAGATTTGTCATTTTTTTACATGGCCGTGATCTCTTCCATAGAGATGCCTCCAGATTATACTATTGCTGTGTCCCCGCTGGGGAGATTCACCTTTTGGTTATTTTCACCAAGAAAGAGAGTGATGTGAATCCAAAATTTTACAGCTTATCGCTGGCTCAGGAAGAAAAAGGGAAATCTCCCAATGGAGGATATCTACAATCAGAGAGCTCTTCTTGGGCCCCACTGCAGGAAAGAAAAAAAAAAGAATCCAAAATTGTATGCAGGTAATCCCAGAGTTACATACGAGGGATTGTAGGTTTGTTCTTATGTTCAATTTGTATGTAAGTCGGAACATTATTTTAACAAATGCATTTAGGACAGATGTTTGTCCCAACATATAATTTTAGGCAGCGTGGTGTCAGTTACTGTATAAAATCCCCACAGTGAGTTAATCACAAACAAAGCAAAAAACACAAAAATCTTTATGGAGCCTAGACATTCATTAACTTCGGGAGCAAGCTGTGCTTTGATATGCAAAAAGAAACAACTGCAGAGTTTGTCTTGGTCATTAAAGAGTTACAAGAGGCTACAGAAGGAGCTCACCCCCCTAAGATCACCCACAACCTCAGCTGTGTTTACCAAAAGATTTCTTCTGCAAGTCATGCAAACCACCGACCTCCATTTCTGTTCTGCACACAGTGAGTAGGGAAGCCGTTCGTATCTAGGAGTTGTCCGTATGTTGGATGTTCTTAACCCGGGGACTATCTGTACTCACCTGCAAATATGGAGCTTTCGCTGAGCAAAAGGTGCATTTGGCTGCCATTAATGAATGAAAACTCAACTTTCTTTACTTTGCATTGGCACACTTTGTAGTACCTCCATTCTGTGCCAAAAGACGTGCCATGTGCAATGAAACCCAAAGTATATATATAGCTATGGTGTTCTTCCTGTGTGTCAATCATTGTGATTCGGGGTAAAGGGCCAGTTATAGGAGGTGTTGGGGCAAACTGAGCAATATCCCAGGGCCCTCACCTTCTCCGGTGCCCCAATCAGCAGGGGTGCATGGAGCTTGTGCATTAAGGGCCCTACTTCACTTCCTCAATATTTTCCCAGGGTTTATTTATGTCTAATGGTATCCCTGCCTGGGGAATTTTATTTCATTAATATTTTTAACATTTTTTATGTCACTGTGCATGTTTGCTGGAATGATTTCATTGACTTTTATTGCTATGAAATTTTTAGACTACCGTAGATCTGTGTGTACACGTAGAACAAATCTGCCTGCAGGTGTATAACATTTTCCGGCATTGGTGGGGGTGTAGAAACTTTTCTTGCAGGTAAAGGAAACAATGTGTACCGTAACTTCAGAATGCAGAGATAAAATATTTGACTTTCCTATAAAAACAGAAACTCTTCCCCAGCCTGCAGTAGACTTAGATGACCTTAGTTATAGAATAATGAGATTTTAAAATATCATCAAATGTTTTTAAATAGCAGTGCTCAGATAGTTCCAATCGTAATTGATTCCAATGTGGATCCTAGCTATTCTACATTTGGATCCGAGCACAGATTCTGAATTTTGATATCCCATGCTTAGGAAAAGGCTGCAGCGGAGTTCCTGACTCCGTCTTTACCAGGGGTCTGCAGCCAATCCAGACAGCCAATCCAGCTTCATGACAGCTATGACTGAGCCAATAAATAAAAAATGAGATCCAAATCCAGGCCTAAAAAACTAAATTAAACAAAAAAATCTAAACAAACAATTTTAGGAATTAAGTAAAAATAATTTTGATGTTGAATTTGGCAATCAGTATAAATTTCTTGTCCAGATCAGACATGAATTTTTTTCATTCTACTCATTGTTTAGGGTTTTCAGACAATAAAGTACAGAACAAGTTAAGGAAAACAATTAAAGTGGAACTCTTATTAACAAAAATCACCTACCTTTTCTTGTGAGACGCCTTCGATCCATCCACAAATTGCACCCAAGAAGTCCCACACTTTTCTGTGTTTTTCTTCTTTCCATCCAAAGCCGCCATCTTTTTTTTCTTCTGCATTCTTCCTGACGTCACATGATTTTGCACTGCACAAGCACAAGATCTGGCGATGTGTCTTCCTCCCAATGTAATCAAATGCACATGCATGAGACATCCAGGCACTTTTACTCCCTTCTTTACCCCCTAATTAGCATCCAAACACCTAACGCCCCAATTAATTATACATTACACCCCCGCCCTCATCCTGTGTGCAACTTGCTGATAGTACAATGTATTATTAATATTATTATTAAATAGTAATTATATAGCACCAACATATTATGCAATGCTGAACAATTAAATAGGGGGTTGCAAATCACAGACAGTTACAGACAGTGACACAGGAGGAGGAGAGGACCCTGCCCCGAAGAGCTTACAATCTAAGATATAGAACACATTGGAGCACAATGGTGCCATATATCTATCCCAAAATATCTAAACTGTTCCTGACTGCTACCAGCAGAACTTGTGTTGGTTTTCTGCAATTGAATTGTTTTAAAGCAGATTTTCCCAGACAGTGAATGAGCACAAATTCCCAGAGACAGCAAGAAATCCCAATCTACATTTAATTATAAATGTGTCATTGGCACTCCTAGAATTATTGATGTGACAATTCTGGCTGCACCCATTTCTTTGGACTGGTGTAACCATGTTTACATTTCGGTGTAATATTATATTAAAATGAAATAGCACCAACATTTTTTGTAGTGCAGTACAGAGTCCATAGTCATGTCAATAATTTTCATTCAAAGAAGCTTACAATCTAATATTGACCAGTTTCGGAGAAAGACTATTTTTTCTACCAGCACATTTCCGGTATATGGAAGAACTGCATGGAATCACAGGGAGCAAATGCAAAGTCCATGCAGACAGGGACCTAATCATGATTTGAACCTGCAACCCTGATGCTGCTGATGAGAGTACCAAATGGGCAGAGACATTTTTAGAAGTGTCATATAACAATGCAAATCTCCACTACAATCAGGTCCCCTTAAAGTTCTGTATCTTAAGTGGGCACCCAGGATTGGCTGATTTTAGACAAAACAGGGCAAATATGACATAGGTGCACATAATGCACAAACATCCATTCCAGCTCTGTGCAGTCCTTGCCATTCAGGCATTTGGGGTCCTGGAAAAAGAAGGGGACCCGGAAAAATGTCCATCACCCCCTCCAAAAGAAACTGATCCAGGTAGTTGTGGACAAAATGGGACCAAGAGGAGTGGGGGGACCCAATGTACAGTATTTCAGCTTCAGGTACCCCTCACCATTCTGTCTTCTAGTGGGCAATTACCCAATCTGCCCCTTACTTCCCCCCCAAAAAAAACCTGATTTCTCCTAACCAGAGGGGTGACAAAAGTGCTGCCTCAGCCATTGATTTCCACTAAAAGCTAAAGACGTTCTTTCTGGGCTTTAGGTGTTTTTTTGCTGACCTAATACTCCAAGCTGCAGCCATGCTTTAGCCTCAAGCTGGATGGATAATATGCAATGCGTATCCTGGTGGCTTTTTTGGTACTTACATTGCAGGTTGCATGCACCATTCAGTGTATGGTCCTATCCAATGGTTAAAGACGATGGCAGAGGATCCAAAAAGATTGACAGTGAAGATTGTGGCTGAGTTCAGAAAAGGTAAGTGAGTGCTAAAACCGCCAGGTATATTCTGCATACTGGACCATTATGGCAAAACCTCACCACACCTATGATTGTATAGTTCAGCTTTAACATATCCCCTAAAACTCCCAAAATTCCAGTTCCTACAATCAATTCTAATCTTCAGACTCAGATCCAGATGAACCAGACCATTGTCCATGCAGACACCCAACAGGTTTGTCACAGAGATATAACAATTACATACCTGTCCTATATATTAGTATTACACCTCACAGGTCTATTAGTTACTGAATAGCATCAAAATCAAAGAGCAAATAGGCTACAAAGCTGACTTAGGTGTAGACAAGAAAAGACAGGAAGTTCATCTGCAGGACCACCAGGTATAAAGAAATAAAGCTAAAGAAAAGCAAACTAATGCAGCTGTCACATCTAAGGATGGATACGCTGCAACATAACTCTTTGCAACATAACAAACTTTGTTTTGGGGTTTAGAATTGCTGTAACTCTTTCATTACATTTCTACAGATTTTTCACACATAATATATTGCAACAATTAAACAATACAATAAATCAATAATATTATAATGCCTTTTTTTTTTGTAATGTAATAAAAATGCATACAGCCGGACAAACACAGTTCCCAATACCGACCATAGGCAGCTTTACAGATCATCAGTTTAGAATTAAGGAGGAGATCTGGCCCATAATGATTGCTTTTACTCCAGCGTGCTCAGTGATACCTAACACATGTGATATATTGGTCTTTTTTATGCATATGCATTTGTTGCATGCATTCACATTGCGCGCTTTCACATTTTGGCTTTTGAAAACCCAGTTGTTATATTTGCAATTTTTTTACATAATAATATAAAATATTTTACAAATATATTTATTTTTTAATAACATTTTAATATCAAAGTCAATATTATTTGTTATGCAAGCTTACAAGTTGCCTCCGTCAGCAATCTGACAGATACCCGTCCTTCACCACCAAAAGGGGTTGAGGTACAAACAACCTAACATGTTATTAAACCAGTGGAAGACACAAATTTGTAATATAAACTCAACATTTAGCATATGGAGGAAGCAATCAGGACATTCCCAGTAGTGTTGATGCAAGGATAATCCACTTGTGTCAATAAATAATGACTCACAATATGGCAGTCACAAAAAAATTGTCTGTCTTTTAGATGTCTGGCTGACCTTGTGCCAAAGTGGAAGTGAATGTACGTGTCAGTCGGTCCTGCAAATCGGAGTTAATTTTTTTACCAATAATGTGACACTTTCTATAAAGCAGTAATCTATTCAGACAGATATAGTATCAGTTGTAATATCTACAAGAAAGTTGTGTGCGGGTTTATAACACATTGTGCAATATATGAATGGCCGGATTTCACCTGACCCAGGCAATTTCCACAAAAATTTAGTCTTGATGTACAAGTACGGAGAAGCAGAGCAATTTTTGGCTAAATGGATTTCGTCACAACTCTCAACTTCACTCCAAATGTATGTGTGTAAACCCTGATAATGACCATTTTTATTATTAATATTAAATCTTATGGGCTGGTAAAAGCTTCTCTAACCCTCAGGGGCTGTGCAAAGCCTTTTGCACCTTTACAAAAATACCAGAATGCACGTTTATTTTTCATTCTTAAATCCCTTCAATGCAATTTTCCAAAAATGGTAACATTTTGTGGAAATTTCCAAAATTTTACCAACATCAAAGAAATTTTTTTAACATCAAAGAAACTCAACTTGGATTAGTTCCAAGCCACAATTTTCATGTTGCAGGCACCTCTAGTTGTAGTCTAATTTTAACAATATACAAATTTTCATCCATGGTTCATTTAAATGTCACCCAAAATTTACACAAATTTTCTATTTAGATAAGAGTTGGATAAATCTTGAATAAAAACAATTGTAACTTTATAATTGAACTATAACTAGAGTTGCACAGAACACCAAAAATCTGAATCTGGATTTGGAAATTCCGAGTCTAAAGTATTTTTATTTAATGAGCGTTACTATACCAGTTACTGAAAAGTATGGTGTGGTTCAACCAATCCAATGACAACTGTCAATGGCAGGTATAGGAATGCCAAATTACACCCCAGATTGATCGAGTTATGAGTTCCAGTTTGAAGTTGGAATAGTTTAAATTGGAATTATCCAACCCCCCCACTTATAACATCACATGACCGTATGACCTGCTATATCTCCGCATCTACTAATCACTTGGACATTCTCCTTTTACTGAAAGTAAGCTCTGCTTATTCAGTCCGTACTCATATAATTCATCTGGCTTGCCCAAGTCCATGACAGGTTTGGTTTCACAATCACTTGGCTGTCTATTCTACATTCCAGGTAAGAAAAATTCGAGAAACCATCTCTACTGAAAACATAATTCCCTGCGTGCTGGGAAACAGCAGGAAAACCCCAGACTATCCAAACAATGGAAATGAGGAAAGGAAGTGAGTAAAACTGTACAAGCAATGTTCAAAAATATAGCTTTGATCTTTGTCTTCCATCTTAACAACTTTGAGATGATTTATAAACGCAAGCCGCATGACTCACTCTGAGAGGAAGAGTATCATGGCTGCATTTATGAATGGAGCCGTGAGAATCCTTCTCTGAGTGAGAGATCCCCGGGCACTACAGCCCTCATTCTGACCTGTAGTGCCCGGGGTTTGCTCACTGACAGGAGGATTCCCACGGCTGTATTTATAAATGCAGCCGTCGTAATCCTCCTGTAGCGAACCCATCGGAACTTCGAGGAAATTTTCGCGAGAATCCCAGAGGCATTCTTGCTCATCCCTAATTGTTACAACTGATCAAATGTGACCACCAAGTCCATCATTGACATCTGATGGTCACTTTCCTGTACAGCCAGCTTTCATCCATCACTCAATGCTCCCTGTTGGATGATTGACAGCTGATTTGACTTTTTAGCAGCTGAGACTGGATCTTCTGGAATAGTCAGTTTGAATGGTCAGCCTGATCTGTAACAAGAAATGGAACTAGAGACAGGATACCATAAAATTATTAATAATACTACTTACAAAACTATGTTATGGGGAGAGCTGGAAAAAAAGCTGTTGTTGTTATTTTTGCATGATATGTGTCATTTTTTTATTTTATCCCTAGTTACCCTTTAAATGCTCCTTTCTGCTTGTGTACAGCAGTCTGCCATTGTATTGGGCTTTCATACAATGTGTTCCTTGTGGGTTTGGTAGTTTGCTTACGATATAAGTTCATGCAAGGTGACGTGACAAAGAGCCGAGCCCAGAAACCGACCCCTTGAGATCTAATCTGTAGAACATTATGTTTGTATTTCCCTTTTTACCACTTCAGGGGAGGATAACATTGGCACACATGCAAAAAACAAAAACAAAAACACAGATGACGTGAATACAGACAACACACAGATTATACAGATTACTTTCTACTATTTGGTGTTTCCTGATTACTTTCACTTAAAACATGCTCATGAAATGAGTAGTAAACAGCTAATGATGGGGGAAGGGGGTCACAGACTTTTTATTTGTCCAAGTGTCAACTGATAGAAAACATAAAAAATACCAAACTTTCTGGCAGGATCTAGAGGTAATAAAACTACTACAGAAACAGTTAACAGTGTTAATTCTACTGAAATATGTTTTTGTATTAATTTGCTTTAATTTGTATTAATTTTGTAGTTTCATTTTATTGCTCTGAACTGAACTTTCGTTTTGAATCAGCTCAATACAATCCAGCTGTAAAAAAATTAATGTCCAGGTCATACAGTTTATTTTGCTTAACAAAGCAGTCCCAGCACAAGTGAAAAACCTGAACTCTGCAAGAATGCTGCAGGGTAGAACAATGATCAGAAATCTGCTATGCCCCCTGGTAACTCAGATCTAAAGCTCATTAATTAGCAGAGCCCATAAGCTTTGCAGATTGCAGGTCTGAATGAGTGTAAGGTGTTGGACCCTTGCAGAGTGACGACTGCTTCCATACAAGGT
>NC_092860.1:9692509-9698614 GCF_032062135.1 Pyxicephalus adspersus | reverse complement strand
CAGTCTTTCAGCTCTGTAAAAAGGGGTGGAGCCCCCAGTCTTCGAGCTCGGTAGGCAGAGGTGGAGCCTCCAGTCCCTAAGCTCTGTGGGCTGGGGTGGAGCCTCCAGTCTCTGAGCTCTGTGGGAAGGGGTGGAGCCTCAAGTCCCCAAAGCTCTGTGGGCAGGGGTGGATCCTCCAGTCTCTGAGCTCAGTAGGCAGGGGTGGAGCCCCCAGTCTTTGAGCTCTGTAAAAAGGGGTGGAGCCCCCAGGTATTGAGCTCGGTAGGCAGAGGTGGAGCCTCCAGTCCCTAAGCTCTGTGGGCAGGGGTGGAGCCTCCAGTCTCTGAGCTCTGTGGGAAGGGGTGGAGCCTCCAGTCTCTGAGCTCTGTAAGCAGGGGTGGAGCCTCCAGTCTCTGAGCTCGGTAGGCAGGGGTGGAGATTCCAGTCTCTAAGCTCAATGGGCAAAGGTGAAGCCTCCAGTCTCTTAGCTCTGTAAGCAGGGGAGGAGGCTCCAGTCTCTGAGCTCGGTAGGCAGGGGTGGAGATTCCAGTCTCTAGCAGAGCTAGAGCCTTGTTTTTACAACTAGTCAACACAGTTGGACAACTGGACACTTGTTCAGTCAAAAAGCTACTGCCATTCAGGTTCTTTGATCCACCATGTAGTAGTTACATCACTGGCAGGATCAATATATAATATATATCAATATAATAAAATGCAAACTATATATGAAAAAAGGCACATAAATTGATTGGTTAGTCTCCCAGGAGCGTCCAATGTGCATCCTTTAGATAACAAACAGGAAACAATGCAGATCATATATACGGACAAGATTAGGTCACATTTGTACATTTTATGATAAACTCAGCATGGGTGAAAAGATTAGGTCCTCCTTGAAAGGATCCAGATTGTTCGAGGAGTAAATTTCCAGAATTTGTGGCTAAAGGCAACATCAAGAACATATAGGCAGGTTTAAACAATCCCGCAAAGTTCCTGCGGCTGGCAACTTGCTCACTGCTCTGTACAACCTTTGTAACATTTGACAGATGAGTAATATTGGAAACACTCACTGCCACCCATATTTTGGGGCTTCTTGTAGCATCTCCCCTAGGGCAGAGGTTCACTGGCATTGGGAAGTAGTAGCCACACTAAAACCTCACTACCAGTCTGAATCCTATATGATGATATCCATCAGTAGTATTTTTCCCTTTCCCTTAGTACCAAAGTTATATCTCCAGTCCAAATTGTTCAGAAAACGTAGTGGTTAGAACAATATTTCTCAACCCAAGATTCCAATGCACCCTAGGGTTCCTCCAGAAATTCCTAGTTCTTCTTCTATTGTGTGTTACTTCACCCTCTTCTTAGATTGTAAGCTTTTCTGGGCAGGGTCCTCCTCCTGTGTCATTGTTAATATCTGTCTGTCATTTGCAACCCCTATTTATTGTACAGTGCTGCCCAATATGTTAGCACTAAAAAAAACCTTTTTAATAATAATATACAGTTTCATTTTTGGAAATCTTTTAATCTTGATTTACTTTCAATGTGCTACATCTTCAAGTTTTAGGAACTCCATATTTGAGTTTTTGTTCTTTATGTGCTGTTGCCAGAAGTGGCGGACATAGCCAACAGCGGGCCTCCGTGCAGGACAGACTTGGGACTCCTGCCAAATTGACTCGGGACCCCATGTGGCTGAGGAGAGTCTGAGGCCCTTATATAGCTGCACACTTTCACTTCCTTATTTCCTCTCCTTTGGGAGCCCTTGGGGAATCGAGCCAAGTGCCTTGTACAGATGTCAAATCATTGGAAACATTCTTTTGTGATCATTTCCAGTGACAAATAGCCAAGAAGTTCTGTTCAATGGAGAGAGGAGCAATAAATGAATGGTCTTCCCCAAGGAATCATGGTCACTCAGATCGGATGTTCATCCATCCGCCAGATGTTGGAGGACCGCTGTAAACAAGTCAGATTGAAATAAGCACAACCAGAAATTGTTTGATCAAAAGTTAAAAAATATTAAAAAAAGCATTAACAAAGTTGACAGATGACATTTTGAAAAATGTATTCTTCTTCCCCCACCCCTGCAGACATCATGCAAAAAACCCAACATTACTAACAGCATGCAAAGTCCATGCAACAGCTCGGAGCCATGAAAAGGACACTTCTCAATATCTGACCATTGCATAACATTTAGCACCATTTAATCTCTCAGTGACTGTATTCTGCAAACAAAGATGCAGGGCCACACCATAAACATTTGTTGTCCATATTTGACCTTTGGTTGTAGCGTTTAATCTCCTGTCACTGTGCTTTGCAATGATTCACAATCAAGCAACATGAAGCTCCATGGAACGTGACCCGGTGGCTCGTTTTCCTGCAAAGCCATTGATGTTTTATATATGAATTCTTCAAAACTTCCTTCGTCCCTTACTTCCAGGTCTACACAATACCCTTTGAATACACTTTCTAGGTTGAAGTGGAGGAAATCTGTGGGCCGCTTCCTTTTGGGTAATTCCACCAATCACAGGCACCAATCTGGAGAAGCAATTAGTAAGGGGAAGATCCAATCTCTGCAATTTTGCATTCTGCCCAACCACATTAGGGTGTCTTTTTTATGTGAAACATTCTATAGTGGAGAATCTTCCAGCTCCATGTGCTTCAATAGCAATAACTGATTCTCCACCCTTCGTCTGGACAGCTGCTGCGGGTCCACCCCTAAAATTGCATGGTTTTGCCGCATCAGAACCCTGCACTTTAGAATACTCTGCTGTTTTTCTATTCCTGTACGTTGGTTTCAAACACAGTTTATCAGAAACTAACAAGTTACCCATTGACAGCTATTACTATTCATGGTCAAGTGATGGTTCTTTGGGTGAACCTCTTACATATACTCCATCTGAATATTTATCTCACACTAATACTCTTAGAAAGTAGGAAACTTCAAATACACCATCAAGTTTTTACTTCAGAGACCCAAAGCATCCAAATGCTTCTGTGATGGTTACATCAATTATTATTGAACTGACATAAATCTAACACTATATTATATCCTAGGGTTTTCTACATCTCCTGAGGAAGCCCATCTGGGCGAAACGCGTCGGGATGAGACCCCGTCTTCTGTTTCATGATCTATATGCAAGTCTGTAAACTTACTTATCAACTAATATAGTGTGGATAGAGTACCATATTATGCCGTTTTGTAACACCATTCTATCATTGTTTTAAAGTTTTTTGTACCTTAATAAAAATTACACTGTTTTTATATATAATTACCTCTATGGTGCCTTTTTAATAAGCCTGTCTTTTCTCTTTCTTTCTTCTGATTCTCCACAAAGCAATATTTCAGTATTATTTATATTCAGTTTATTGCTATGACAAGTAAAAAGAGGAGAAAGATAGGCCTTGCAGCAAAAGTATTTAACAAAACATAATGAATTTAATAAACAATAAGTGGTCCCAGGCCTAACATAGATCAAATGAGCTAACGCCTTGGCTATACATAGTTCTCCTATACGCTCTTAGTATGTGTTTTACCCTGTTTCCCCGATGATAAGACACTGTCTTATTTTTTTTGGAAGTCATGAAGTTTTTGTTTCTCCAGTGTGGAAGAGGAGAGCGTCAGCCTCCATTTGTTACAATAGCAATATCTGATTCTGCACCAAGCAATATTTCAGTATTATTTATTATCAGTTTATTGCTAATTTATAAGAAAGGAGGAAACACACGCTTACCCCCCACAAAAAATATGACCCCCCCTATAAAACACATTTCAAAACTAAAAAAAAAAGGAAGCATGGGAGGAAGAGAAGACAACACCATCTTAAAGCAAAACAGGAACGAAAAACTTCCACCCCATTAAATCAATACTCATATTTCAACATAGATCTTGAACATGAAGAAAACATTTCTATTTATGGTCACGCAATGCTATAAAACACAAACATGGTGTCAGGAATTTATTTCAAAGAGGAAAAAAACAAACATAGTTCAGTTCAGTCATCAGAATATTGTGTTAAAACAAAACAAAAAATGATGAACAATTGATGCAACGTACCTCAGCCGGGATTCCTGCATAGATTGCTAGGGGTTCTTTAAAGAGTAACTTAACTTCAATCCCTCAGGGCAGTCTGATTACTCCGGGGGTGTCCCGCATCTGGTCCCGCGTCGTCCTGGAGCTGGCAGTCCGGGCACCTCCATCTTCGCCTTTCTCTTCTGGGTTCTTCATCCTATGTAACCCGACCCAGTTGCGAGATCGGGTGACGTAGGATGAAAAAATAATTTGCTCGGGCATGCGTAGAAGGAGCGCCCAAGAGCCTCCCGGGATGTGTGACGTAGGTATCCCGGGAGGCTTTGCACTCCTATTCATTCTCGACTGCCTAGGCCGCCAAGAATTAGAGGGCGGTGATGCTCTTTTTTTAAATTTTTTTTAAAAAGGGTGTTGCACCTAAAAAAAAAAAAAAAAAAGGTATTGGTACGCTTTAAGCAATCTGGATCTCCGCTGGAGGTTTACATATTACCAATTGATAGTCCACACATTACATATCTGGAAGATCATTCTAACTACAGTGATATGGTAAACAGTTCAGATGTTGGAAGACATTTATATAAAGTATGATAGATATTGTGCATCAACATGAGACATTGCATACCCATTGGTATTGTTGGTTGAATATCTCACTATTCGATTCGACAGGTGTTCGATCGAATAGTGAGTTATTGTTCGGGTGATCGAATGCTGAATTCGAACACCATTGAAGTCAATGGTGGGAGAATTCGGGTTATTTTTAGGGACTATAAAGGGCCAACCCGAATTCGAACAGCTTTTTTCCGGTCGAATATAAGGACAACCCGAATTCATTGGATGCACCATTGAAACATGTTTTTTTTTGGATATTCTGAAAGGAAGTTTAATGTAATGTACAGCAGTGCGTAATATGTTGGTGCTATATAAATCCTGTTTATTATTATTATTATTATTAATAACCACCTGGGCTTTAAGCTACGTACACACGTCAGATTTTTATCGCCTGATAATTGGCATCGGCCAATTATCGGGCGAAAATCTGCCGTGTGTACAGTCGGTATCTATCCATCCATCCATCTATCTATCTATCTATCTATCTATCTATCTATCTATCTATCTATCTATCTATCTATCTACAACAGTGTTTCTTTGCCTTTTTAACTTGGGGGATCTCTTGAAATAACTTTCAGGTCTTCGGGGAACCCTTCTATAATAATTATTATATTCATAGATCACAGTACATTACTATGGTAGTCAGTAGGAAGAATGTCAATGGTCTCGCTGACCATTGGGAAGAATGTCACCCTTACAGATAGACAAATAGATCATTGGTGTCACCTAAACTGACCTGAGAGACACCAACTGCTGATTGCAGGAACCTCTGGAGGAACCCTGGTTGAGATACAATGGTGTACAGTATCTATATAGTCAAACATACAAAGAGTGAGATATAGATATAGATATGGAAATGTGATTGTCATAGGTCATTAACATCCAGCAGCTGCGTCATACATGTCCAGCAACGTAGCTGTAATAAAATTTATCAAGAATTCAAATTAACGCATTGCAATCGAACTCAAATCCCAGAGAAGGTCCGCTAACATCCTACATTGCATGCAACTGCAGATAACTTTGTCTTCTTGCCATGCAACTGTTTTCCAATTCGATTTTCCCTCCTTTGTGCATTCAAAATGTCTATCTAAGATACATGATACTGAACATTTTACATTCTCTGCTCTCTTATGGAAATGATACCCCGACCTACCCTGATCATATGACATGGCAGTATTTACTGGGGGAATGAGCTTAAAGCATACCTAAACCCAGAAATTTCACTTAACATAAAAGGGTAGGGTAGACAGCCCCTTTATGTTAAGTAAAATAATGTTCATTTAGGTTTTTATAAAAAGGGTGCAGCATCATCCCTAATAATGGGAGCACAAAGCCTCCTGGGAAACCTACATCACGCACCGCGGGAGGCTCCTGGGCGCTCCTTTTGTGCGTGGCTGAGCGTCTCGGTCATACGCAGAAGAAGCCTTTTAGTGAAAAAAGAATATTTTGCAGATGGCATGCATGTGCTGTGAGATTGGCAAGTTTTTTTCCAAACT
>NC_092860.1:9638021-9691599 GCF_032062135.1 Pyxicephalus adspersus | reverse complement strand
ACCTGGATGATATGGCAAACCTGCAATGGATCTGGTCCAGGACTGAAAACATTTGCAAATCAAAAGCAAATGATTTTTAAGAAATCTATTCCAGGTTTGCTGGATCCCCCAGGTTATCCCATGATAGTCAATCTTCTCCATTCTTGAGAAGCTGTAATAAATGAAGCCCATAGTGTCTAGGCAGCTTAACTTTTACAGCATGTGTTGCCATTTTAATGACCGTTTTAATGACAGCTGTCGTGCACGCACATAGAAAAAAACTGTTGTGAATTCCGCTCAATGTGTCAGTTAAAAGGTAGGCAATGTCCTATGAAGTGTTTAACTTTTTTTTCATCAACTTGAAATTACTTTGACCTCTAATGAGGAAGCCGTGATGTCTTAAGTAAATACCAACATTTCTTGATGATCCTCCACCAAGGATGACAAATTGAACTTGAGAGGGTCAGAGGTGACAACACTACTGAAATAAAATGCTTGGCAATAAATTTATTACATGACAGCCAGTGTAATCACCCCCAGCATGAAAGAATAATATTATTTTCATACGGCAGAATGAGGCTCCTCTGCGCTGAACTTTGGCACTGTTACTGATATTTGAGGAGGAGGGAATTCCTACAACCATAAACCACCATATGTCAGTAGTAAAGTTATTTTATTTAATATAGAAGAAAACACAGATAACTTGATGACAAACCAATAGCATAATTGTAACACTTTAAATATCATTTTTAAAATAATATAAAGCAAATTACAAAAAAAACAACTTAACAGAGTTTACAAAACTTTACCACTAGATAAAAAAGGGGGAAAAAAGATAGAATTCCAGTTTAAAACTTGAAAAATAAAAAAGAGTAATAAAAAGAAATAAATAGGGCATTTTATAATGCATGGAATACGGGCAGCACTGTTTCTCAGTGGTTAGCACTCCGGCCTTTGCAGCGCGGGGTCCCAGGTTTCAATCTCAGCCAGGAATCTTTTGCATGTTTGTGCGGGTTTCTTCCCACATCCAAAAAACATGCAGGTAGGTTAATTTGTTACCCCCCAAAATTGACCTTGGACTGTATTACATACATATGACTATGATAGAGACATTAGATTGTAAGCTCCTTGTGACATGACTAAAGACTTTGTACAGCGCTGTGTAATATGTCAGCGCTATATAAATACTGTGTAATAATAATTTAACTTTCCCAAATGGGATCTTCTGGGTCTAGATGTTTTAATGGCAATAATTGATTCCGACTTGGGGAATGTTTGAGGGATTATCAGTTTCCATGTTTTATTACTGGAGCCCAGAGAATATAAAAAATATTAATATATAAAGAAAAAGAGATTTTTTTTAACAGGTAAATCAGGGACAATAAAACAAATATATTTTGAAGTCCATAGCCAACATCAGTCACTTGAATCTCAAACTCCCTTCATTATGGGTAAATATGTGCAAACAATTGTTTAAAATAAATTTTAAAAAATACATATTTACCTGAATATAAACCTAGGTATTATTTTAATAACTCGGGTATAAACCTGAGACACTATGTTTTAATTGCAAACATTCAAAATGTAAGAGTAATCAATATAAAAGTAATAAAATAGAAATATACCAACAATGTACATGAACAAATACATCCATAGTGTGTTAGTTTTTATACATTTAGTAAAAAGGGAAAAAAACATGAAAAAATTAAATTTTTTTCCCTTTTTTAAAGTAGAACTAAAGCCCCACTTTAAACTTTTTAAATTCAGGCAGATAGTTATTGTAGAAAGGGAAAGGTGATGTCCCTTCTGCAATAACTGCTCTTACTGGCCTGTCTGGTGCCAAGCTGTGTCAGACTTTGCTAAGCTCTTCATTAGAGAAGAGGGAAGATGTTGGCGCCCTATCATGGAACAGGGATAGGTGAGTAAGTGTAAGTGGTTTTGTTTCGCTTTAAATTATCTTTAATTTTTGGCCATCAGTAGGTGACGCAGTGTCTTCATATAAAGTATTATCAACATTGTCAGGAGTTTGTTTTACAGTCTACATGAGGAAACAGCACCATCTAGAGGTGTGACCAGAATATAAACCAAGATTCTTTATCCAATAGCATTTTTAATAGCATAATGACAGTATATAAATAATAAAATGACAATACAATAAATCTGATTCTAAGGTAGCATGCAGGTTCATGGTAGAAAAAGAGACTGGCAATGCCTGTTGTGCATTAAAACAAACTTGCCTGCCTGTTCACAATCTCCATATTGGACACCTCATCATGGTGGGGTGTCAGGGGGAAGGACTTACTAGTCAGTTGTGCACAGGAGCCCCACTCATCAGTTTTGCACGGGCACACTTTTGCCTGCACCCACCACTGTATAAAGGCCATGGCATGCTCAGCTCAGTGCAGGTTTCTGACATAGCCAGCTTATGAGAATGAATGATCTCCCATGCACTTATGTTGCATCATTTAGGCCCGGCCATGCAAGACGACCAAAGACCCGAACCCAGATGAAGATCAGCTAAGGATGTTGGCACTGGCGATGGAGCGAGGGGAGGTGAGTTCAGTTCTCTTTATTGTTTCAATTTATAGCCAGACACAACAACCACATCATAATACTTCAGTTTCTTTTACAACAATTGCTCTGTGTTTGCCGAAAAAACTTGCCAGACCATAATTGGTTTATTGCTTAACAAATATGTCTGCACAGTGCTTGAGAATTTCAAGTTTGAGATGTCTCCAATATTTTCCTGTATGTCCTTGGGGAGGAATTGAAAGGTGCTGCACATCTAAAGGGGCATCAGGGGTCATAAGGCTTCTTATCACAGTGTAATATGTATGACGAGATAAAGAACAGAAGAATCTGCAATAAAGTTTTATCAATTGAATCAATTTGTGCACAGCAGACCTAGAGGTATTTATTTATGGTCTGTTATATTCACCAAATGAATGTATTTTTTATTATACCTTTTCAATGATTACAAAATAATCTTGCATGCTGATAATTTTCTTTGCTGCATTGTTATGAATGACATGTTCCCAATTTATCTCCTCTCTGTTTTATGGCAAAAAGGCGCAGGAGTTCTGTAGTCCTATAAAGCCTTCTGTCCTTGAATGACAACATGGCTCGTTGATAGTGAACAGTAAGTAAAGGTTGTCATCCTAGGACGAGAGGTGTAATACTGGCAGAATAACCAGGTAAATATAAAGAGCTCCAGGAATTAATGTAATGCACTCATCACATCCAAGAACTGGTGATCAAAGTATAGTTTAATTCAGGTTTAAGTTTACTCTGTATTTCTATATGGGAAAGCATGCCGTAGGTAATGTACATGGTATGCGTTTGTGTGCTTGGTTGGCAATTATTTTTATTCATTATTCTTAATGGCATCCCAAATGCCCTTTGCCAATGCACTACAATCCAACTTTCCGCATTCCATTGCTGCAGGTTTCTATGCACTATGTACCAGTGCACTATGTAATGGTGCACTAAAGGGTGCCCAAATGTAACACACACCAACAGCATGAATGACAATCCTTTGGGTTTCCAAAACCACAGCATTTGGCCATAGAGGGAACAAACCCTTTGGACTATTTACCACCTGAGTGGTTTACTGTATAGCAATAGCACCCAACTGGATCCCAAACCAACCGAAAGTTGTGAACCTTCTTGTGCATGTGTTTGCATTAAGCTGCAATGGGGTTGTGGAGTGGTTCCTGAACTAAATACATTGCTTTTCCTCCTTTGGAAGAAGAACCACATCACAACCACAATGCATTCAAAATCATTGACCTGTGGTGCAGTTTTGCCACTCCTGGGCACATAGGAGAAGGTTGCTTTGTATCCGAGAGCAGCTAAGCTCACAGGTCCAGATTGCACCTTTGAAAGCATTGTTCACACTATAGGGGTACAACTTGTTTTACTCAATGCACACACATTAACACAGCACATTCCATGCAAACCTAATGCAAGCACAGCAATACGCGGGAGTAATGTTTGAGATGTCATTACCAATTAATCCAACCCAGTGCACCAATGAATTTGTGTTAAGAAAAGGTGTACATGAAACACACATATGATCTAAAACTCAAAAACACAAATACTAAAATATTGCTTTTCAGAACCCAGACCATTTATTAAAATCAAACAAATGCAAGGCCAAAAACGATCATAAGCTTTTCTGCCGAGCAATGCAACCCGAATCAGAACAGCAGAGGGGCGAAAATGTTTATTATAGTTTTACTTATACTTTTGTTCTTATTTGTTGTTCTCTTCTTGGTTCACTTCCAAGTTTCCACAGTCACACCTTGTGTTTTGCAATAAGATGTCAAAACGCAAACAGAGCAGATACAGAAAGAAATAAATGCTTCCAATGCAGATTCTTGTTTGCAGTGAAAAACAAATATTCAGGGCAGATACAACAACATGCAGAAGCTCCAAAGTCTGGGATCTGCTGGCTGCACCACTAAGGCCACGTACACACGGGCAATAAGTGTCGTTAGAAGATGAACACTTAATGACAGATCTTAGATTATGCATGCAGGAAGAGACGTGTACCGCAGAACCATCCACGATCACTGAATGACTGTACACACAATAGAGAGCAAATGATCATCTCCCAAATGGATACACCAGGACGGTCATTCGTTTGCAGCAACAATTATTGTACATAGCCGAACAATGAACTTGTTTAATGCAACAATCATTTTTTTAGAAGGATTGATCATTTAAGGCAGTGGTCCCCAACCTTGAAACTCACAGACCACTAAATCTACGGACTCCGGACCACGCATGTGTGGGGAGCCGCGTATCCCTCAGATGTGTGACGTCATGATGCCAGAAGCCGGCTACTCTCCCATTGCAGGTCTTAGCCTGGGTGGATTGTATCTAGAGACCCAACCCACCCACGGCTCTAAACCCGGCTCTAAATCTGTACGGGAGACATGGTCCGCGGCTTTGGCCAGTGCGCCCCCCCCCAAGCGGGGTCTTTCTCCTGTGAGTGTTTAGAATGATTGATAATAATTTGTATGATAAATATTTGCATATAAAACATAAAAAATACCTTCAATCAGATTTGTTAGGGAACCTTGTATATATGACCCAATGGGGTTGATTGACTGAAGGAATAGAAACCTTTCAGCTTGCAAGGGATATTTCACCAAGGCTAGTGAATGAGATGATACACCGCTGACTTCATCTAAGCAATCATGTGCAAGAAAAAATCCTGGGTTTTTTGAATTCCTTGCACAGTTATTTTTTGCAAAGTGAATTTTCACCACATTCACTAAGATAAGTGATTTGTTTTCTTTGCAAGATGATAATTTATTTTGCTATGTGAACAACCAAAACTTCCTTGTATGAAAGTAACTTCATGAAAAGTTTGATGCGATTGCACTTTGCTATGGTAAAGCCCTGTGTCAAAACGTGATTGCTATACTCCATTCCATATGAAACCCCAAAGATTATTTGGTGACCAATATTCCCCTGACTAAGCAGGAGTTTCTTGTTTGTGAGTTAATTTGAAGGCCAGCATTGTCCTTTTTCCCCTGAAGAAGCATTGTATGCAAAACGCGTTGGGTATAAAGACTACTTCATGCTCAAACTTATTGGATTTCTTACTAATAGGACATCTTACTAATATCTGTTTTTTAATTGCATTGATCAATTGTTCATCAATGGCTAAATATTGTCATGGTATGCTATCTATTGAATTTATTACCACCAGTAAGCCCTCTACTTCTAACCCATTCTGTACTGGGTTAAAATCCTGATATTGTGTACAATTCTAATATTTCAATCCTTTTCTTCTTCATTACATCAATTTTTTTTTGGACAAGGCTCAATCAGAACAAGGTCTGGATGAACAGAGTTAATGTTATGTTTTTGCCAAAGCTTAACATCCCAAACACATAATAAACTACATTTAGATTAATTTACATTGATTCACTGTTGTTACTAATTTTTCTTTACAACAGGGTTAGCTTTATTAAAAATTATGGTGGGCATTTTCATTGGCTGCTGGTTATTAGGCCCCCAGCCAATGAGAAGACTTACCACCGTATTGGGCCCTGATGACTGTTAGCTTATGAAAATGTTCAGTTTCCCTTACAGCTTTTTGTAGCCTGGCGAGCAAATGTACACAGAGAGCAGAACTAACCAAACTGAATGTTTAGTGTTTGGGGCTGATTGTTAAAAGCTATTCAATGGCAGATAACAAGAAGGCAAACCAGTTATTCATTATGTTGTGCTTTTTTTGGGTCAGTGGATTCAAGGGATTAACCTGACACCTAAACAATAAATCACAGCAACAACTGAAGCTCATAATTATTTCACAAAGTTCTATCAGTAAAGTTGTGTTTTGCCTATTCCTGGCAACTATTGTTGGCCTTTGGAGTTGGCTTGATTGCAAATACAATGTAGAGTTATAAGGCCAGCAGCTATTGTTCATCTCACCAACTAAGTGGCTGGCATGCTAAGTCTCTACTCTGCAGGCATTCCCAATCTGTAAATTTGTCTCAGAAAGAACAGATCTTGAACCCAACTGGAGCAAATTTAGGCAACACGACTGGCAACTCAACAGGTTCACTTTATTGGGCCCACCACCCCATAGCTACACATACCTTTGCTCTACCACCACTTCACTGGCATTGAGTAGAATAAATCCAAGCTTAAAAGCTAAGGATGGCCTCCTTGCCACATATAGACGTCTGAGTGGAAATTCGACCAGTGTTTTCACCTTGGAGTAATGTTCCTTAACTTTTTTAACATGGGGGAATTCTTAAAAATACTTTGAGGTGCTCAGTGAACCCCTTGTATAATACTGTATGTTCCACTGGCCAGTGGGAAGGCTGCCACCCTAAAAGAGCCAAAAACCTTATTGGTGTCATCATTGGTGAACAAAATGCTCATTGCTCAACCAACCCCTGACAACCTCTGGAGAAACCCTGGTTGAGAAGCAGCCTTAGAGGTAAAACGTGTGAGGAGCATGGGTTTAGGGTAGGCCATTTTACTTTTTTCGGTAAACGGGTCATAGAGGAAGGGAAGAGCTGAGTGGAAGCATTTGCAGGAGCTGCCATTCTGGTTCAACTGGTTCTCCAATTTGCATAGAGCAGGATAACTGCACAAAAAAAGAATGCATAAATGTGCATAAAAAACTAAACTAAACCCTTGCCTAAGATGTCCAGATACAGAGATCTGCCCAGTGTGATGTAGTGCCCCTCAATTCCACAATGGCAATTATAAACAATATGAATAGCATCTCCTGTCTACACAACGAAGCTCGGGGGTGGATAGGAGGTGGAGCATCTAGTGGCAAGGGGAGGTAATTCTCCTAAGTGATAGCCATAGGCTGCATTTGTCATCATAAGCCCCTCCTACATTCCACCTCTGAGCTTCTTTGAGTTGAAAGGAGATGCATTACACCTTCAGGCTTGGATTGGAGGTGCGTTTGGCTGCAGTCCGGAGATCTCTTTATATGGACACACCAGATTTGTTATGAATTCCTGGAAAAACCAAACTTTTTGAAGAAGTACAATTATCTAAATCGAAAAAAGGGATTGAGGTGGAGTTTGGCTCATCAGGTAAAAGTCTTCATCAACTTTTGGAATTATTCACAGGATGTTTCTAGGAAAACGTCCAATTCCCATAAACCTTTCATGGTTTTAGGTGCTTATGAAAAAATCCAAAAACAGGAAGCATCACTTTTAGTTTCGGTTTATTGCAATTGTTAAGGACAATTGCCAAACTTCCACAAAACTATTTACATACAATGCAATCTTACATCGCGATACCTTGTAACAACTTTATGTTTTATTAATCCTTTTATATATATGTGTATTTATTTATTTATATAGGCATGTTTATAAAGCACTGGATGTAGAATGGGAGTCTGAAGCTGGTGGATACATTTACAGTTGTCGTTATTATGTTAATTAATAAAATTCATGACTTGGCTGTCCTCCAATCACAGAGCTCTTTCTAATGTGTTAGGAAAGGTAAACTTCATGGAGTATTGTGGGCTCCAGACTGTGAATAGGTTGTAAAAGGTGGACTCACGGTTATAATTTACCCCCCCACGTGTTTAAATTATTGTCTAAATAAAATACTTTTGTTGTCATACAGGCAAAAAAGTGTGGACACTGAGATGACACTGAGGCATTGACAGTCTTCATAGATAAATGTATGTTATATAACAATATACAGCAAGAGTATCTTCAGGATGAATAGAGAGAATATTAATAAACAGCCAATGGACAGCCAACTATTGAGTTTCGTGGCAGATGTAGCCAACAGTGGGTCTGCAGAACTGTCTTGGGGCCCCTGCACTGAACTGTCTTGGGGCCCTCTTGTGGCTGAGGGGGGTACAGGGCCCTTGTACAGAGGCACACTTTTTTACCTATCTCCTTCCTTGATTTCCCCACATTCCCTATTGTGAGAAGCTGTACACTGTGGCCAAAACAAACCGTGTCCTGACTGTAAAATATAGAGCTTATAGTATAAATCAAGCAAACAACCCTTTTTATTGAGTAAGACAGAATTAGAATACCTGTCTGGCTTTACCTGGACAATAAAGACAAAAGTAATAAAAAGTTATGAAAAAAGAGGGAACGGGGGAGTGGAGATGTTGTGATCAGACTGCTTTAAAAGAACAAATATTGGATTGAATCACCTGATGATTATCTTAGGTATTAGCACAAGCAAAATAAAGATAATAATATTACAAAAAAAAAAACAGGTAAGCGTCATGAATAAGCTCAGACAATCATTTTGTAATTTTCTTTCTTTGTGGGTGAAAAAAAGGGAATATTCTGGGTTTAAATTATTCAGTCATTTATAACACATCTTTTTTTTATATAAATTCTTCTACCTGTTTCATCTCCATCCTTATAGGCTCACTCCCAATTCTGTATTTTTTTACACCTTGGTTGCTGTTTCCAATAATTTCTGAATAGTCAAAAAAGCAACATTCCATATCCTAGTTATCTATGAGTTGTAACAAGTGTTGGTCGAATATCTCACTATTCGATTCGACAGATATTCAATTGAATAGTGAGATATTGTTCGGGTGATTGAATGACGAATTCGAACACCATTAAAGTCATTGGTGGGAGAATTCGGGTTATTTTTAGGGACTATTAAGGGTTGCATGAGCAATCATTGAGAAGATGCCACGCAAGTATTTCTTATTCTGTAACACGCACAGTAATATAATACATTTGTTACATTTTTCTTGCAGTGGATAAAAGAAAAATGTAACAAATGTATCAGAATATTACTGTGCTGGAAAGCATGTTACAGAGTTAAGAGATACCGTGTTTCCCCGATGATAAGGCAGGGGCATCAAATAAGACAGCCCCCCCTTTTTAGAGAAAAATGTAAAATAAGGCCCCCCCCGCAAATAAGCCACCCACCGATACCTGCGCTTACCCGAATCGGGTGGTACAGTGGGTGACTCCGTGTGGTTCCTCCGTCTGCCTTTGAGTTACTAAATGTAAAAGAAAATGTTACATTGAAATAAATGTAATTATTCAGTGTAAACCTTTCTAACGTAGCATGTGACATAACACGTGGGAATCCATGTGCTTGAGTGTACAACACAAATATAAATGAGCCTTAAGACTTAATGGGGAGAGAGAGAACTGGATCATTTTGGAGAAATAATCCATAATCGGAAATGACTTCCTTCTCCTAGGATACACGTATCTAACCGATCCCGCGCTGTGCACCACTGCAACGTATCACACATTTTTTATTCTCTCCGGCCATGAACCTTGCAGCAGTAAGGAGAGCAAAGGAATTAGTTGTCTGTCCTCTGCTTAGCAGCTTGCTGCATCCCCAGCTTCCCTATAGCCGTGCAGACTGAGATGTGCCTTCTCAGCATCCCCAGCACATACTGTGCACAGCTGAAGGGAATTTAGGGAGCAGATTAGTCCCTGGCTTCATCCTGCCCAGCCACAGGCTGCTAGGACTTTACAATCCAGTTGTCTGTTGTGGCATTAACCTGGACTTGCTTGCTGCTGGTGTGTTGATCTGTTTGATTTACTGTTGCTGACCTGTTTACTGGCCTTGTGGTTGTCGTCTGCCTGGACTAACCTTTGCCTGTGACCCTGACTCTGCTTAATCTTTACCCTTGGATACCTCATCTTGGATACCTGATGGACTCATTACCCATGCATGACCCCTGGCTCTATATTCTGCACTTGCCCCTGCTGGACTCTCCATTATTATGTTATCTATAGGCTGCTGGTCCTCTGTCAGTTGTTCCCCAGACTCCATTCTTTGTGCATTGAAATCTTGGGGAAACCGTGTTCTGGGAAAGGCTAACTGTCCTCCCTCCTGAGGCTGAGCAGGGGTTTGTATAGGTGAAAAGTTTGGTGTTAGATTCAGGGACGGGCATCTAGTGAGCACTGGCACCAGACCAGAGCCATATATATGCACTTACAGGAGAAAAAGAAAGTACACTCTCTTTTAATTCTAAGGTTTTGTAATCAGGACCTAATAAAACATCACCTGGCCCATAGCAGGTCCTAAAATTAGCTAAATACAATCTCAACAACACATGACACTTACACTGTGCCACTTCCAACAGAGACGAGTATAAAAACTTAAGTATACCTTCACCACTTCCATGGGAACTAAGAAGGTACATAGGAGACAGGTGCTGCTAATAGTGCAATGATTAGGTGATCATCAACAGGTGTGAATACCTCTATCCAAACGAATAGGGGTTGGCAGTGGAAAGCTTCTCTCCAAAAATAAAAAAAAATGGCGGCATGGCTTAGATTTGGACGATTTCAGCTGAACTAACAGACGTATGGATGTTCTTGGACAGACGAGACCAAAGTAGAGTTGTTTGGCCAAAATACACTGTGCCAGGTTTGGTGAAGATCTCATACAAACATCTCATACTAACTGTAAAGCATGGTGGTGGAGATGTGGTGATCTGGCCTTGCTTTGCAGCAATAGGAGCTGGACACTTTGCAGTCATTGACCATGAACTCTGTATACCAAAGTATTCTAGAGTCAAATGTGAGGCCGTCTGTGTGATTCCAAAGGCCAAAGAGTCATGCAACAGGACAATGATTCCAAGAACACCTGCAAATCTACAACAGAAACTCTGAAAAAGAAACTAAGGAGTCACAATAGCCCAATCAATGTCCAGACCTTACCCCGAAGAAATGCTTCCTCCACAATGATGTGAGAGATTGATAGTCTACAGGAAGAGATAACCTTCAGTCCAGACATAAATACCCCTGATACTTATTAATAGGAATAACGAGCAGTAGTAAATAGTAACATTCCTTGTTTCTTTTCTTTTTTCTAAAGTACATTCAAATTAATCATTTATCCCCCCTTGTTCATTGTTATAGTTTGAGTTTGTAAACTGTAATTCCTAGCACCAACTGACCTGACTAATGCCTGCGTAAGTAATCCCTCCAACTCTCTGACTTTGGGCCTTATTTTTTAAAGCTCTCAAAGGTTGGAGAGAATACACCTTCATTAGTGAAGCTGGGTGAACCTGGAATATATCTCTTCAAAGTCATTTGCTAGCAAATGTTTTGAATCCTGGACCAGATCAGTTCCAGGTTTGCTGGGTCACCCAGCTTCACTAATGAAAGTGTATTCTCTGCAGCCTTGGAGAGCTTTAATAAATCAGGGCCAGTGAGTACAAGCATTCATTATTTATATACTATACTAAAACTATTATATTACATATTTTTTACATCCTCAACTATGATCACTAATATAAATTCTTCCTTTGAATGGTACAATAGCAACTAATATTACTATGTCTAAATATAAGATAAATAATCAACCACAATTCTGAGTATATATACAATGTTATGCTCTGGTTATAACTTTATATGTATATAACAGATAACAATACCTGATTGTTCATTAATTTTGAATATATGTGAAAATGTTACCCTATTCTATATTCTATGAATCATATATGCTGCATGTCATTATTTTTCTGTGTACAGTCAAGTAATGCGTCTCACAGATCCCCTGAGGAAGCCGGTTAGTGAAATGCGTTGGGGCACGAGACGTTACCACTTTTCTACTGCTCGTTATTTCTATTATTAAGTATCAGGGACATTTATGTCTAGACTGATGGTCTTACACCCCACTGTATCTTTATTGGGGAAAGACCATATCACTTATTTGTTTCAATCATTTACTGAATTATAAATTGTGTTTTTTGTGAATTTGAATATAACTCACTGAATATCCTACCCTATTGCCAAAACAAACCCAGTTTCTTTCTTCAATTTTTCTTACACGTATGGTGAATGTTTAGCATACATGGGGCTGGCAAGTCAAACCTTGTAGAATAGAATAAGAGGCTAGGAGACGTTTTTTTTTTTTACTTTTCAGGAAGAGATAACTTCAAGTTATTGCTTCTACAGGTGTATTGAATCATGGGGCGTACATAGTTTTTTTTACACATGGCGTCCCAATTTCAGCTTCATTTATTGTTAAATAAATATTGACATTGTGGAATTTGTTGGGTGTTGTTTTACACATGAGGTTAGACTTAAATCATTTTAGTACGATAAGATGAGTTTTTTTATTATGTTCTGAATTGTAAAACCATACAAATGAAAGGGTGAACTTTTTTTTCTAACTGTGTAATAGATATTTATTATATACCTCTCACTAAGTCTCTACTCTCTCTTTTTCGTTTTATTTCTCCTTTTCTCTCTCCTTTTTGATCTCTCCTTTGTTCTCTCTCTTTCTCCATCTCTCTCTCGTTTGTTCTCTCTACTTTTCTCTTTTAATATTTGCATTAAGTTTTACATTAAAATCATTTTTGACCTGAATTTATTGTCTGGGTCCATGAGGTCTCTTCCAGAACTGACCCACCATTGCAGTCCAAGCCTGCCAACAACTAATTTTGTAGCTGTCTCTTATCGTGACGTCACCCTGTCATCATTGGGGTCTTCCTGATCTGTTGTCACTTGTGTTACAAACTTAAATCAATATGGTTGTATCTGAGACATCATCAAAATTGGTAATTTACAGTAAATGCTGTCTGATACAACAATTCATTGGGAGAGCACCAGAAACCTAAAGCGCCTCTTGTTTATTATCTACCCACACCATGCGGCGTGTGGGTGGATAATAGGCACGGCATGCTGTCGGGTGTTCTCCAGATATACTATATCAGTATTAAGTGTCTGAGAAATGTCTGAGATGCACCCATAATGAAGCCAAGAAAGAAAAACAAAAATAACGGCAATTGCAATGATAAATATTATATATACAGTTCCCCCCCATGGGGTCCACAGTTTATTTTAAACAATGCAAATGTTTCATAAATGTTTTGCAGATACAAATCAGAAGTAAAATATAAATATCTGGGTACACTCATCCTTATTGGAAATGTCCAAAGAAACAATATATGCGAAACGCGCAGGAGAACGTCTTATGTTTGGATTATGTACAAGCTGCATTGGTATATGCCTTGTAACGTTAGAGATTATATGATATGTACCTTGAATGTGTCATAATGATTGTTTAAAGATGTCCAGACTTGCTTCTCTTAAAAAAAGGTAAAAGAATTTTGAGGGGTTTTTTTTAAGAATTTTTCAAGAATAAATTGAAGGTTAAGGCACTTTGTGATTTAATTGCAGAGTTTCTGAACTCTGTAATGTCACCAAAGTTGCTGGGGATGTCTGGTAGAGCCGTGGGAACACCAGGGTCCCTTTTTAGAGATGTCATTGATAAATACTTTGTAATAGAAGAAGTGCCTTATTTATGGATCTGTATTAATTAAGATATATATTTTATGATATGTACCTTGAAAGTCCCATAATGGTTGTATACAAAACAAATTGTATTGGAGTTTAAGGCACTTAACTGCAATGCTCCTGAACTTTGTAATGTCACCCCAATTGCTGGGGATGTCTGGGAGACTTGTGGGATCACCAGAACCACCTGGATCAAGGCTGGCCAGAAAAGAAGGGGTAAAATAAGTTTGCAGCCCCCATCCCACCTCTTGGTGCACATATTGGCTGCCTTCTTGCCCAATTATTGGGGGGGGCCATAGTTAGGGGTGAGGCTCTCATCTCTACAACAGCCCCTGGGTTATGGGGTCTGGGACGTGACATGGTAAACTAAAACCAACTTTACCAGATGATTCTAGCCAAGGCAACAAAATTCTACTAATCCAAAGCAAATCCAGGCCACCCGCAGGCTAATCCAGCAGCTCAACACACTGACATACTATGTTGGAGGCTGCAGATTATGGCAGTCAGATCACAAATAATGCACAAAACAGTCTTAACCAAAGTCTAACCAACTTTATCAGATTGTCTAAACTGGTTTGCTTGTGATTTGGCCAAACATTTGTGAACCTTTTGAGATTTGAAGTCAATGGGAATCTGATACAGTGTTCCTAAAAGAGCAGCAAATGGTGCAAAATTGTGCAGAATGGTTTAAGGCAATGTACATACGTGCAATAATTGTCGACAAAACGACAAACGACTGCATGATGCATGAACGAGTGCTGTACATACAGTGCCTTTTCTGCTCCATGGAGGGGGGAGGGGGAGAACGATGGAGCAGCACTCCGCTGCGCTCTCTCCCCTACACTTCCATTACGACCGTTCGTCATCCATCGTCTGTGGATTCACCAGGACGGTTGTTCGGACAATAGACGACAAGCAGTGTACACACACCAAATTCTCGTCTGAGAACCATTATCGGACGAAAACCATTGCACGTGTGTACCTAGCCTAGGGAAATTCTTGGCCATTGTTACCTGAATAAAAATGGAGCCAATAAACATCATCATTTTGTCAGATTTTGCAAGGAATGTCATTGGAGTAAACAGTTTAGCCTCAAGGGATAAGGAAGACTGAGTTTCTACAGTAAGATATAACAGCTTAGGAAAACAAAGAGAAAGTGAAAGCAGCTTTAAATACTCTACGCGTGCTAAAGTAGATAAGTCAGTTGCAGCCACAACTTTCAGGGATACGGACAGGACAAGGAAAACTCTGCAAGTGCAGTAGGGAAGAGCAACTCTTGGGGGAGTCTGAGCTGCAGCTGACCCTTCAATCAATTCAAGGTGAGACAAAGGCAACACTACCATGACATAATTGTCAGAGAAATGCTGCAAAACTAAAAGAAACAAAACAAATTCTCCTTTCAGCTATTCACAGACTTCGTTGTGTATACTTAGTGACTAATTTCCTGCCAAAACAACAAAGTTCTACTAATCCAAAGCAAATCTACAGGCTAATGCAGCAGCTCAACAAATTGGGAAAGGTTGTAGGATATTGTATTCAGATTGCAAACAATGTACACAGATATTGTTTTTATATAAGGAACATTTAGGAATAACATTGGGTTCAAGCAAAATTATTGATATTAAACAGGATTTATATAGCGCCAACATATTACACAGCGCTGTACATTAAATAGGGGATGCAATGACAGACAGATACAGACAGCGACACAGAAGGAGGAGAGGACTCTGCCCCGAAGAACTTACAATCTAGTATCATATAAAATGTGCCTAAAATGACTCCTGAATAACAACAATGCACTTTCTGATACTGTGTGGGTGCCCGGGCAGTCCTGCACAGGGACACCTGCGGTGATAGATCTAAGGAGCTTTGGAGAGAAGTTTGGTTGGTGTTGCTCATTGTTCTCCTTGCTGGAGAATATGACTTGAGGATGCAAAGCCCTGCCAATTCCCCATAGAGAACAGAGCATAGCAAGTCCGTATTGGGGAAATGTCAGTTGCAAGGAGACCACAGGCGGGTTTATTACTGGTTGGTTGTCCTCCGACTATCCTTTTTTTGGCCCCTTTGACATATGATATCTATTGTATGCAATGTTTACATACTTTAAGCTCCTTCTGCATCAGTGAATGCATTTCAGCACTTGAGTGCTTTGACACAGTGACCCTGTTTAATTAAAGCTCTCCAAGGCTGGAGAAACTACATTTCATCAGTAAAGCTGGGCGATCCAGCAAACCTGGAATGGATTTCTTCAATGTTTTTTGCTAGCAAATGTTTTAAATCCTGGACCAGATCCATTTCAGGTTTGCTGGATCACCCAGTTTCACTGATGAAAGTATATTCTCTCCAGCCTTGGAGAGCTTTAATAAATCAGGCCAGTTTCCCTCATTTATGAAAGCTCTCCAGGACTGGAGAGGATATGCTTTCATCTGTGAACCTGGTAGATTAAGGAAACCTAAAATGGATTTCATAAAGTCATTTGTTTTCTTGTTAGCAAATGTTTTTAATTACCGGACCAGATTCATTCCAGATTTTTTGGATCACTGATAAAAGGGTATCATCTCCAAGCTTGGAGAGCTTTAATTAATCAGGGCCAGTGCCTGAGGCATTACATTAAATATGAATATTTCAGACTTGACTGATACTGTTAACTTTTCCTGGTTGAGTTTACTTTTGTCCTAAACTAAGCTAAAATAGCAGCCATCACTAAAGCTGGGTTTAGATTTCCGGGTGCTCCCTTCCAACCACTGCTGGGTGCATTCACAAGGGGGACTGCATGGGGTTTGCAAATGCTTGCTGTATGCAATTACCATTAGTTGGGTTTGCACTGGTCACAATGCATCATATCTGCTTTTCTGTTCTTGTACTCCAAATGGCTGAGAAATATTTTTCAACCAATTACAACTGCTTGTAAAAAGTTTTGGATGGGGTTTAACAGTAGACTGCCTTAAGATGCTGCATCAAGCTGTACAAAAAAAAGTGATTTTGTCCAATATTATATATAATTAATATTATTATTCAGTATGTATATAGCACTTACATATTACGCAGTGCTGTACTATAGGGAATTAACCTAACTGCATGTTTTTTGAATGTGGAAGGAAACCCAAGCCAATTTGTTTCAGAAATAACCAAGGAACCAACATTTGGTTTATCAAGCAGCTGTTAAATAACTAAAGACTAGTGAACTGCAATAGTTATGCGGCCCAAAAATACCCCTCTGAACTAGAATGTGATTATCAAGTTACAATGTTGTAATATTGAATCTATAGAACACAAGCTTGTTCTATTATCTTTGCATTTCCTCCGCTGCAGAAAAGCTCTACAAAATTGTTTTATTACAGAATTTCCTCATTGACCTCTAAAGTAACTTTAATGTGCAGAAAAACTAGATAAATATCACTTTCCTGTCCATTACTTTGCTGTGTATTCCCTCTCTTGCATAGTTATGTTGGACATGGAATTTTCAGCATCTTGCACACATTTTGGAGTTTTTAGGTTTAATTCTATTTTTCACCCCCCACCAGTAATTACAACACTAATGTTTCTGCTTGACATGCTTTTTTATACAATGAATCCATGGCTCAGATAGTTTTGGTTTCTAAGAGAAAAGCAACCAAATTAATTACAGACTGGGTAAAGGTCGCACAATGGAACAAACTTCATAAAGTTTTATCATGCCATTTTTATTATTCTCAATAGGACAAAGGCAAACAACCAAACACCAGTCACTGTTTCTTTATTAGGTGGAGGGGGGGGGGGGGTTCTCTTTTTATAGCTGCCTTTTTTTTCATTTGGCCTAATACTTAGATTGAAATTTTTATGCATAAAGAAACATACAGCTAATGGTATATGAATTCTGAAAGTGGTAATGGAATATGAACAGACTATGAACGGATCAGGAAATATTTTTTTCCCTGTTGGAGCAAATTGAACTTTTTTTGCCTTCCCCTAGATCAACTATGTCTAAAGGGTTCCAACATGGGATACAATTATTCCCTTGTGGTTAAACTTTACAATGATTACTTCTGGACTTCTGCTTTCATTTCCCATAAAGGGAAACAGGTTAAAATACATTCAGCAGTATTAGTTTGCTCTTCTTAAGTGCTCCCGTGAAATTGTGCATCTAACAATGTTTGACATGTTGGGTTTATTGGTTCCTAATAGTTATGGTGCCCTAACGTGGCATCTCAATCAATATTATTACATGTTTTGTATTGTGTACTTTGACCTTCAATAAATAATATATTCCAGGTGCATCCAAACAGTTTTATGGTTATTAGTTCAAAATAATGGTTATTTTTTGAGTTAAAAAAACCTGTCCGCTTTCATAAACTGCAGAAAAGGACTTTTGCCCTATAAGTGGAGCAGTGATCTTTTTTCAAAGGTCAAATATACCATTTACTGAGCCAGAACAAGAAAATGTGAAGCTCTAAGGTTGGCCTCACATGTCAGATCTTTGCAAAGAGACCGCTGTTTCCACACTGCGGCTAAGGGATCCTCTTTACAACAAGATAGCAGGGGAAGGCTTTCTACGTAGGCTGAGGCTACTTTAAAAAGAAGACAAAAGTTTAGGATTTTTTTATGCATTTGAAATATATGTAGTTACTTGGAACTGAAAGTTCATTTAGGCTTCAATTGCCATTGTGGATTTCTATTTTGTTTATTTACTCAAATTAACCTCCATGTGCATCCCTTTCATAGAGCTATTAGACTGTAGGTTTCTGTAAAGAAAAGAGCAATGCAAGTTTATAAAAATGACTCACAATAAGTGCAATGGGATATAAAAAGATCTCAGCAAAAGCTCAAGCCATCTACATTAAAAATAGAATGTAACATTTTGTCTGGAGTTTGCTACCCAGCAGTGTACTTGTAATATAAAATATAATTCAGCTTTAATGCATCATCCATGTAACCCATTATGAGCACTGATCATTTCGAAGATGTAGGGCTAAAATTGTTTGCATTTTATTTTTTGTTAATCCTAATTGAGTAAGAAAACCTTTTTCCCCCTGGGAATTGAGGGTATTTAAGCTGTTTCTTGGCCAGTAATAGCAGACAATCCATTTAAATCTGAACTTATTTTTCTGCAGCCAACCGGTGTCAGATCTTGCGCATCCACAGAATGATATTTGGCACTGGGGTACGGTTCACATTGAGCCTGATTTATTAAAGCTAAGAAGAGACAGTCATGGGAGAACCTGGGGGATCCAACAAACCTAGAATAGATTTGCTCCAGAACTGGAAACATTTGTTACTGATAACAAATGATTTTTAAAAAATCCATCCTAGGTGTGCTGGATCACCCAGGTTCTCCCATGATAGTCTTGGAGAGCTATATTGAATCCGCCCCATTGCCTTGACATTGGTAACTTGTGGCATGTTTTTAAAATCTGCTGCCACCAGGAAATTTAACTATTTCTGAAGGAATTGTGAATTCCATAGCACATCCCTTTTTGCACACCATAAGCCTCCTGGGTGAGTTCTCTCACCTCCCTATCAATTGTTTTGTATGGAGAATAGAAGGAAAATTCTATAATGTCACTTGATTGGCAGCTCACATCTCATCGCACACAGCTGAAGATTCAGGACATTTGGATGTGTACACATAGGAGGCTTTTATGTTAAACACTCATTTTAATTAATTACATTATTTCTATTGAAATGAATGGCTGAAAAACAAGAGCTTTATTGAGATGGATACAAAAAACCCTAGAAAAATGACCCAAAACTGAAAATTACTTAAAATGGTGAATTTTCTTTCATCAACCCAATTGGTCCCCTCTATTGGGCTTGTTCTGCCTCAATATAATCAGCCACAGGTAGTAAGCTTGCAGAAGAACAATAATAATGTGTTTGTACAAATAATGATGAAACACAAAGGGAGTAGAAGTTGTGCAAAATGGTGAGATCCCAGGTACATTGGATGACTTATAGAGCCCGAGGGGACAGTGCAGGATTTTTATTCTCTTCTTTGACTATTGCTGATTTTTAGCTTTTTATGGAGAACAATGGCCATGCAAAATGCAGTTTTTGGCTGTAGCAAGGAACTGTAAAAGTTTCCATACACATTCTCCACTATCAAAGTGTTCCTTCTATTGTTAGCTGGTGGGATTCCAACAATAAAGTTACAATCAATAGGTACAATATGTTTCTTTTGATCTGAAAACCGGAAAAGCTAAACATTAGAAATTTTTGATGAAGTTTGCTGATGTTTCTCAAGTCTTTGGCTAGAATTCTGTCCTATTTACTACTCACTGTTTTGGAAGCCTCCTGTCCTTGGCTTTGAGCCCACTGCAGATAGACCCTTTCCGGAAATATTTTTAGGAGGAAATACTAGAGGAAAGTAACCAACTGCTAGTATTGGCTGTGGTTTCCATGCAGCTGATCATTTATACATTACCAACAAACCATTTCTTGCTCTGCCTTAACCTGCCCTACGTGGCCTTGATTTTGGAAATTGTAATTTATGTGCTGTTTTTTCCTGTTTGTTATGAAGAAGTTCTGGTGATGTGCAACTGCTTTTTGTCTGCTACGTGTAGAGGCCATTATGGTAAAGACAAGGCCTTGGTTCCTCTACTCTAAGGAGCATGGTAATTAGCACATTCATGGCATCCCCAAATCTGACTCCTAATCTCTTTAGGGCAGACGCTGTACACCTATGTTTTGCATCTTGATATGAATCGTATCTCCATTCTGCAGTGCCTGATGTAGAATCAGTTTGTCTTGCCACATTGGTTTCCTCCATTCTCCCACCAGTTGCCTGCATTCAAGGCATAAATGGAAGTGATTCTTCAGTAGGGATGAGTGAGCGAATTTATTAAATTCGGTCTCGCGGCGAATTGGGCCATTCTCCCTTACCAAACATGTAGGCCAGAACGGCCTTTGTAAATCTGGCCGGCGAGACCGAATTTTTGGGACCTGCAAGACCAATAAGGGGAGCAGAGCTGTCAGCGCCACTCCCGATTGCTCTTGCACCTCTTTACTAGTTGTATGTGTTCTTGGATAGAGTTTTTCTGTCCAGGAATACAGTGTGAGTCTCACTGGCTGCTCATGAATGATTGCTGCTGTGGGAAAAATCCTCTGATTTTTTCCACGTCCTCGTTTGTTCATAAACACAAGCCACATGACTTTATGAATGGAGCCATGAGAATCTTCCTTCCAGTGAGAGATCCCCAAGCACTACAGGTCAGGTCAGAATGGGGGCTTGCCCTCATTCTGACCTGTAGTGCCCGGGGATCACTTACTAACAGGAGGATTTCCACGGCTGCATCGATGAATGCAGCCGCCGTAATCCTCCTATAGTGATTTCCTGGATTTCTGATGGTGTCCGGAAATTTCACAGGCCCATCAGAACTTCAAGGAAATTTTCGCGAGAGTGCCAGAGCATTCTAGCTCATCCTTATTCTTCAGTAAATGAGCCACATTGGCCCAGCTTCTACCCTAGACAAGAACGATCTTGTCTAGCAAAATCAATGCGGGAAAATAAATGTGGATAATGTTATTGTTTGATCAGTCAACCGTTCTGATTCTTTTGTGGCAATGAGGTGCACATTATATAATTATGAAAAGACTTTGTGAAGTGAAACTTTTGTTTTGCTTCATCAAAGAGATACGTTGCCATGCTCTGGGATAAAGAAATAAAACACTCAAAAATGTTGTTAAGCCAACTTCAGAAAACAAAACACAGCAGGAAGATGCCAGATAAGAAAGACTCGGTAACATGACGACAATCCAAGCAGGAAGGTTACTGATGAAAAATAACATGAAGTTTACTTTTTGTACCTGTTTTTGCATGTGTTTATTTTTGTACCTATTCTTTTTTAATCATGACATATGGCCCAATATGCAAATGGCGATGCTTTCTCCAATAGACAATGGAAGTGAAGTTTATGCAAACTCAATTCCGTGTTGTCACCAAAAAATATGGGCAATGTGAGAAACTTTTAAAGATTTATTTAGCTATTATTAAATGAGGCTCTCTCACTCAACTTGGGTCTTGTCATTATTAAGGGGAGCATGGGGGTCTGCAGGAAGGTGGAATGGGGAACACATGCGTAAACCATTGGGGACAGGTTGTAGGGACGAGGCTTCACCACTCAACATAGGTCTCCTCATCAATAAAGGGAGCATAGGGGTCTGCACAAGAAAGAAATTGGAAAGCACAAATGTAGACCATTGGGCATGGGTTGTGGGGATGAGGCTCTGTCCCTCAACATGGTTCTCCTCTTCAATAAAGGAAGCAAAGGGGTCTGCAGGTAAGAAAAAGGTTTTATTATTAAGAGACATGTTAGAAGGGAAGGGTTAGATTGAGAGGAAGAACCAGTTCTCAGAAATGAGGTATTTAAAGCAAGTAAAGTTGGAGTTAGTAATCAATATTTGTATTAGGAGGCAGAGTTTAAGTTAAGAGATAAGGATGGAATTAGAAGGTAGAGTGAGTCATAGGGGGTAGGGAGTAAAGTTAGTGTTAGAAGGTCTAGAGATGTCTTTCTAAACCCTATTAACATGGGGAAATAACTTTCAGGTCTTCAGGAAACCCCTCCTATACTTACTATATCCATAGTGTACAGTATATTAGTGTGTTGGTCATTGGGAAGAATGCCTCATACATTGCTCACCCTGGAGAATAATGTCCCCCATATGGTAGCTAAAAAGATCATTGGGGTCACCGAAACTGACCTGCAGGGACACAAATTGCTCATTACTGAGGAAACCCCTAGCAATCCCTGGAGGAACCCTGGTAGAGAGATGCTAGTTTAGGTATTAGAATGTAAATTATTGTTAGGATGTAGGGTTAGTTTTAGTGTTACATTGCAACATTATTGTTAGTTTAGGGAAGACATCTGGTGTTAAATAAACTTTGATTTGTCAGAAAACAATTGTATAATGTAATATCATTTATTAAACTGCTACATTATGTTATCTTGGTTCATATGGTTCATTGTTCTTTCAGTAGTTTAGCTCACCCTGCAGCCCCCATGCAGATCACCTGCTATGAATAGAAAGCTGAAGGGATTTGGGTGAGCTGAGCTGCAGAGTCACTGCTGGGAAGGAGAAGCAGTTGGAGCTGAGCTGCTGAGAGAAAAACCTGAAAATGATTTTCTTCTCAGGACAACAGTGATATCTTTTGTAAGCCATCCGCAGTCGGGATTTCTTCCTGGATAAATATGCCTGCTCTGCATGCTATCATGTCAATCCTGGTTGTTTTAACAAATGTCTTACACAGATCAGCCACCTGATTGTGGTTGCTACAAAGTTATGTTGTTGCAGTCTTGCTGCTAGAGACAGGAGTCTGTGAAAACATTCACTCCAGCCTGCAGCAGACTGATAAAATCATATCAGCCTGGGAAAAAAGCAAACTGGAGCTGAAAGATAGCTAAATACAAAGACTGCGATTTCTCTGAAATGGTAACATGTCTGTAATGTATACATATATATAGGTAAAGTTACTCTCACCCCCGCTGAGATAATATTTTAGATTGGTGCATTGCATTTAATAAGCTGGCTTTCTCTTTGACTTGTGCTTTAGGAAGCACCTGTTCACCACTGTTGTGTTTTTTCCTTTATCAAGATGAACATAGACCTTTGAACCTCTGTTGAAGGAAATGACAACCAGCTAACAATATAATAATATTAGGATAAAAAGAGGATAAGGTTCAGGGAAATTTAGAAAGGACCTTGGGACTTTTTGGATGTTCTCAGAGGAGTTTCACTGCACCTTGCCTTGCAGCACTGGGGTCTCATTCTTCCTAGGGTTGCCCTTTGGTTGGTATTGTTGCTGCATGGATTTTATTTGATTGCAAAATCAACCTGAAAAAAGAAATGAATTAGCAGGATTTTTAAGCCTAATTCATTCGAGTGTAACTGAGGGCAGTGGGCTGTAACTGAGTAACTGCCATTGTCAACCTTGGATAAGTTTTTGACTTGAAACAGGTTTGGCAAACACAGAACGTTTAGGTGAACTCAGTGGTGGACGTAGCCAACAGTAGGGGGTCCCTGTTGGCTGAGGAGGGTCCAGGGCCGTCCTGTAGTACCACACTTTGCACCTCCGAATGCCCACCCCTGGCCGCGCCTCAACTGATATCCTTTATTAATTGTTAGGACCCCCGGTGTTCCAGTCCATTCACAAACCAGAACCAAATTGCTAAATGATTGCCGATACATTCTCATTTATCCAAGTCATGATAAAGCCATAATTCAATTAGTACAATTGCTAAATATTAATATATTAAAAAATAATATATATTAAAAAATATAAATAAAAATCTCATATTAATAATAATATAATAAATAATTGGATCATTTATTGCCACTCCCCTGCTCACATGTAATGGTTGCCTTATCGGTGAGCAAAATCCTGCAGCCTTATGGCCAGCAATTGCATAATGCAATGTAATGTAATGTAAAGAATGGTCCACATGGATATTGGGCTGATGATTGGGGATAATCATGAGATGGTCCGGAAATTTAGACTTTCATTACAAAAACTAATAATACCTTTACTTCCAAAGAGCCCTCAATCCCTGCGCAATCTGTTTCCAACTGGTCCCGCGCCATCCCAGATTTCTTCTTTTTTTCACCAACGGGCTCCACCATATTCTTCTAATTTCGGGATATGTTTTCACCTGAAAATGTAAAAAATGCCAATCCCAATGCAAATGCCTGAGGTCAGCACTTTTTTTACATTCTAGGAAAGCTTCTACGTATGCCCACGTAGTAAAGACAGAAGAGGGTTCCCTTTAATAAAATTTAATAAAAAAGTATATAAAAATTAAAAATAATTTTTTTTCATTAAATATTTGGATTAGCCACCCTTTAATATATTGTTAAAATTTTTGTGTTTTATTATCCCCACTTTAATGCAGATTTTTTTACTATTTTGCTTATTTTCTAAATTTATTGCAATGACCCGGAGAACAGCATTGACATTAAATCACTGGGGAAAGGAGTCTGGGGTATTTGTGGGAATATGCAATAAGAGAAAAAAAATTTTTTAAAGCATGATTGACTGTGTTTTTTAAATCACCTGCAAAGTTAAATGCAAACTCTGTGAACCTAATATTTTCACCAACACTGCTGGGGGAGGGGGGACAGGTGAGAACATGTTACACATGATACGTGAAACTTGAAAGCTCTTTAGAAATCCCCTTTATCACAGTAGTTTTTTTTATTCTATGTTATCAACCTGAACTTGGACTGTTGACCGCAATAACAGCTGGTAAAGAACTTTATGATTATGTAATGATCTACTGAGCAAGGCAGGTTCATAAAAAAGTACTAAATGTAATTTAACACGAAAAAGTCCAGGTGGGGAGGGAACATGTAACAAAGGTACAAAAATATGTTGTAAATCACATAGGGTCAGGAAATGCATTTTTATAGCCGCCTGACAACTTTGGCTGGAGTCCTAAAAATACATTTAAAAGGGTAATCATCTTCTATAAACGTGTTTGGTTGCATGACTGTATTTTCAGTTTCATTTATGGAAAAACTACAGGTAAATATTTCACCTGGGGCATGTTCCTCATCACAGCCTCCTCCAAATGTTTTGACTACATTTAAAGTTGATTTACATAAGATGACATGGTCTGGTCTTTATTGTGGTATAGTACAAGGTGTGTTGCTGTGGATATGTTTCTGGTTTTGTCAGTACAGTACTGATTTTTTCTCTGGGGACATTAGTCTGAATTTTTTAATATAGTACTGATTATGTCTCTATAGACATGTTTCTGCTTGTTTTAATATATAAATAATATTATGGCTAATTTAATACTAATGACTAATTATATTAATTGAATAAAAATAATTGTGTGTCTGTGGACTTGTTCCTTATTCCTGGTTGAATCGATATATAATAATTAGGATTCTGGTTGTCTCAATTTATTGATAATTCTGTGTCTGCGGACATGTTTCTCGTTGTCTTACTTTATTAATACTGATATTTCTGCGCAGTTGTCTCTGGTTGGGTCAATATATAATACTTGTTTCTGGTTTTCTCAATATATTAATGTGTGCCTGCAAATAATTGCGTATCTGTGAATATACTTCTTATGGACTCAATAAATTAATAATTGCGTGTCTGCAGACATGTTTGTAGTTGTTTAGATATAATATTATAATTAATAATGATCTGTCTGTGGAAATGCTTCTGGTTCAGTCATAATATTAATTATTATGTGTCTGCAGAAGTGTTCTTAATTTATTATTACGGACACATTTCTGGTTGAGTCAATATATTAATATTTGTGAATCTGCGAATATACTTCTTATGGAGTCAATATAATAATACTTGCATGTCTGCGAATATGTTTCTGGTGGAGTCAATATATTAATAATTGCGTGTCTGCAGATAGGAATAATGTTGTGTCTTATGAGTTACTAGTTGTGATCATATTATTTTTGTTTTTTATTCAGCTAATGCAGAGGTCAGCAAACTTTTTGGCCACTAGACCATTTCAGGGGTATGCAGGAACACACTAGGCCGGGCTCTCTCCAGTCCCGCCCTAATGGCTCTGCCCCCACCAGGAACGGCCCCTGAAGAGAAATTCCTCTCCTCCGCAATGCATACAGAGGAGAGAGAATGCTCCCTATTTACCCCGGCGGTGGAAGTGTTAATGCTGGCCGCAGTAAATAGGAAAGAGAGCCACAACACGGAGGCTCAATAGTTGCAGGCGGCTCTGGAGCTCCGGTAGTTTTTTCCAGCTCCACTGCTGGTTGCCATCCAGGATTGGGCTGGATCGGCCAGGGGGCGTTAGGCCGGAACAAACTACCGGATAGGCTGCATCTGGCCTAAAGGCCGGAGTTTGTCTACCTCTGAGCTAATGTATAGAAGTTATGGCCATGATGTCACAATAATATTATAATGCTTGGTAAATTAGTATTGGTGGTGTATGGAGTATGATAGTGGGGTCATATGAACCTGATTGATCCCTAAACAAAGGTGGAGACATTGATGATGATGGTATTGTCAGAGATAGCAGAACGGGTGCAGACTTATTCCGCGCGGCCCAGCCACTCACTGACATCAAAGTGCTAATTCTTAAAGAACCAGCAGCTGTATTCTTGGCAGCTGCCCCTATTCATTCTTTATGGGGCTGCCTTTGTGGAAACGCTGCAGTTCACTGGCAAGAGGAAATAATAACAGCATTCGGCTTCAGTGAAATGCTAAAGATGAAACCTCTGCAAAGGGGAATGACAAAAGCGGTGCGGCTGCTTATCTTTTCCTGGTCATATCGTATTTCCTGCCGTGTTCCAGCACCATTTCGGGATTTTAGTGCCACTAAAAATATCTTTGTGTAAACAGCTGATTGTTTAAAAGTTTCCAGGAACCTGCAACTCTAAAACCAAGTTACATATAGGGATTTCCACAAATAGAGAAGAGAAAAGAAATGTTAGAGTTATGTCAATTACTGAATAGGTGAAGTCAGCTAAATATTCCAACAAATGAGATTTGTAAGGTTTGTATACCTGTCTCTCCAGTTCCGAGGTTTATACAGCCATGGCACACAGCAAGGCAGAGAACAGGTTTTTCTTCCTGCGTTTTTTGTCTAAAACCATTGCTGACTGAAGGAACAGGCTCTCGTGTTTTACTAAAAACCCACAACTTCCCCAATTTATTCCCTGATTTCTTGGAAAGAGTGACTTTGGAGAGGATTCAACACATGCACAGTTTTACTGACTTGACAAAAACTTAAGCTGAGCATCAGCAGCAGAATTGATGCCTGGTGCAGATTGCAAACATATTGGCTCTGGAGGTAAAAAGAGCGATTCCGGGCTTGAATTTACAATACAAATGTGTAGCTTATACCCCCAGTACACATATAATTCTGCTTGCAATGTCTAAGAGTGTCAGTATATAGTATGGAGTAGTATAAGGACACAGACCAAACAAGCAGAACATAGTGCATGTAGAAGGGGGCACAGATTGTTATTTTCTTTGTATTTGGAGTTCTACTTTATACATAGGAAGGTGAGGGAACCTACAAGAACCCACACATACCTGCATGCAGCAACTTTTTAGGAATTTGCCTAGGGCACAGTTAGTAGTAGCATGTGCTGATAGCATGTATTTACTTCTCTGATACAACACTGGACACACAGAATGTTATAATCTAACCTAATATGAAGTTCTAAAAGATTTGATCAGTTTTTAGGAAATCACAAAACTTTAAAATTAGAATAGTTTTATACCACAAGCCCAGAAGAATAAGGAATTAGCAGCCAGATCCCACATTTTTACATACCTGGCAGTCTGATGAGATGACAGGGGCACCTAATGGCTGTGCCACTTCTCTAAACAACTCAGGGATACAAAACCAGGGATACAAAGATGGTTAGACTTGGTGGGAGCTTGTGGGGTCTAGTGAGGCTGGGTGGGGCCTGGTGAGGCTTGGTGGGTTATGGTGAAGCTTGGTGGGAGGAGGTGAAAACTGGTGGGACCTGGTGAGCCTTGGTGAATTCTGGTGGGACCTGGTGATGCTTGGTGGGGCCTGGGGTGGCTTGGTAGAGTATAGTAAAGCTTCACAGAAGCTGGGGAGACCTAGTGGGACCTGGTGAGGCTCGCTGAAGTCTGGTGGGGCCTGGTGTGGCTTGGTGGATTATGGTAAAGCTTCAAAAAAAGCAAGAGAGACCTGGTGGGACCTGGTGAGCCTTGGTGAATTCTGGTGGGACCTGGTAAGGCTTGGTGGGGCCTCGTGTGGCTTGGTAGGGTATGGTAAAGTTTCTTAGAGGCAGAAGAGACCTGGTGGGACCTGGTGTGGCTTGGTGAAGTCTGGTGTGGCTTGGTGGAGTATCGTAAAGCTTCAATGAGGCAGGAGAGACCTGTTGGGACCTGGTTAGGTCTGGTGGGGCCTGGTGAGGCTTGATGGGAGCAGGAGAGACCTGGTGGGATATGGTGGAGCTTGAGGAGGTCTGGTGGGACCTGGTAAGGCTTGGTGGGGCCTGGTGAGGCTTGGTGGGGTATGGTAAAGCTTGACAGAAACAGGAGAGACCTGGTGGGACCTGGTGGGCCTTGGTGAATTCTGGTGGGACCTGGTAAGGCTTAGTGGGACCTGGTGTGGCTTGGTAGGGTATGGTAAAGCTTGATAGAAGCAGGAGAGACCTGGTGGGACCTGGTGAGGTCTGGTGGGGCCTAGTGAGGCTTGGGGGGTATGGTGATGCTTGATGGGAGCAGGCGAGACCTTGTGGGACCTGGTAAGGCTTGGTAAGGTCTAGTGGGACCTGATGGGACCGGCATTCAGTTATAACGGCAGTAGGTAATAATGGAAGCTGCAACAACCTTTGTTCACTCCAGTTTATTTTGGGAATCCTACCTACCCAAATAATACTGAGGTTTGCATTCAGATTTGTCTATTTGGATTCATACTGCATTCCAATGGCCATTCAAAACTTAATTTTATCTGCAGCTCAACCCATTGTAATGTTGGGCCAACAGGAATAAAATCTAGGTATGAATAATGTGTAAAGCTTCAACTCTATCCAGTGATAGGAGAGCCAATGGAAGGAGCTGAAGGTATGATCTGGTTGCTTTTGCTACTACAGTGCATTTTTAGCATTTTATTATTTTCTCAAAGTAAATGTTGGGCAAAGATTTGCAGTACGTCTTAATTAACTTGGAAAAATTTTATTGTTCTAATTTACCATAAAGAATTGACAATGCTGTCTTTGCTGCACTTACATGTGCCAGCAGTAGAAAAGTGACATTTAGAGCACACAAGTAATCCATCTCATCAAAAAAAAAATGTATACGTTATTGTAATTTTTTTAATATGAATTATTTATAACAGCTTTTTTATATCAGAACAATGTATAATCAGCACAATGTTTTTGACTTTTTCTTTTTTTTTTATCTCTCCAGGACCTTCAATATATGAAACCAGCAAAATGCCTTTTAGATACACTTTGATTTTATTCTTCTCCCTCGTGGAACTGGGCATGTTTAGTGAAAGTAAGTTTTCTTTTGTGCTTAAAATGTTATGTAATTCTTAACAATAAACCCCTGTTTTCTGTTCTCTGTCATTTGCCAAACATACCATTAGAAACTCCAGCGATACCCGGGGATTTGGGGAACAATGGTTATAATTCTGCTTTAAAGAAAACTTTTATCTGACTTTATCCCCATGAAAGGTCTATGTATGAATTCCCCTGGCAGCTGATTTTTCGTTCAGATGCATTCAAATCTCCATTCATTGCTCTCTCTAATGTATATTAAAGCTTTGGAGCACTCTGCCACCTAGTGGCAAATTTTCATAAAGCACAGAAGTCATTATACGGTAGTGAAAGCAATTCTTGGGGGCCCCCAAGTGAAATGAGTTGGGGATGGGGCAGGGCAGGTAAGTTGTGCACAGGAGCCCACTGTTGGTTACGTCCATCACTGCACCATATCTGCAGATTCCACTGATCTGACCCATTTCCTCTCTTTATTAGATGTCAAAGTGGATGTTAAATGTGGAGAAGATAAAGATATCGTCCCTAAATGTGACGATCATTTCACATGTAATTCAAACCACACAATCAGAAGCGTAGAACTGAAAAAAAAAGAAATGACATTACTGAAGATCAATGATTTGAAAGATGTGAATCAGCACTGCTCAGAAGACGAAAAGATTTGCTTCAACTTTGAGAACAACAGAAGACAAATTCGCCTAGTTTTAAAGAAAACCACCTTCGAGGACGAGGGAAAATATAATCTGTTCGTTGATAGAACTGATGGGAAGAAGGATGTGACATCAATCAATGTGAATGTAATAGGTAAGGAAAAGCAAAATAGTGTGAGCTCAGGGAATTTTGATTGTTGGAAACTGAACACTAGAGGGCCTCAGTGCTCTGGGTTAAATGAAAGCCAATGTCGGTCAAGTGACTTCCTTTCAACCAGGCTGTCAAAGACCCGCCCCCAGACTGTGAATGAACAGTGATGGAGCAGCCGATTGTGAAATAATTGGTTCTTTGTGTTGCTTCTCCTTCCCCCATTCTGAGCTCAGCTTGACCTATAGTGACCACTGGTGGGCCCCTGCTGCTTTCTAAAATATCTCTCCAAGCAGGGGTGTAAGCTTAAAAAAAAGAAGAGGGGGCACGATAATAGTGAAGGCTATCCATGACGCAGGGAGAGCCTATACGGGGGTCCCGAAGAAGGTGTGCCCTCCCCACTATTCCCGTCTCTTGGTCCCCCATTCTCATGTGGTTCCCAGGAGTCAGCACCTTGCTCGAACTCACCAACCAATTATTGTGCTGGTTCTTGATAAAGCCGATCAGTATCACCCCCATTCATTCCCCATGGATGGTACGTACATGTTGCATCTCACCCACAGACACCCGTAATGGCACTGCAACCTCACCACCCGTCTAATCTAGCCTTCATTGTGAAGATGGTACACATGGGCAAAGAGACATTGAAAGAGGTCTCCTTGGTTTCCTTTCAATCAGATGCTCCCAGGTGCAAACTACTGCCCAAAACTGCCAAGTTTGCACAGGTTGTCAATGTGTTTGTGGTGCCGGTGACAGCGGAAAAGCCACCACATGGCAAAAAGCAATAGGAACCGTGCCGCAACCACACTCAAATGCACGCTAGTTGTCCCCAACTGTTTCCATACAGTTGAATGGGAGTGGTTGCGGTTAAGCATGCGGTAAAAGCTACAGTTTACTGCCAAAGTCCGAAAAGCAGCCTTTGGCATGCGCATACCCTTAGAAAAAATTACCCTTGGTGACCAAGTGAAGAGGATTCCTTGGGGTGGATTTGATGAACATTGGGGGAGGCAAGGTCTGGATTCTGCATTTCCCTGGGGGTCTTTGAGGGAATGCAGTGTCGCAGCTCTGGCAGCAACAAGGATTGTGCTGTTTGCATTCCCATTGATTGATAATTAATTGGTTCCCCCTAGGAGAAGCTTGCAAGCCAGAGATCTCATCAAGCCAAGATAAAATAACCTGCGATCTTACGGTAAGAAACCCCCAAAATCTAACAATCATCTGGATGGACAAGGACAGGAAAATTCATCAAACTGAAATTGTTGACAAACTGACAGAAGGCGCCGTGAAATTGCAAAATTCCTTAAAACTGGCGGAGAGAACCAGGGACATGCAAATGAGTTGTTGTGCATCCTATAGAAGAGATGGCGTGCAGGGAGAGATACAGAACTGCACTACAGCTGACGTGATGAAACTAGAATGTGAGTTCCAATGTTCAGTGCTAAATTTACAACCAGTGAATGTTGGCTTGTCTGAGGTGGGGTATTGCTGTGAAAACACAAGGGAAGGAAGTAAATCAAAAACTGTGACAGGTTCTCTTTAACATGAATCTAAGGACAGACTAGGTTTGTACGTCATTGCTGGAAGGGGGAAGCAGAGCTGACATTAGTGCCTCTGCTGGTAAGTATCTGCAACTACAGAATTCAGTGGCCTTAAGGGCAGATTTAATAAAGGGGAGGCTAGAGGGGCAGATTTATTGAAGAGGATGCTGAAGGGGCAGATTTATTGAAGAGGAGGCTGGAGGGGCAGATTTATCAAAGAGGAGGCTGGAGGGGCAGATTTATCAAAGAGGAGGCTGGAGGGGAAGATTTATCGAAGAGGGGCCTGGAGGGGCAGATTTATTAAAGGGGAGGCCTAGAGGGGCAGTCTTATTGACTGGGGAGGCTGGAGGGGCAGATTTACTAAAGGGGAGGCTGGAGGGGCAGATTTATCGAAGAGGATGCTCTAGGGGCAGAATATTTGGAGGGGAGGCTGGAGGGGCAGATTTATTGAAGGATAGGCTGGAGGGGGAGATTTATTGAAGGAGAGGCTGGAGGGGCAGATTTATTGAAGGAGAGGCTGGAGGGGCAGATTTATTGAATGGGAGGCTGAAGGGGCAGATTTATTGAAGGGGAGGCTGGAGGGGAAGATTTATTGAAGGGGATGCTAAGAGGGCAGATTTATCGAAGCGGAGGATGGAGGGACAGATTTATTGAATGGCAGGCTGGAGGGGCAGATTTATTAAAGGGGAGGCTGGAGGGGCAGAATTATTGAAGAGGAGGCTGGAGGCCAGATTTATTGAAGAGGAACCTGGAAGGGCAGATTTATTGAAGAGGAAGCTGGAAGGGCAGATTTATTGAAAAGAAGGCTGGGGGGGCATATTGATTAAAGGGGAGGCTGGAGGGGCAGATTTATTGAAGAGGAGGCTGCAGGGGCAGATTTAATGAAAGGAATTTTGAAGGCCAGAATAACCAATGACAGCTAAAATTCTGTACATTATTGACCCCCCACGCCATTTATTTTTGCCCAGGAGCTCATTTTATCTAAAACCACCCCTGCACACCAGCAATACATAGAGAGGTTTCTACCCTCCCCCACATCATACAGGTGCATGTTATACTAATTAATGCATGGATATCATGTGTTACATTCGTAATCCATAACAGAATTTTCACTGATTGAACTTTTTTATTTTCAGCAGTTCATGGTTCAAATGAAGGCCCCCCCACCAAACAAACCATCATCCCAATCTTGTGTGTGCTGTTCATTGGAATTAGTTTTGCTCTGTATATCCTGTACCGTCGTCGAAATTCCATCTATTGCCAAAACAGGGGTAAGTATTGAAATATTGTACATATTATTGAATACAATAAGGTTATTGGGCTCTGTTTATAAATTATTCCCCCAGTCAAGTCCTCTGAAATTCACTGACAGATGGCTGAATCTCTCTACACTTCTAATTTCATTTCCTAATAAAACAATGACTCATACTGCCTCCTACTGGCCAATCATCAAAAGTGCACAGTTGTCACTATAGGAAATGCTTTTTGTATAAGCAAAAGATTTGAACCAATCTAAAGCGAATTGATGGGGAGTCATTTATAAATAAAGCCTATAGTGGAAATTAAAAAAATAATACAAATACATATATATATTCCATCAATATAAAAAAAATGTATATACCTCAAATCAAATCAAATCTCTAATTCAAAATCAACAATCAATATAGATTACAATAAGGATATGCAGTTTAAATTCAATTTAAAAAAATAAGTGTTCTGAGTTCATAAGACATTTTAATTTTTCCTTAGATCGCAGCAATTCTGGACAACAACTCCTATGTAAGTAAGACCTAAAAAAAAGTAGATTTAAAAGGGTATTTAAAGATAACACTTTTTTAGATAGGGCTCTATAAATTATTTACCCAGTCAATTGTTAAATGATGGTCGAATCTCTCTACAATTCTTGTTTCAGTTCCAATTTAAACAATGGCTCGTTCTTCCACCTAGTGGCCACTTGCTGGAAGTGCATAATTGTCACAATAGGAAATTAATAGGAAACAAACAAATATAATGCGAGAATTAAGGAAGTGGGAGAAAATCATTAAAAAAGTGATGGAAAATCTCCTCCATAACAGCTGTCCCCATTGAAATATTCCTCTTCTGTTCCTTAATTTTAGACCTGCTGATCACTAGCACAAACCCAGAGGGTAAATTTCCCTAAGGGAAACATAGACAACAGTTAAAAAACTGGGTAGGGAGCTATAAAAATGAGTCTAGCATTGGGGAATAACATTGTAACATTGTAACATTGGGGAATATTTAGAACAAAGTAAAAAGGTTAAAATAATAGAAATATTCACTGTACATAAAAATAATGTGTAGAAACCTGGAGTTCTGGTATATGGTCAGTGCCCGAGGGGGGGGGGGGGGGGGGGTTCAGTAAACGAATGTGTCAGAACCCATTCATAAAGGACATGGGAGCTTCTCAATAGTGCTAGGAAATGTACAATCCAAGCCAAGGTCCAGCCCCTGAGCTCCTGTCTTTGCCGTAAAGGTCACCCCGGCAGTATACCAGGTCACATCCTGTAACCCACTGGGTCCTGTTCAGTTTTTACCCAGGGATAAATAATGAAGTCAAAGCTTCTTCCTGCCCCATAGTGAATGTAGAGTATGAAGGAGACATCTCCTCGGGGGTGGGCTCATCCCACCTTCCTGTCAGTCTTCTCGGTTGAGTGAAATTGGGTGCCATTCTGCCTTGCAGACTGAGGACATCTTGTGGTAAAAAGAAAGTACTGCAGTAACATCTCCAAATTTATAGTAGTCACTTTTTAATAGATTTTACCCCCTGAGCCCCTTTTTTCCAAAAAGTCAGCTAAGTCTGTCCTATTTTTGTTTTCTCAGGTAACTTACAGGAGGAGAATGGGCAGTCAACACGATCGACCCCAATTCGAGGACACCAAGTGTGAGGGATAATTTTGCACAAAAGGACATTTACAAAGTCCACTTGACTGAATTTGAGCACTGAGCCACATTTTTTTTAGGCCTGGTGTATCCATGCAGCCAATTAGGTGTAAATTACCATAATCACCTTGGAAGACCCTTTGGAAGACTTTGGGACTTTTGGGTCAAGCCAATATGAGTGCAGCCACCTAAAAACATAAAAGAGAAGGGTTGTTGGATGCCATTAATCATTGCTTCATCCTATTTTTTTTTCTATTGGATAAACTTTAAAGATTTTGAAAATCAAACATCATCTTTCAATTCTGGAATTTGTTCTTTAAAAAAATCAATCTCTCCTACCCTGGAGTTACAAGGACAGGATGTGAATCATAATCTACCTAATTAGGTCACAGAAATAAATCTGTATTTTGTTTTAATACTTGAATTGGGCTTTCAGGTGAAAAATGAATATAAAAATTCTTATACATGAAGTAAGCTTAATTGGCCCAGCGTCTGTAGGGAAACCGGTCATAGCAAAGGACTTGCAAAGAATAAATAGGAAGAATAAATGCTGGAAAAGTGCAGACTCCAAAACGGGTACTCACGGGATGGACTGGGGACACTGGTTCTACAGACGTTAATGGGAATGAGGGCCCACCAGAATGCACTCAGTTGTATTTAATTGTAAGACAGCAGGGGCCCACTAGAGGGCACAATGTAAAAGTTGTGGGGTAAATGACTGTCCCCCCACTAGAGGTTTGCTCAGATTCTCTTGAGGGCCAGCTTGACCCTCGGCTTACTAAAGATTTAAAAGGACGAAACTTTTTTTTAGCTTGTGGACAATGTTAGGCCAGTAGGACCCCCAGCATGGTGGGTCCCCACAGAATTGGGTTGTTTGTTAGCCCAAAAGATTTGGGGAATAGGACCCCCAAAGGAGCTAGATGACAAATTCCCTAAGGGCTCTTTAGTTCTAGTATTCCGTGTACTTTTTGAGCTGGTTGAGGTGGGATTGTGCCTGATATCCTTAGAAATTCTTTAGGCCTAGATGTAGAAAAGAGAAGATATCTAATGACAAAACATTCTCAATTGGACCCTGTAATATCTTCAAAATTAAATAAAAATGCCACCACGTTACGGGAACCCAATCAAATTTGTGGTCCTGAAGAAAGGAGTCATTTCAGACCTGTTAACTGATTCAAAATGTAAAATGATACATAGTATACACTGTTTCAATGATTTGTATATATGTATATATGTAAATTATATGTATACATTGATGTAAGTCTTTGTTGTAAAAATTTTTTTAATAAATGTATTCATTTGTACCTTGTCCTGGTGTTACCTCATATATATTGTTGTAATAAAAAAAGAAATCAAATTTTTTAATGTATTACTATTTCATTCCTTCCTCTTAGTCATCATACATGTCTTCTCTTCTTTTCAGAGACCTGCATATCCTTTATGCCTGTGGCTACAATCCATGCTCCATTCAGAATGTCTTAATTTGTAGCCACCTCATTGTGGCTTTAGAGAGATAACTAACCAGGTTACAGTAAAGAAAATAAGGCCTGAGATAAGAAAACTAATGCAAATGCTACATCTATAGACTGGTTAAGCTGCAATATATGACAATATAGCCTTCAGGTTTAGACTCATGAAACTGCATTGTAGTAAATGTCACACATATGAAGAGAATGAATGCTGCTGCAAATGGTCATCCACCAGATTGCCCCTTCCTTGCCCACCAAAAGGTTGAGAGAGAAAGGGCAGATTAGTCTGGGCATCCTTTCAGGGTGTGTTACTGATTCAGCACCTTTTATGATTAAGGACTCCCAGAGCACTGTGGTTTACCTAAAAAGCCAACCCAGCAGTGCCTGCCTCGTAACTGTCTTTGTCTAACTGAAACCTTGGACTATTATAAATGTTTTTACATTTTTAATACTTTAAAGGAAACCTTTGATTTGCTCATTCAGGACAAAGTGATAGAATTGCTTAACCAATATCCTTTTCCACCTTTCTTCTCTATTCCAACCCAGAGAAATCAACCCATCACAGGGCTGCTTTTCAAGGACAGGCTATGCAGAGTGGAAATGGATGATGAGCAATAAGGACAAGGAAAGGTGATGCTGGATATTAGACTAAGGACATCTAGTGGAAGGAAAAACATTTGCTGGCGACAGCTCTGCACTGAAGATCAATATTGCAGCAAAAACTGCTGTTTTAATAACAGGGATATATTATATATGATACGATAGTCATTTGGGTTTTTTTTTAATTAAATTTAAATTATTTCCTTTGTGTTATAATTTCATGCTGGTATTTCCTTCTATATAATCTAGTGTATAAGATATTTATCTGACCTCACAATGAGCTATTTCATGTAATTCCACAGTTTTATAAGGGTCACAGCTTAAAATAAAAATGTGAAATCTCACCATTAGATAAGGTGTGATTATAAGCTCTTTGGGCCAGGGTCTTCTCCTTCCCCTGTTTCATTGTCTGTATCTGTCATTTTCAACCCCTATTTAATGTACAGCGCTGCGTAATATGTTGGCGCTATATAAATTCTGATTATTATTAATAATAATAATAATAATAATAATAATATTAATAATAATAATAATAATATTAAATATATTGTTTTTCTGCTTATCCTCCTAGTAATACATGTAATTTTGTAAGACAAAATAAAAAATAAATATTTGTTCTGTGGATGTGTCAAGGGAAGGAAGGAAACCAATGGAAACCTAATAAAAGTACAGATATATATATAAAAAGCTGACCTGCAGTGGCCGTGGAGCATTTTTGGAAAGGCTGTCCTGCACCGGACAGAACTCCACCGTGAAGATCACTGTAATGGGAGGGGAGAGAAGTATTTAGAATGGCATGGGAGGTGGAGGCATTTATAAGGGGACATCAATACATAAAAGTATACTCTAAAAGTTTCTCTTTTTCATGTATTATAAAGTTGGGAAGTATAAAAATTAAATTTAGGAAAATATAAGTTTTTTTTATCCCAACTATCTTTTTATTCCCTATGTACCAACCATCCAGCCCTCTTGGAACGGAATTTTCCCTAGGTACAAGATATCATTGGGTCATGATAAAAATGTAGCCGCAGTTCTGAATGTCACACTTACCTCTTCTTCACCAAAGCACAGGCGTCTCTCTCCTGCGAATGCGGGCAGTTCTGACCTTGAGTGTTCCTACGCTTTAAAGCTTGATCAGTTTTGCCCAATCCGCCGGCCAATCAGAAAATAGCCTCTTAATAATCCTTGGCTATTTAGCTGGCTCAGACACAGCACTCAGTATTCGTGCAATGTGTCTCCACTAGTGGAGAGCCCCCTACCTTTATGAGCTAGTTCCTGCACACCTGTTGCCTAATTCAGTGTTTCCTGTCCAGCCTCTGTGCTAACCTTTTGTTGCTCAGTCTGTTGTTTCCCAGCCTATTCCTTTGTGCTGTTCCAGTGTTCCTATCTGTCTGTGGATATTATTGTCACCTGTGCCTCCTGTTGCTTCCAGTATCTGCTGTGTTCCCTGTGTCTGCAGTGGCCCCTGTGTCACTGGTGTTTATTTCCTGGATCCCTGATATTTGACCCCTGGCTTGTGACCTGACCTTTCCTGCTTGCTACCTGCCTTGACCCCGGCCTTCCTTGACAATTCTTCTGCCTCTTCTCTCCTGTGTTTTGGTACTGTGTATCCGCCTGCCCACCTTGGTGTGCCCAAGGACTACAACCCGGCAATAACCAGCGTAACATCCTCACCACTAGAGGCTCGGGAGAAGACTTGGTTGCTGCTTAGACGCTGCACCTTGGCCCTTCTCAGGGCTCACACCACTTTTGTGCAAGCCTTAGCACCCCCTGGTGGCGGTGTGCCCAAGTGTGACACTGACCCTTTCTTTTTTTGTTTCAGTAAAGGAAATAACAAGTTTTGCATTAAGTTTTATTACTTCTGTGTCAACACATGGGAATGTGTAATTTGTTTTAGCATGCCCGATGCCTTGGAGGGATCTATAACAGATGGAGTAATTGTTTTTTTGAAGATTATTTGCTGAGAAACTCTTTAGGAATGAAACAAACAGATTAAATGTTTGTTTAATCTGTACTGTATGTGCATTAGACTACTAAAGTTATATGATTGTTCAACAAATCCTAAGGATGACACCACTGTATCTGGTCTACACCATACATGTTAACATCCATATTCACACTATTAAAGATTGCTTTAGTTAATATATGTCTTTTAATATGTGCATCTGATATGTTTTGTACATGCAATTTTTTTTACAACAGTTTTCTTACCTGTCTCTACTTCCCCTGAGGAAGCCCTATTGGTGAAACGTGTTGGGTAACAAGATAACCTGCTTATACACTATTGAACTTATGCTCACACTTGTAAACCAAGTAAATAATCTATGGGCTGAGCATTAGGAGATTTTTTGTTTAGCGGATGCTACTCTATATAGGGGAACTAATTAATATTTTTTTGAATGTATTTAAAAATGACATATACATATATTTGAATACAAGACTGTATACACTACATGTATGATATGTGATTTAATATCTAATACACATATCTCTGATTTAAAGCCAAACAGACCTTGCCTTTTCTTTCTTTTTCTTAATACTTATAACTTTAAGGGTGTTGGCTTATTAATATTTCACTATTTCATAATGAAAGAGGAAGTCAGATACAGAACATATTTACAGAGGTTAAAAAAATGCAAGGGTTGGGGATAATCACTATTCAGACCACAATATTCTTCCCTCATCGGGTCATCAGATCACCCTTTCCGCATGCTATGACAGCCCAAAAGCATTACAACTATACATATGAAAGAGATTGTCCCCTATATCCATGAATTTGAAAATATGGGGAAAACCCCAAAAGTGGGCACAGGAAACATACAGCAGTTATGGAAAGAGTTCCAAAAGACATTTCAAGGGTTCCCCATGTTAAAAAAGGCTGAGAAGGGCTTATTTAAATGGATCTACATTATATAAAGTAAAAAAAAACATAAACATTTGCAAACTCTCTCCAGCTATAATTCCCACTGCCACCAAAGCAACCTGGGTTTAGTATTGCAATGGTAGCAGCTCTGTAACAGTTGGGTGAATGTTCATAACAAGAATGTTCATAACAGTGCTAGGATACTAACTTTTAAATAGCAGCAGCATTGTCAACCTGCTGTGCAAGTTTCTTTAGTTGGCTGTCCATCTGACTAACTTTAGGAGAAAGTCCAATGGGCACCTAAAGGCACAAAAAAATACAGTAAAAATCTTAAAACAGCAAAAAAAAAAATCCATCAACAAATCCATCCATAGTTATTTCTTTTCCTAAAAAATGCATTGATAACAATTCAAATAGAATTGTTAACAATGATAAAAGTCATGTGATTCAACTATGTTGCTAGTTCACAAAAAAAGGAAGTCGTCTACGTATCTGTGCCATGACTTCATAAGGACAAAAGACCTTTGTCCAATCATCCCTTGCAACCGGACGCTTTTCTAATTCTTTAGGATACAGGTTTATGTATGATGGGACACATGTAGTCCCCATTGCCATGCCATGTACCTAGAATTATATATGGAAACGTAAGATTGCCCCATTACAATAACGAATCAGTGCAATTCTAGTGTTTTAAAGGTTTAATTTATATTCACAGGATAATTAGGAATATTGACACAGATGTGTGGGATTTTCAGTCCTGTGGCCAAGTTTTGCTGGTGTATCGATATCCTGGGCCAAGCTATTCTAATAACCTGAGAGCCGTGCCAAGATAAAACAACATCCGTCATTGTCGTTTAGTCCCTGTCATTGACTAATCTGTTCCTCATACTGATACAGAAACAACAAGAGTGTTAACCTTTCTTAGGTAGGCTTAGTAGGTAGAATCCTGCAGTCCTAACACCCCCTGGATATATCAAGATAAAAGAACTGATTACACAGCATTTTGCAAACATTCTTTTGACAACATTTTATGCACAAATTGCATTGAAGATCAGGTTGATATTTTATTATTGTATCATTGTAAACTCTCCATTTCACCTTTTTGTTGAGTTTGATGATCAGCTGTTATGAAAAATGTGTGTTGAATTTTTTACCATTTGAACTTTGTGGTCTTTGTGTGTGTTTGTTTTAACAATTGTGATAGTAAAAAACGCAAAATTCTTTTAAAATAATATCTAGCATACTAGAAATGTCACTCTTCCAGAGTATATATGCTCTGTATTATTCTGTATTCATGCTCTGCATTATCCTAGCTGTCAGATGATATATTCTATAATGTTTGTGCACCTCCAAGTATTCAAACATTTTTGTGTTCCAATGTACTGACCTTACACAAAGGTTTCTTGTTCCCCTTATTGTATACATATACTATATCTCCTCTCATTATTCTAGGGCACCATTTTGCAAATAGATGGAATGTAACAGTGAAGAAAAGAATGTAAAGGCTCTGAGATTGCAGTTGTGTTGAAGAATATTAATATAATATATTATACACAGGTCAAATTGTGAACTCAATGTCCTCAAATTCCTACAAAACGACATATTAATTGAGTGCACCACTCCCAATAAAACGCAGAAAATCAAATCAAAATGTTGAGGCACTTAATGGGACAATATCTAAAAAACAGGTATATCATTCATCCTTATTAAAATAAAAATCATCAATATAAAAATACATAAATAGTAAATGTATATATATTGGTGGCCAAAAGCCAAACCAGTGCCGGTATCTTCTCCAGCTTATAAATAGCTTACATCAATAAATAATTACATTTGACAATTCAAAGTGCATGCATTGTAAAGATTTGATATATCCATGTGACTTGCAATGGGGAATTTATATCCATGTTGTATCCATGTCACCATTGCATATAATATAAATAATGAAAATCCAAGATGCTGAGTGTTGTGAATGAATAAATGTATTAGGCTCCCAAAGCAGCCGCACAAGAGTATATTAAAGCAGACAGTCAGGCAAATAAATATAAATACCAATATGAATCCTGATTTTATGATTGCATCTCCAAAGGAATATGCATCAATAGGAGAATATAGTACAGATCCAATATATTTTTGTTAATGCAAGTTGTCCTATTTGAGCTGCTCTTACCCCAAGTAGATGCACTGCGTGATCCAACCAATGGAGGTATCATCTACATGGAAACCATAGCCATATTCTGTAAGCTGTCATCCAAAGAATAAGAGGGCCAAAAATCACTGGGACCACAGTAATGGGGCCCCAGGGCCATACCAAGGGATTTGTGTGATGTTATTCTTTGGATGGTCAATTCCAATCTATCACATTGGACTGCACCAAATTTAGGGTTAAGGCCTTAGCCAGATTAATGATTCAGGCAATGTCTCCTTTTTAAATTCTGATGAAATCTGCAGATGTGTAAATTGTTTTTTATTCCCCAGAACATATGCATATACAATTATCTATTCAATGAAAATTATGCATGAATCTGAGTCACAAGTTTTTTCATTGTGTGAATGTTTGCCTTTTCTTTTGAATCCCATTCATTTCTATGGTATATAATTCATTAAAAATATTACCCTGCAGTAGCTTTGCAAAGTTCAATTCCCTATAGGAATGAATGGGGGCCACAGCCCATGTTTGCAGGCTTTGGAGATATGGTTCCGATTCCTATTAAGAATAATTACTTATTCTGCCATCTAGTGGACAAGCTCAAAATGACTCAGCTGTCAAAATAGGAAAGGCCATTGGTGTAAGCAAAAATAATGAATGAATCTAGAGTGAATTGACAGGGGAATCATTTATAAATAGAGCCCTAAGATTCCCACAGATGGACAATGCTATTCATTCTGAAGCAAATCTTATATCCACATGGCCACCTTTTAACAAGGAGTGTGAAAAATAATGGACCTATTGTCAGGATCAACAGATTTTTTTACCATAAGGAAGACTGTTGAGGTCAGAATGAATCATAAATATAATTTCTTTTTCACCGCAAGGTACAGTATTTGATCATCAATGAGGTTTGGAGTGATCTTTTTCTGGATCTTTTTCATTCAATTGCTTTGCATTGAGTTGAATTGGCACATGCTTTGCTCAGGTGTGTACATGCCTATGTGTCTGTAATGATTGCAGATATGTAATTATTATACAATTATTGTATTATTGTTTGGATGTATTTTGATTACCAGAGGTTATTTTTTAAAAACAGGACACCCACACCGAGGACGCTTATTTTACATACAGACAGCAGTGGAATCTGTGCAGAAGAGAATGCCAAACAGCCGTGAAAACTTGCAGAACACATAATGATAGATTTCAAAGGTCAATGGACCCAATGGATTGATTGACATGCAGAATAATCACATTTCAAAATGTAATACTTATCCATAATTTATGGTAATGTTCGTGCACAGGATATTGCAACTATGCATGGACTTTTATAACAAGTTTTCTGAATGCTCACTCCAGAATCTGAATGTATGCTAGGTAAGTAGGTTTTTTGGTTCATTTTATCCCTTACCACCATGACCTGTGTGGTTGTACCATTGTGTTGGTCCATAAGACTTTCTTTGGTGAAGCCTTGATCTCAATACACTGCATTATTGATGGGCTTTGTCTACTATACTACTACTATACTATACTATAATAATAGAAGGATTTGCTACCAAAAATATACGGTACATTGACTTTATTTTCCTTTTGGCTCCCTCCAGGGGCAGCTGTCATATTGACAGCCTGGTTCTGGTTTGTGTTTCAGGTGTGATAAAAGAGCCTGCTAAATTGTTCATATTTATGCAGGGGCAGCTGATATACAAAAGAAGCCGGCGCTGCATACTTTGGGGGCTCAACCTGTTGGTGCTCCTGTATTATTATAAATGATTCCAACTCCTGCAAAAATAGACCCTGAGCCAGCTGTCAAAATGACAGCTGGGTCTTGTTCTCTTACAGAAGCTTACATATGAACAATTCCCAGAAAACAAACACTGTTGGCTACAAATACATTGTAGAAATACAATCTAAAAATGTGGTTACAACTCATTTTTTTTAGTTGGAAAGGTATACAGTATCTGTGAGCTCTTTACCTGTAGACAGCAGATAGCCACTGCGTCTGTGTACATTGCTAACTTCACCACTACAAACATTTGCCTTTAAGGTTTGGGATAGAAGGATATATCTGTTCACTTGTGTATGAACATGTTATAAGTAGTTGGAAAACATGTAAAAAGAAGCTCACAGCACCATCTGCTGCCTGGCAAAGCAAATATAAAATATATATTTTTGAAAATGTTTTCTGACCGTGATAAACAAATAAAAAAACATAGTTAATAAAGTTCTACACACTCCCTTTAGATAAGAAAGTCATTTGTTTCGTTTTTAGGAAACTCTAATTGGAAGAAAATGTTTTCATAGCTGTTATAATGACATTTCTAAAGTCATTTAATCCATTTTCAGTCTTAGGGTATGTTTATTTCCCATTTGTACTGAATGATTAATCTTCAATCAACAAAACACCGTTGCTCTAAGGAAGAGGAAACGTTTCAGCCCACATAACATCCCGTGGCTGGACTTATTGTAAAATGAACTTATTGTGCCTTATGTATCCTGAAAACATGTTAACAATTTTTGGTACTAAACTGAGATACAATACAGATGGCACTGCATAATATTTCTGTCTCTAAGCCCTATTCCAAAGTATTTTTAAGTACCCCAGCATTTAAAAAAACATCTCTGGCTGCAATACTATCCATCTCTTATGTTGTGCACTAATCTCTGATCCAAAACTGGTTCTCTTTAGGGTTGAATAGGGCCCATTATCAACTGACCCACTTTTTGTGGGTGCAGAGTATCATGGGCTCACCCCAAGGAAGGCATCACCATGATTTCCTTACTTGCAGCAAAATATTGCAATATATCAATGGCACTCTGCATCATTGAAGGGCCATTCAATATTGACAAAGAGGTAAAGAACAAAAGAGCTCTCCTGGTGGTGTGGCCAGCCAAAAGGTAGGAATGAGCGAGCAAAATTTTTAATTTCAATCTTGCAGCGAATTAGTCCTTTCTCGCAGAATAAATAAGCGAGAACGGCCTAGTGATTCGCCACAAGGTCCTGTTCTCGCCAAACTGAAGATGAACTCTCAATGGAGAAACTCTATTGAGAGTTCTCCTGCAGTCACAGCTGATTGGAGGCACTCGCGTGTCCACAATTCACTGTGACCGCAGTTTCCTAGGCTCCCCGGGCTGTACTTATCAACCCAAGGAACCTGCACTTTAGTGAAATTCACGAAATCATTACCTTGAAATTTCGCTGACCCATCGGAAGTTCTGGGAAATTTTCGCGAGAATGTCAGAGGCATTCTCGCTCATCCCTAATGGTAGGGAGAAGTTGAACCCACCTGACAAGTGTGCTTCAAGGGTAAACAATGATATCTGCCAGGGTGGCCTTAAATAACCCAACCCTACCTTTGTTTTCAAAAAGACACTCGGCATAGGAACATCCTTTATGATAATATATATGATAAGCAAGGCCATGGTACCAGTATAATGGAAGAGGACAACCTCAGCTTTCAGTTTAGAGAATGAGGCCAAAACAGAACAGGTATTTATTTTTGGAGTGGTGGAAATGCGTATAAATAGATTCAAATTTAATGCTCTTTAATAGGGCATTTTGCCAATCCCAGATAGTAATGGATAAGGAAAAGAGAGTTTTTTAGGCAAGATATGTGTATGAGAAAATTATCATTGATACAATACAATAATATATCTCACCTAAAAAAAAACTCTATTTTTTCTTATCTACAGAATGAGGCCACCAATAGTGCCCAATTAAGAAAGGAGCTAACCTTTGGCCGGCCATTGGTGCCATTATGAAGATTTAGGGCTGTTCTTGATCATATTAAATAAGCTTAAACCAGCTTTTGGCAACAGATTAAATAAAGAGGCCAGTTTTCATTGCTAGTATAAAGAATTGGGACAGGTGTTTTTAAATAGGGTAAGGCCAGCCACGGTAAGGTACCAAAACAAAGAAGAATACCAGTTTTTGTGCCAGTATAATGAATTAGATAGTCAGTACAAAGCAGAGTTTCTCAACATTTTTAACATAGGGGAACCCTTGATATAACTCAGGTCTTCTGGAAACCCTACAATAAATATTATATCCATACCTTACAGTACATTAGTGTGGTGGTAAGTGGAAAGAATGGAGAAGTAGCCAATGGAGAGAACAAGGTGCCAGCAATTGGGAGCCATGCAGGATTGCTCAATGCCAAGGCAGTTCTGAACCCACCTTTACAAACACTTCTAGCAAACTTCTTCTTCTTCCAAACACCTGCAAACATGTTCATAGGTGACTTTGGAGTTTATAAGTATTTAGAAATAATGTTACTCACATGTAGCTCATTACAGCTATATTTTGCAGCTATATTTACAGCCCAACCTTAAAAAAGGCTTATTGGAATGCTTTACTATACATATGTTCTGTCCTGTGTGAGAGTCAAAACAAGCAGCCAACTATTGCCCCTGCATTGTATGACCTTATCTATGGACCTATGTGTGGGTTAGGATCTATCAAAAAGGAAGGAACATTAGGGCAGGATCACACGCCCATTCTACAATGCCAACTACTTAAACATTTTCATGGAAGTGCTAGTTCAAAAAGAAGCAATGTCTGCACATGTGACAGCTGGCAGCCATGAGTTTTTGTAATACCTATCCCATTAATATGCTATGTGGCTGTTGCGCAAGCGTCTTCTAGCATGAGGAAGCCGTAAGCACACCACAACCTCAATGCCAGTGTGAATAAGCCCTAACAAAAAACAGGACTTACATTGCTTTCACTGTATCAAAAATACATTTAAAACCCAAAAAATTGTAACTTAATTTACATTACCAGGTTTTGCAAGCAGTTTTAAAGTGTTATGCTAAATAAACTGGGCAGCAAAAAATGTTTAAAATTAAGAAGAATTTACAAAATTTGTTTTTCAACGTTTTCAATTTAAAAATTGTTACATTGTTTCCTTGTCTATATTGAGTTTGACTTCTTTTCTTCTGTATTTATGAATGTAAAATAGGTCAAACAGCACCACCTGGTGGACGAATAAGAGAATGACGGACACGATTCAACAAATGGAAATTCAACATACAGTAATTTGAAGAAGATGGAAAGAAAGCCACATTTTTTTTTATTTTTACATTTACACTATAACAAACATTGTGATAAAAATAAATAAATAAACAAAAAATGCACTGAACCTAAGCAAATAACAAAATAAATAAAGGTTCCCCTGACCCCATGCACAAACCAATACAAATGTGCTGGGTGTAAAAATGACAATTGTTCACAGATATTAGGTACCCACACACAACTGATTCCTGGGCTATTATGGTTATCCCACAATTGATGAGCTATAGTGTGCTATAGATGAGCTAAGTGTCACCTATAATAAATTTGGGTTTGGGGTACCTGTGGACCCATGCTATATTGAGGATTGACATATTTAAAGTTTACTTTCTCAACACAACCTCATCTTTTATATGTTACGACAAATCAGGGATTATATTTGTTTGTGTGCATTAAATCTGTTTGAATGTCTTGTTTTTATATTTGGTATTGATAAACAATGCCACTACTTTCCTCTGCACCCCCAATGTGCATCAAGTAACTGGATGGGACCCCAAATACAGAGATCTGCCCACTGGAGCCCCATCAGTCCATGCTGGCAGGTGTAAACACAACTGATATAAGCGCTATTGGAAATAAAAAGGATGTAGAGATTCGGGGGCAAAGGGGGCAGAAATTCTTCTTGTGAAGGAGAGGCTTCTAACATCACCAGGATCGACCTGGCAATAGGTTGTTGGCCCTCTGGATTAGGTCCCCCTCTAACTCTTTGCAGATCATGCCAGCTGTCTATTTTGTCTTATTTCAGCAGCCGGAGTGACTCCTCCACTTTCCTGCCACACAATTGGGGTATCTGAGGGCAAGGGGGGACGATGTGTATAACAGGGGTCTACTAAGTGGCTACTGGTGAATATCATTGTCACTAAGGGACTTGTTACTAGTAAATCTCCCTGTCGCTACAAGACCTGTGTATGGTGAATGTCAATTCCAATAAGGCACATATTACTGGTGAATCTCCATATTATTGTCTCCAGAGAACTTGTTACTGGTGAATCTCCCTGTCACTACAGCACTTGTTACTGATGACTCTCCTTGTCACTGAGAGACTTGTTACTGGTGAATCTCCCTATCATTAGCACTAAGGGACTTGTTACTAATGAATCTTCCTGTCACTACAAGACCTGTTACTGATGAATCTTCTTGTCACTAAGTAACCTGTTATTAGTGAATCCCCTGTCACTACAGGACTTGTTACTGATGAATCTCCTTGTCACTGCAAGACTTCTTCCCACTGAATCTCTCTATCATTAGCACTAAGGGACTTGTTACTAATGAATCTTCCTGTCATTATAAGACCTGTTACTGATGAATCTCCCTGTCACTAAGGTACTTGTTATCTGTGAATCTCCCTGTCATTACAAGACTTCTTACTGGTGAATCTCCCTGTCAATACAAGACATGTTACTGATGAATCTCCTTGTCTCTACGTAACTTATTGCCAGTAAATTTCCCTGTCACTAGAAAACTTGTTACTGATGAATCTCCTTGTCACTAAGAGACTTGTTACTAGTGAGTCCCCCTGTCACTAGAAGACATGGTACAGGTGAATGTCAATGTCAATAAGGGCCATTTTACTGGTGAATCTGCCTATCATTGTCACTAAGTGATTTGGTACTAATGAATCTCCCTTTCACTACAAGACCTGTTAATGATTAATCTCTTTGTCACTAAGGGACGTGTTACTGGTGAATCTCCCTGTCACTATAAGACTTGTTACTGATGAATCTCCTGGTCACTAAGGGACTTGTTACTAGTTAATCTCCCAGTCACTAGAAGACCTGTTACAGGTGAATGCCAATGTCAATAAGGTACATATTACTGGTAAATCTATCTATCAGTGTCACTAAGAGACTTGTTACTAATGAATCTCCCTTTCATTACAAGACATGTTACTGATGAATCTTCTTGTCACTAAGTCACTTGTTGCTAGTGAATCTCCCTGTCATTACAAGACCTGTTACTGATGAATCTCCCTGTCACAACAAGACTTGTTACTGATGAATCTCCTTGTCACTAGGGGACTTGTTACTAGTGAATCCCCCTGTCACTACAAGACATGGTACATGTGAATGTCAATGTCAATAAGGGCCATATTACTGGTGAATCTGCCTATCATTGTCACTAAGGGATTTGTTACTAGTGAATCACCCTGTCACTACAAGACCTGTTACAGGTAAATGTTAATGTCAATAAGAAAATTGTGAAAGTCACTGTCCTAAAGGGACATGTTACTGATGAATCTCCTTGTCACTAAGGGACTTGTTACTAGTGAATCCCCCTGTCACTACAAGACATGGTACATGTGAATGTCAATGGCAATACGGGCCATATTACTGGTGAATCTGCCTATCATTGTCACTAAGTGATTTGTTACTAGTGAATCTCCCTTTCACTACAAAAAGTGTTACTAATGAATCTTCCTGTCACTACAAGACCTGTTACTGGTGAATCTCATTGTCAGCAAGGGACATGTTAGTTGTAAATCTTCCTATCATTGTCAACAAGGGACTAGTGAATCTCCCTGTCACTACAAGACCTGTTACAGGTGAATGTCAATGTCAATAAGGAAATTGTGAAAGTCACTGTCCTAAAGATACATGTTACTGATGAATCTCCTTGTCACTGAGGAACCTGTTACTTCTAAATCTTCTTTTCATTGTCATTAAGGGACTTGTTACTGGTGAATCTCTCTCTCACTGTATATAAGGAACCTGTTACTGGTGAATCTCCCCATTACTGTCACTAAGGGACCTGTTAATGGTGAAGATCACTATAAATTTTGGACCTGTTATTAATAGACGTCACTGTCACTAAGAGACCCCCTACTGTTGCTATGGGACCTGTTATTGATAAATCTTCCAATCATTGTCATTAGGGACTTGTTATTAGCGAATCTCCCTGTCACTACAAGACTATTTACAGGTTGATATCCCTGTTTCTAAGGGACTTCTTACTGGTGAATCTCCCTGCCATTGTGACACTTAACCTGTTACTGGTGAATCTCCCTGCCTTTGTGACACTGAACCTGTTACTGGTGAATCTTCCTATCATTGTTACTGAGGGGCCTGTTACTGTTGAGGATCACTGTCACTAAGGGAACAGCTGCTGGTGAATGTAAGTGTCACTATGGGACCTATTACAAGACACCTCTTACTTGTGAATCTCTCTATCACAGTCACAAAGAGTCTGGCTGCTGCTAAATCTTTCTGTCACTATCAGACTTGTTATTGGTGAATGTCACTGTCACTAAGTAACTACCTGTTACTGATAAATCTTCCTATAACTGTACTAATGGACTTGTTTCTAGTGAATCTCACTATCACTTGGACTGAAGGATTTGTTACTGGTGAATCTCCCTATTACTGTCACAGAAAGACTTGTTACTGGTGAATCTGCTTATCACTCTCACTAAGGATCTTGTTGCTGATTATTATTATTAATATTAATAAACAGGTTTTATATAGCGCCAACATATTGTGCAGCGCTGCACAATAATTAGGGGTTGCAAATGACAGACGAATACAGACGTTGACACAGGTGGAGAGGACCCTGCCCCGAAGAGCTTACAATCTAGGAGGTGGGGGAAGTAACACACAATTGGAGGGGAGATATGTAGTGGGGGGAAGAGTGACGGTTTCAAAAGACAGAAGAAGATGGGTAGGCAAGTGTGAAAAAATGGGTTTTCGGTGCTCTTTCAAAAGAGCAGAAAGTGGGGGCAAGACAAATAGGACGAGGACGACCATTCCAGAGCTTTGGGGCGGCTCTCGAAAAGTCTGGGAGCCGTACGTGCGAGGAGGTTTTTAGTGAGGAAGTCAGCAGTAGGTCATTGGAGGAGCGAAGAGATCGGTTAGGGGAGTATTTTTTTTTTTTTACTGGGTCAGAAAGGTACGTGGGACAAGAACTGTGGAGGGATTTGAAGGCAAAGCTCAGGAGTTTGAATTTGATTCCCAGGTGAAATGGAAGCCAATGAAGAGACCTGCAAAGAGATGCAGCAGTAGTGGAGCGGAGGGAAGGATGGATGAGTCTGGCTGCAGCATTCATAATAGTTTGTAAAGGATAGAGTCGGGTTAGTGGAATACCACAGAGGAGGAGGTTACAGTAGTCCAGGCGAGAGACGATGGGAGCGTGTACAAGGAGTTTGGTGGTCTCTGGGTACAGGTAGGGGGGGATTTTGGAGATGTTGCGCAGATGAAAGCGACAAGAAGAGGAAATGTTATGAATTTGGGGGGTAAATAGGAGGGCAGAATCAAAGGTGACACCAAGACAACGTGCCTGAGGGGAGGGATGAATACCAGTGTTGTTACCAGTTAGGAATGTGTCGGGGAGATCTGGAATTTGAGCGTGGGGGGAAGATGATGAGTTCTGTTTTATCCAGGTTGAGTTTCAGAAATCTGTCAGACATCCATAATTGGCTTTCTTCATGTTACTACAGGATCTGTTACTGGTGAATGTCACTACTGAACCAGCAGCTTTCAAGGGAGTTCAGGCAAATACACAATATGAAGGTGTAATATGTATACAGAAAGATGAAGAAGCAAACAAGCACTGATGAGAAACAATGAAGAAATCACCAATACAAGCAAGCAATGCTAAACTATTGCCCTACCTTAAACATATGACAATAATCCCAATCTCATTTCTGGGTCATCTCATCACTTTCTCTGTCCTGGGTCAGTCTCTCTCTAATCTTGTCTCAAACTTAACTAAACTCCATGTAAATGATTTCATATAATAGCCATATAATGAAAAAATGACCAGAGCACTACACCTGGGTGTGAGGAGGAGCAGGAAGTGGGCTAAGCACTTTTGAGAGATTTGGGAACTTCCTTTTAGGATTCTGGGACAAGAAGTGAACGTGGAACACCGGACAATTTTATGCCATTCAACTTAATACATATCTGCTGTACTTATGTTACAGTGAATAAATTAAATCTCAAAGTAAGTCTAAAGTTCCTAATGGCGGGGCATGTTTCTCCTGTGGCCCCATACCAGGAGATGCAGCGTCTCACCCAAGGAGGACATTCAGGGGTGCAAAGCATAGAAGGTGAGAAAAGAGAACATACAGCCATTTCTGGGGTGAAGCATCACACACTTCTTCTCCCCTGTGCTCTAAATCTATGATAAATGGGAAGATGGTTAAGCCCCAAAATTCCATTGCAGGGCGCAGCCATCTTCTTCCTTCTTCTCTTCATCTATTTGATCTTTTGGGCATCCCACAGGTGTGCAGGAGTTCATTCAGTCCCGCCAACTGCTGGGAAAGCCAGGATTGCCAGGTATCTATGCAACCAAAGCTGAGCTGTACATGTTCATCTCATTTTTGGCAGTTTCACGGTGCAATCAAGCAGGTAGGAGGGACTATTGCAGAAAGGAAATCACTGATCTGACCTGCCTGATCGAAAATTTATAAAAGCTGAACTTTAGTTAAAATGCAAACCCAAATACTGGGATTTTGTAGAACATAACCTTAAAATGCCCTAAGACCAACATTGTAGTAAGCATGCAAACTGAAATGCGACGGGCAAGGGGAAGAGAAACTTGGAGCCAAAATAAGTTGACACTTAAATTTTAATGAATCGTGAAAAAAAGAGGCCTGCGGTCCGATTGGGGTACACAGTTCTTCTTTTGTTTGACTAGGGATAAGTGACTATGCCTGGAATAAGTCTTTGAACTTTAGCTAATCTTACTTGAGGTTTGCAATTTTTGGTGAACCTCCTTGAAGTCTATAGGGTGTAACTCTTACTATTAACTTTAGGCAAATTGTAGGGCTAATGAACACTCATCAAACAAAAGGAATGAAAAGCCTGGCTCTAACACGAAAGATGGTTACCAATGCTAGAACAAAATAATAAAAAAGACTATAAAGTATAACGTTTTCAAGCATTCTGAAAATAAAGGCCTGGCCTTCTTTTGGTGACCAACCTTCTTCACCATGACAAAAATGGCCCAAATAAAGGTGGGATTACTATTAGGTAGTGGGCCTAAGATAAGTGAGCCCCTGGTATAATATCAGTGCTTATTTGGACACTAATACCAAAATCTGTGTGTCATGCTTCATTTACAGTAGTCGTGGGGGACTAATTATGCCAACCCAGATCAGGCAAACTTAAGGATTCTTCATAATATTGGTTCTTGTGATTAAACTGACCAGGCTGCACACTGCATTGTAGGTTGTTCTTTTATTCTACTGGGGAAACTGCAATGTTTCTGGCCACTATTTTCTGATTTGTAGATTTTGGAGTTTATCCATAATTATAACATATTATTATTTTTTTCCTCCTCTGTGAAGCTGTTCCAATAGAGTTCTATAACCACAAAACAGAAATTTGATCTTAAGTAAAACATTCTAGATTAAGGTAAATACCTTACAGGCACCCTTTAAAGGTGTGGGAGTTTCAAAAATAACAGCGATGGGTGAAAATCTAGAAGCTCAATTTCTCTATAATCAGATCTGTGCTTTACCTGGAAGCTCTGGCTGGGAAGCCAAAGTCATCAAACATTACAGGTAAGCTTTTGGGGGAGAGAA
>NC_092860.1:9626425-9637623 GCF_032062135.1 Pyxicephalus adspersus | reverse complement strand
GTATATTCTTTTCCTTCCCACGCCATATTAGAAATGTTCATGATTTGATCAGTCATGATGGCCATCATAGTTATTAGTTTCCTGCTGCAATAAATCTCCCAACATGTTCTGGATTCTCTCTGACACCAATCAATCACTGCAGCTTTCCTATATTGCTGATTGACCAATTGTTGAGATATACAAATTGTGCAGGTATGGTGCTTGGCCATGGAAGATGCAGAGCTCTAATATTTCTGTTCTGGAATTCTTGTTCTGGTTTCCCTATTACACTATGGAGTGGTTTAGGCTATGAAATTTGAAGTGGTAACCACCAGGGCTTCACCTGAGGAAGCAATTCAGAAAAAAAGGTCATAAAGTATAAATAGGGGCCTCGTTGAGTAATTCTTTACCGGCTGTAAAACATTCATATGTCAGCTTTTTAACCAGCACAGTGATGTGGGCATTGTCTGGCAACATATCACTAAGAGGCACACAGGAACATCTGTCCCTTCCACCAGTCTGAACATAAACCTAAATCTGGAGTTATGCAGGAATGTAGAAGCTGCCATCTTGGCCATTAAAAACACAATTCCCCAAATTCTTTAACTATTGTAAAAGGATGTTCTGCCGCCGCGCCTCTTCCAGGTCTTACAATTGCAAAACATGAGTTACACTTACGCAATGTGAACGTACAGTAAGAGTCATGGCAAAAATACAAAAGTTACAAGAACTGAGATTTCAAACAAAATGGGAAGTGGCACGTTAAAATATCAAGAGCCAGCAGAAATATCGTGCGAACTTTCCTATATTGTCCAGACATTATTTGGCATGAATGTATGTTTTATTTCTGTATGACATTGATCAGAAAGTGCTGTTGGAGAGTAATCAGATCCATCAAATGACACTCCATATACATCATGGACAAATGGCTAGAGGTGCAGAAAAAGTATGGACCTTGTCAATTATTTTTTCCTATTTGCTCCCTTTTGGTCTGTTTAATGTACCATTGAGAATGAAAAACAAAATATCTGCAGGATTACCAAGTTCACTCCAAAAAGCAGTTCTATAGACAGTGCTGACTTCTATATACAGGTAGTCCCCAGGTTAAGGTCATCCAATATACGAGCGCCTCCTAGATACGAAACAGGCTTCCCTGCTCGCTCGTGTGCAGGACAGAAGCTTGATGGGGGAAGGGGCAGTTTGCATGACTTGGAGAAGAAATCTTTTGCTAAACACAGCTGATGTTGTGAGTGATCTGTAACCTCTTGTAACTCTTTATTGACCAAGACAAACTCTGCAGTTATTTCTTTTTGCACAGCAAAGCACAGCTTGCTCCAGAAGTTAATGAATGTCTAGGCTCCATAAAATGTTTTTTTGCTTTTATTTTTTGGGGGGATTTTATTCAGTAACTGACACCATGCTGCCTAATAATATGTTGGGACAAACATCTGTCCTAATTGCATTTATATATTTATCTTATACCTGTTCCGACTTACATACAAATCCAACTTAAGAGCAAACCTACAGTCCCTATCTATAACCCAGGAACTACCTGTATTGTATAATAAATAAAGCTTAATTCCAACAAACGCTTTAATTAGCTGCAACATTTTTTTATTTAAAGTCATGAGAATAAAAGCTTTTCATTGTTACAGGATTTGACCTAACCCTTATTACTGCCAATTTCGCTGATTAGTTTGGGCTATTACAAGAAGTAGAGGATAATAAATCTGCAGGCAGTATAAACAAGTATTATAAAGGTGTTTAACGATGGCAGCCAATGGGATATGAAACTAGTGTGTTGTTAGAGATCTTAAGGTGTACCATAGGAAATTATCCAATTACCATTATCAAGTGTCTGTGCTGTAGTGCTGTCTGTGCTGTAGTAATGTAATACTCTTCCATGTCAGTGGGTGGCAGTAGGTAGCTTAATTGCCTTGTTTATTCGTAGAGACAAGAGAATTAGCTACAGAGTGTAATTTTGTAACATTTTTGTGGCGTGCGTGATTGGCGTTTTTTCAATGTAAAAAATGTGCCGTGGCTCAAAAAAGGTTGAAAAACACTGACCTACATTATATACCTGACAGAATGTAACTCAAAAACTCATACAAGAGGATCAAATGATTCAGCAGAAAGTTATTTTGTTTACTTAAAAAAGTACTTAAAAATGTGTTTACCTAAAAATGTGTTATTTCAATATAAACATTTTCATCAATTGTATGTAACGCACTTGATTTTTTTTTTAATATATTATCATTATTATTGGTATTATAATTTTTTTTTTATTATTCATTATTTATTGTTTTCATTTATTATCATCATTAATATTTTTTTTTATTTTTATTAAAAGTATTTTTTTAAATACTTTTTTAATGCATGCTCCTATTTATATGCTATGTAATAATTCCTAATCACATTCATATCATCTAAATTCATTTAGTAAAGTAAGTAAAAAAACATTTAAAAAAATTAAAAATAAAACAAAATAAATAAATAAAATTCTATTAATTTATTACTATGTTTTTTCGTAACATAAATGTGACCCCCCATTACCATTACAATTTTTTTAAAAACATCCTCAAGTTTAAAAAAATGTTGCTAACTTTTTCAATTCATATTACCATTTTTCTTTGTTAACATAGAGGAAGTAAATCTACAACAACAGATGATTTTTGCACAATCTTTGAGAAGACATAATGCTTAACATTCATTAATTTGACTTTTAGGGTTAAATCACAACGAAATTAAAATTGTATGTTGCGATTTTATATTGTATAAGTCTAATTTATGTTTTATGTTTCTGTTTTTAAATAGAAAATAAAATATATGTAAAATGTTTATAAAATGTAAATCCATGTACAAAATCCATCTGTAAACTGTATGTAGCGAAGTATACTCTGCCAAGGCGTGTTCAAACTCTTATTACACAGGGGATTACAGTTTCGTTTTTAGTTTTGTTTTTACAACAAGTTTAACTAACTTTTTGAATTCATATTACCATTTTCTTTATTAACCGAGACAAAAAAACCCACAAGAACAGATGTTTTGTTGTGCAATCTTTGAGACAACTTAACATAAATAAGATATATGTCCCTTATTTTAGTATTTTTATTAATTAGGAAATGTTTAATGTTTTACATTTCTGTTTTTAATAACAAAATAAAATGTCAATCCAAAAGATAAAATCCACCTGCAGAGTAAAATACATGTAGAGAGTTATACATTGTCAGGGCCTTTTGAGACTCTCACATCTCATTTCATAAAGGGAGAACGGTTTCATTCTCTTACCCAGTTTATTTCTACACAAATTCAGCTAAATGTTTTAATTCATATTGCCATTTTCATTTATTTCCAAAGAGGAAGTAAAACTACAGACTTTTTTTTTTAAAAGACACATACTTAACATAAACAAGAACCTTACATTTGTAAATTAAAGTAAAACAAATTTGATTTTAAGAGATTTATAATTATATCCTAATTAATTTTTGTATCTATATTAATCATAGGACTATTTTTCTGTTTTCTATTTCTGTTTTTAATTATAAAACTAAAATGTATATCCAATTATAAAATTCATCTGCAGAATGTATGTTGCAAGGTATACTATATAAGGGAGTGTTGAAACTCTCACATTTTATTACACAATGGATTACAATTGCATTCACAAGCTCGGTTTATCTCCACAAAAAAATCAGGTAACTTTTTGAATTCATATTGCCATTTCTTTATTATTGGAGAAGAAGTAAAACCACACGCACAGATGTCATACAGCTTAATTTTCTTTGAGTGTGATGGAAAAAGGTTGGGTATAACGTTGTAGATGTGAATCAAATTCACTTGCAGAGGTGTAGCAGATATGAATGCTGCAGCCCGATTCATCCATCCTTCCCACCGCTCCTTATCTGCTGCTTCTCTTTGTATTTCTCTTCATTGGCTTCCATTTCACCTGAGAATCAAATTCAAGGTCTTGTGCTTTGCCTCCAAATCCCTCCACAGTTCTTTCCCCACTTACCTTTCTGACCTGATAGAAAAATACTCCCCTAGCCACTCTCTTCACTCCTCCAGTGACTGCTGACTTCCTCACTCATAACCTCATCACACGCATGGCTCCAAGACTTTTCTAGAGCTGCCCCAACTCTCTCTAGAGTGGTCTTCCTCTGCTCATTTAAAAGAGCACTCAAAACCCATTTTTACAAACTCAGCTACTAATGAGCCATGAAATCTATTGCCGGTAAGCTGCATATAAAGCAAATGATGTGCATCAGAGGGCACAAGAAATTTCTTGTTGCTTGTGGTAAAAAAAAAAAAGAGGAAGTAAAGATTGTCAGCAGAATCTAAAATATTTTCGGAAAGTTAAATGAAAGGCTTTGAAGCCATGTTAAAGTTTCTAACTGTGTTATATCAACGTACCATCGGGCTGAAGATAAAGATTCTCTGAGCAAAAAGGTACCAAACAGAGATTCCCTGCCAGTTCAATGAATTCTTTTTCATACACTAGTTGTCTTTAAATTATCTATCTATCTATCTATCTATCTATCTATCTATCTATCTATATCTTTATTTATCTCTATTTTTTCCATATAGCCCATTCATCCAAAATGATCGAAAGTAAGAAGATCCCCTACACACCCCTATAGCAGTGTGCAAGTTTTTTCAGAACTAGCAGTGGTTAAAGTCCAGAAATTCAGTTCCTACACAACCCGATCTCTGCTTTTCCTGGAAGTTTAACTGGGACACCAAACACAGCAAAAATTACAGGTAAGCTGTGTGGGGAGAGAAACCTGGAGTCTTGTGCTCGCATTTACTGATACATTAAAAAAAATTACAAAATTCAATGTACAAGCTCCATAAGTATATTCTCAGAATATGTTACTGCTGTTACAAAAGTTGTTTTAGGTCTTCTCAGATCTGCAGCTTTTATTATTGTTGAGGTGCTTCTTGGTATAGGGTGACAAATGTCTATCAACTAATATCTAACTATTCCTCTACATCATTTCTTATTTTTTTATCTTTTAAGGTATATCCATATATTCTATTTTCCAATGTATTTACCATCTACATTCTAACCATCCATTGATTACATATCTTTCTCTTTCTTTCTTTCTTTCTTTCTTTTTTCTTTCTTTCCTCTGTGCTTGTTCTGGAACACAGGTAACCTGTCATTTAGCAGTGGGAGTGCAATGAGTTACCATCATCAGTCCCCATTGTATTGAAGAGAGATGAACAACACTAAATATACTTCCAAGTTTATAAATAAACTGTACCCCTATATGTGTTCCCCTGGCATGGAGTGGGTATTATTACAGGGAGCTTCCGGATTTCTGAATAAGCCCCCCTTCGCCACAATCCTTCTCATCGTTTTTGAGCAGAATATGGGAAAGAGGTCATGTCCCTCAACATTGGGATCCTCCTTTTTATTTAACTTAGTTTAATTAGTTAAATCTAGATGTTAGACAAGGGGTCGGCAAACTACGGCCTTTAGGCCAGATACAGCCTATCCAGTAGTTTGTTCTGGCCTAATGCCCCCTGGCCGATCCAGCCAAATCCCGTCCAGCAACCCGTGTCAGAGCCATAGCAAACTACCAGAGCCGGAGCCACCAGAGCTCCGGAGCTGCATGCGGCCACTGAGTCTCCGTGTTGTGGATCCCTTCCCTATTTACCATGGCTGGCATTAACACTTCCACCACCGGGGTAAATAAGGAGCATTCCCTCTCCCTTCAGGGGGTGTTCCTGGTGGGGGCGGAGCCATTAGGGCGGTACTCAAGAGAGAGTCCAGCCTAATGTGCTCCTGCCTACCCCTGAAATGGCCTAGTGGCCATGAATTAATGAATTAATTAGGTATGAGTCATCCTAAAAAACGGTGCTTTCTCTTCCTTTCTAGGTTCTTTTATTAAGTTCTGAATTACAAAGCCCACTGAATGTAATGCCCACATGGCCAAAAAATAAAGCAGCTGTTAAAATGTGTCAACGGCCATTTGTCTGTATTTGTGTTGTAATGCTGATTCAATTTAAAGTTATTTTCCTCAAATGGCTATTGTGAAATCTTTCTTACAGCTTCAAGATATGACTTTATCGTGTACCCTGAGTTCCCAGCTCATCATCTGCCTCATTTTTATCATCATTCCAATAATAAGTAAGACATTTACAAATACATATTCTGAGGGGTATATTTATTTAAAAACAGTCTATTGGCTGCAAGAACACAGCCTGTTCTAATAGTATAATCCCATTCTTGGTGTCTGGAAGTCTGCATGAATGTAAACCTTGAATTACATTATACATCAAAAATGGGATTATGTTGAAAATTTGGGTTTCAACAATTTTCACGCATGCCCATATTACCCAATCAATATCCACAGTGTCACATTCTATTATGATTGGATGAAGGTGTTTGTGCTGGGTGCTTCCTTCTCTGATACTGCTGATAAAGCAGCTTGGATAGGCCATAGAACCGCTGTGCTTTGCATGGTTCAAATTGGTGACGGCCAATCTGTTGCACATAGACTCCTCATTTGTTCCCTTCGCCTGCAATTAGCATAAAGAGAATATTCGCTGTAAGCTCCAAGTCACTGCTGAGCTTACACAAGGCTGAGAACTTTCTCACCTAAAGAGTCCAAGCACTAGATTCCTGAATAGCCAATCAAAAAGCATGAAGGGAAGTGAGCCACACACTCCTCTACCTGGAAGTATTGGTAACTGCAGAGAATGACCATCAAATGAAAGGGAAGTAAGTATATGTTTTTAGGGAAAGGGGGCATATAAAGTATATGTGCTTCCTAAGTATAAGTTTCTTTCTATTTCCAACTATTTCCTTTGCTACTCAGAGTTTTAACCACTCATTGAGTGTTAAATAGTGAGCCCCCCTTATAGTCACTGTGATTCCTTCTGTTGACCCCATAACACTGGTGGACACAATAGTGTTGTAGGGCGTCAATAGTAGCTTTCGGTGGGGGAACCTTCTATTCTACACAGACCTCCTCTCCAACCCCTAACCTATTAAAAGCCTCAGGCTTACCACCACTACCTAGGTGCCTACTTACCTATTTCCAATCAAAGTCTCCTCTGTTATGTGCAGCTTTTCTGAAATCTTGTGCAACCTTGTTCATGTCTGCTCCATGATTATTCATAGATTTAAATTGTGCCAAATTCCAACAGTACAGGAAGAGTCTTATTCATGTGAATGGAAACAAATGTTGAGCCAGAACATTCATTGATATAATAACTTCTGTTCTTTAATCTCATAACTTGTTGTGCTTGAATTACTTCCCTATAGTGATGACAGAGAACTACATTGAGCAAAAGCCTGAGTACATATACCATACAGTGGGAGAAAACGCCAGCATACAATGCACTGCAGGAGCAAACATTGACATAAGAAATCTGTCCCTTCTTAGACGCCACACTAAAATATTCACACTTAGGACAAGCAAAAGCATCATCTCTAAGGTGTTGAAACTTTCCGGCTCATTTGAAGAACTTACCTGGAGTTTAAGCCAATTGGAAAACTTTTTGTATCAATGCTCTTCAGATAAAAGTAAGTGATATCAGGGTGTTGGGTTTTTACCATCACCCAGATCCATTAGACACTGCTCTGTATCCACTCTACAACTTCTAGTTGCTCCTTCACATATACACAGCTGCTAGGAAGAATGTTGGCAAGGTTTGATAAATGCCCACCGTGTCTTATTCTGAATATAATCAATTCAATTTCCTCTTCCTCCCCCATCTTTCTTCTAACATTCTAATATCCTCTTTTGGATTTATGCCCTTTTTGTTTGTTCCCATGTTGATGTTTAATAATATTTTTTTCTCTTTCTATTTAGCTTTTAATGTATTTATCTTGCTCAGTGATTTCTGAAGCCACACTTCCTGTGGGTTATTTTGCCTTGTAATATACATAACTGTTCCATTGGGTATTCTCTCTGCCCTCATGAACATTTTGAGTTGACATATATTTTTCTTTTTTCATAATGATTTCATTTTTTTTTCTTTTTACATTGTGTGTTGGATGTGCTATAAGGGTCTGGTCCATTACCAGTGCTGGGGATGCTGCAGAATGCAGAGCAGAGGACTGACTGCTGCTTGCTTGATCTTCCTTGCTGCTGTAAGCAATGCCATGGAAAGGAATAAACAGGGTCCGCTGAACTACAGTGTCCTAATGCACAGGATTGCCAGCCAGATAATCATCTCCTAACACTTGACTTTGAAAAGATTCTTTTCTTGATCCTTATTTACCTTAAACCTCCAAAAATATATTGAAGAAAATACCAATTCTTTATTTCTTCTTTTTTCAGATCAGAGCGACTTCAAGATACCTGGTATGTTAGTTTATTTAAAATTTAATTGATCTGTCCTTTAAAAGGTTGATTTTTACATTGAAAATCCCAACACAGAAAGAGCCTTTGGTATGTATATAGCGCCAACATATTATGTAGCATCTTAGAAAGGTCCATAGTCATGTCACTAACTGTCCCTCAAATAGGGTTCACAAGGCTCTACCATGATTACATGTCATTAACATGATCTAAGGCAGTGGTTGCCATACTTTTCAGACCCATGGATGACTAAAATTACCGGCTCTGGACTGCACATGTGTGGGGAGTCGGGGTGTCACTCAAAGGAGAAGAAATGTCCCCCACAGTGACATCACAGGCAGAGATCTTAGCCTGGGATGGGAGACTGGACGGGTTGTGTCCGGTGTGCCCCAACCAGAGCTGCTGTCCACCAAAATTTTCTTGCGGACCACCGGTTAGCGACCACTGATGTAAGGTCAATTTCTATAGAAGTCAATTAAGCTACCAGCATGTTTTTGGGATGTGGAAGGAAAACACTGTGCACAAAGGAAACCTCTGCACACTTTTTGTATATTGTGTCCTGGCTAGAATGTGAACATGGGACCTGTTCTGCCTCTCCAGTCTAAGCACTACAATGTGATCTCTGTAACTTACAGTTGTGATGAGATGGCTATAACTGCAGTCTTAGGTGAATTGGCTGACAGTGACTCAATCCAAAGGACACCTTGTAGATCCTGAAAAAGTTTATTCCAAACTGTGCAGATCATACAGAACAGATACATATACATGAACAGATGGATAGGTCAAAATATCATGCTGTGAGCAACTAACAGGAGCATGCAGCTGAGATGAGGGTAGATGACAGAAAGAAAAAGAGGGGAGGAGACAAGAGTCTGAGCAGAAGTTAGGGGAAGAGAGAAGGGACACATGAAAAGCAAACCATGCATGTGTAACATGACAGGACCATAGTACTGCAAAGGCAAAAGAGCTAGTCACTCTGCCGCCATTCCATGCATACATTGGTGGTGAATTCCAATCTTTACAAAGTACCCTACCCTAGAAGCCATATGTCTGCTACTCATTTGAAGGAGATACTGTAAAAAGAAAGCCTAATTGACCTAATTTGCACCATTGACCTAATTCTGGCCATGTTTGTATTTTTTTTTAGGAAGCTCTGTAGAACCAAATACCACCACCTGTTCTGTCCCTGGAGACTTCAGTATGAATCTGTCCATTTTAAATGGAAGTGAAAAAGTGGTAACGCTGTGGATGGAAAACAGACTTGATTACCATAGTCGCATTCAACTTTCTGGTACCATTCGCAATCTTTCTATAATGCTGAATAATCTACAAGAGAGTGACAGGGACTCCTATACATGCTCTGGCAGGGCAGAAGGAGTTGTTGATGATATTAAAGGAAAAAGTACTTCACTAGTTGTAGGTAAGTTTTTTGGTATTTAAACACAGACAGTTTGCATATGGTTTGATTATTTCCAAGCCATTGCTGTTTTGCCTGATCGCACGAGTTCATTCAGTCCATCAATCCAAATGACATTGCTGGTCCTTTTCATAGTAATCAATACTGAGCTATGTTGCATGCAACCATGAGGCAGAGAGGTAAAACACCAAGCATGTGTACCTTCTATTGTAACACTTACCCTCACGGTTAATCGTTCTCTGTAACTACAACATGTGGCTACCTTTACCCTTGCTACTCTTGCACTTATTTTCCTGGCAACCATACCATTTACCAATTGTGTAACCTCATCACTAAACTACTTTGTAATGCACACACTAGCCCTCCCTGTAACTCTTACACTGACTATCCTTGTATCCCAAATCTTAACCCTCTCTGTAATACCAATCATTACACTCACCTTTCCTATGATCCAAGCACCAACACTACCTGTAATTCTAACATATCCATCCAATCCTAATGCTAATCCTTCCTGTAACCCTAACACTGACCCTTACATTAACCCGGACATTAACCTAACAATCTCTGCAACATCAATTGTAATACTCCTTCCTGTAGTCCTCAAAACAACTCTCCAGGCAACTCCACCACTATTCTGCTCTGTAACTCCAACAAAAACCCTTCCTGTAAACCTATTATCAACCCTTTCTTAAACCCTAACACTACCTTTCCCTGTAATCCTAATACCTAACCGTTGGTGCAACAAACAGTCCTATTTACTCAATTTACTTTCCCGAGGACATTTACCTTCCCTGTAACCCCAACACTTACCCTTTCTGTAACCCTACTACTAACCTTCCTTAAAACTTCAACACTAACCCTTCACGTAACCCTACTGCTAATCTTCCCTAAAACCCTAACACTATCCTTCCCAGTAACTCTAATACTAGCCATTGGTGCAAGCCCAACATAAACTCTTCTTTAGCCCTACTTACTCCCCCATAAAGCCAAACTCTAACCTTCCCTGTAACCCTACAGGTATGTGGATCTGTAACTCCAACACTTACCCTTCCCGTAACCCTACTGCTAATCTTCCCTAAAACCCTAACACTATCCTTCCCAGTAACTCTAATACTAACCAATGGTGCAAACCCAACATAAACTCTTCTTAAGCCTTACTTACTCCCCCGTAAAGCCAAACACTATCCTTCCCAGTAACCCTATTACTAGCCATTGGTGCAAACCCAACACAAACTCTCCTATATCCCTACTTAGTCCCCCGGAAACCCAAACACTAACCTTCTGTAAGGAACTTACCCGTCCTGCGAGCCCGCGGTGTCCCTGGGGTTCCTAGCCACAGAGGGGGACGCCGCTGTAGCAGGCAGCATGGCTCTGCTCGCAGCTTGTCTGTCTCTGCAGGCGGAGGGATCCGCCCTGGCCAAACTACTGTTCAGCCAGGCAGCAGCCCTTGCATCCCTTTAGATGTGGCTAAGCCTATTCCTGCTGTC
>NC_092860.1:9609693-9625984 GCF_032062135.1 Pyxicephalus adspersus | reverse complement strand
TGCTGTGCTGTTTGAATAAACCTGATTCAAGGATATCTGGAGTTGGTTGTGGTTTGTGTGCCCAGGCGCATTACACCTTCCCTGTAACCCTTACACCAATCCCTCTTCTAACCCGAAAACCATACTTTTGTTAATGGCAACATTATTTCTTCCTGTAAACCCAACACCTACCCTTTCTGTAACCCTACAATACCCTTTCCTGTATACTGGCAGGAACATTAAGCCAGCCATCAGATGTGTGCAAATTGTGCATTAATGTCTAGCCTAGAATGAACTCAATGTGAATTGCCATATAACGTAATAGATACTTGGGACTACAAAGAGGCTGCACATAAACGTATCCTAAAAAGTCTAAATCAACATTTTTTGCTCAAGAACAATTGAAGATACTTCTTTTTGAAGATACGAATTTGATTCACAGTGGAGCGTTTCATGGGGAAACATGTAATAAGGTTTACACACCATTTTTCCCTTTTTGTTTTTGGGGAAAAAAAAAACTGTTTTTGCCAACATAACACATTCATACATATGTACCAAACACTGTGATAACGTACTAAAAAAATATTTCTTTCTGCAGAACAGAAGTCTTCCTATGGAATGTTTGCTGGTATTACGCTTGGAGTGATTGCAGTGATTTTAGTGACACTGATAATAGTAATAGTGGTAAGTATTGAACAAAGTACAAATAATATATTTAAAAAAAAAAAAACAAGTTAAAATGATTCTTAGTACAGGTTAGGCAGTATTTGATTTCTGTCTGTCAGCCTTGCATTCCTGTAGTGAATAAATATTTTTAGGCCTGTTACCATTTTGTAACTGCTCCCTATCCCCCATTAGAAAATCTTACTTAGATTATCGGAGCTTGTCTGGGTCAGCTTTACATTTTTTCATGAACAGAAGCAAGTTTTTATTACGCTCTCCTCTGTTGCTGGCATTTTCTCTCAGTTGTATTGGTTTGGGTCTACAGAGACCTTTAATGGCCAGGCAGGAGGGCAGCAACTATGGGAGTATATTCATTCCCAGTACCCGGGTATGTTGGGATCATATATATGTGCAGCTTGGAACTCCGACCAGGCAGGTAAGTTTGTTCTGTTGCTGAAGACATCGCTGTCCCTTTTGCAAATAAGAGGTCTGCCATGAGGAAAGGACTGGGGTACTTCTGTACTGGTCCCCAATCAAAAGGGCATAACTTTTACAATGCTGGAAGTTGTAAACATAGGGAAAATTAGTTTAGTATGGGTCCCAGAAATTTCTAGTGGCGGTCTTGGTTGTCTGCACAAATTTTTGCCAGTTCAGTTTCGCCTAAATAAGGTTTATGATTTTGTTTTCCCATTTGGAAGCTAAGGTAGCTCACAACTAGCTTTTGTTATGCGGGAAATGAGGAATCCCAAATTTTTTGACCAGTTTGACCGAATTGCCCTGAAACCGAACTGGGGCAGATTGCAACCAATATCCCTTTTTTCCTTTCATTTGTTTACAGTGGGCTAAATAATATAATATCTTAAATCTATAAAGCATCAGCAACACTATAGATGACAAGCTTGTATGCATAAAAAGAACAAACACTGGCAAAAAAGAAGAGAATGCTGCCCAATAGAGATTACAATCCAAGAGGTGGGGGAACCTAGCATGTAATAGGTGAGGTGGTATGGAATGGTTTGTAATTAGTGATGGTTAGGTAAATGGGTATGCCAGTTTAATATTGGGTGTTTTTAGGGCAAATTATTCTTTCAAGATTTAAGCAATCCTAATGGGTTGATGGAGAGAGTTATAAAGAGTGGGGGCAGCTCTGGGGAAGTCTTGGAGCCATGTGCGGGAAGAGATTATGAATGAGGAGGTCATTGGAGAAGCAAAGACCAGAAGGTCACAAATGGATTCACTGTTAGAATTGTGTTGCAATGGACTAAATGGTTCCAAAGGTTTTGTTTGATCCTGAACCATGGCTCCTCAATAAAATTCAAATATGAAAAAAAAATTCAAACAGAGATCATGTAAAGTGACACTACCTACCCAAAAAGAGAAAACATATAACTAAATACAACACTCACCTTTTATTCAAAATTTACACATTTTACACATTTAGGAAATGTATGGATGAGTAAAATTTGATTCACACATTTTCTTGCTGAATCCATTGTGGAAATGTATATGGATCTTGGGTAAAAACATTTATAAATATGCTCAACCCCCAGGGAGAGGCAAAAAGAAGACTCAAACACTTTTCAACTAAATGTTACCTGACAAGATTAGTCAATAGTTTGACAAAATCACTCTACTTACCCTTATTGGTTGTAACAACTGTAAAAAAAAATTTTTTTTGGTATTTTATTTTTTTATATATAGTGTGAGCATGGGAGTGTATGTACCGTGCGTCATTGTGTAACCAGCCTATGCATTTATTTTCAAAGATAAAGAGGAAGAGGAGAATGTTTACTGAGGTGCCAATGTGCTGCAACAATTCCACGGTTTGTATTTCATACATTGTAATAATGAAGTCTGTTCTCACATAAATGATAATAAAAATGATCTTACATGACCTAATCCTAGAAATCACCTGCTGAAAGTTGCAATTGATAACTACCAACTCTATTTATGCAACGAAGCAGAGGAACACAAATCTAGAACATAATGGGCCTGATTTATTAAAGCTCTCCAAGACTGGTGGAGATTGACTATCATGGGAAGACCTGGGTGATCTGGCAAACCTGAAATGTATCTGGTCCAGGATTGAAAGCATGTGCCGACTAACAGCAAATGATTTTCATTACAGATTTACTTTAAAAGTTAGGTTCACCTATGATAATCTATTTTATCCTTGGGGGCTTTACTAAATCAGGCCCATTTTGTATCTATGGGGCAGCGGTCACCAACCTTTTTTGATCACTAAAATTACCGGCTCCTAAGTGCGCATTGGCGGGGAGCTGGTTGTCAATTAAAGGGGAGGAACCTCCCCATAGTGACATCATCATGTTGTGTCGTGGTTGTGTTGTGAAACACAGCCCGCCCACTTCCCTGAGCCAGGGAGTTGCACAGGGGACACAGTGGGACCGCGGCTCTGGCCTCGGGGGTGCACCGACCAGAGCCACAGACCACCTGTTGGCAACCACTGCTATAGGGTATGCAGGGTCCAAATGGCTCACAAGAGGACCCGAAAAATCCTTTGGCTCGCCCCAAGCCACATGTCCTTGAAATTAGTTGTTGTGCCCTCCCTTTGGCCCCTGTAGACTTACAAAAAATACCATAGTGCCAGGAAAGCTATAGTCTCTGCAGTAATGAATGATCAGATTCAATACAAATTATTTTTTATTTTTAATCTAAAAAGCAGCAACATATGACACTGCTGTAGATGATAAGCCTGCACACAGAACAAAAACAAATATTGGCAAAGAAGGAAAAGAGAATGCTGCCCGATGGAGCTCACAATCTAAGAGGTGGAGGGGTTGTATGCTCTATAAGTAGGAATACAGATGGAGGAGAGGAAGATAGGTTGGCAAGTTTAAATATTGGGGGTTTTGAGGGCATACTTCAATAATTTTGAGTTTGAAGCAAGCCTAATGGGAGTGATTTCGGATAGTGGGGGCAGCCCTTGAGAAGTCTTGGAGCTAAGGATGGGAAGAGGTTATGAGTGGGAAAATCATTAGCAGGTCATTGGGGGATCAGACCGCATAAGATCACAGAAAATGATTCAATGACAAAATATAAAGAAGGGGGAAAAGGTATTTATATACATTTATTATAAAGTTATCTAGTTATAAATTACAGTTTCAAGAGGAAAAAAGTAAAAAAAAAAGGTAGAGAAGAGGGAAAATTATGTATAAAAATTTTTAAAATCTTAAATCTTAGTTTAATCCAGGAAAGTGATTTGCTTATAAGAAGAAAATCCACTTTATTTTCTGTTGAAGAATTAGCTTATGCATATCACCCCCTCTGGGGTCTGTATACACCATTTTTGGGGGCCAACATTATATCTGGTATGATATTACGGTTGCTCTTGAGGACCTAAAATCCTGTCTCTTTTATGAAAATTGGTGGTGTACTTTGGTTGTGCTATATGAAGCTACTGGTTACTGGCGATGGAAGATGAACAAGTAATAATTTGGTTTCATGTTAATTGTGTATATATATAGCATGTTCAATACATGTACTCTATAATTGAAATACTTAATGTAAATAAGTTTCTTTTTTTTTGTTTTGTTTTAATTACAGTAATAACCTCCTCACTATTGTCACTTTTCCTGAAGAAGCAGACTTGATCTTTGAAATGTGCTAATAAATTATATACGTGAAGTCGCTGGAACCTTAATGATATATTTAGATTGTTTCCAATATACAGTATATAGAAAATTGGTTGCTGTTTCATGAATATTATTACAAGCTGGATATTATGATTGTTATAAGATCTTCATTGTTGATTTTATACTTTTATATGCCTGTTCGATACCTAAAAATCCCTGAATTAAACCAAAAGGCACAATTCCAGTCAGGACTTTTTATGGTAGCATACATAATGATTTTTTTTATCCAGAGCAAGACAAAAGATGTTGATTAAACAATGTAAAGGGAATGTTTGATTAATACAGTATTAAACATGTAGTGAACAATGTAAGATCCCACAAGGTTCTTTAAAATAATATCAAAGTGACAAGCAAAATAGATCGCTCAGATCTTCCCAGATGATAACAATTGTAGTTGGTGATAGCTATTAATCGACGCGCTTCGTAGTCATATGTAAAAAGTTCCAAATGCTGTCACAGTGCTGAAGGGCAGGATGGTGGACCCTCCGTGTCACCAGCCCAGTTGGCAGAGATGTGTGTGGGGCAAGGAGTCCAAGCCGCTGCCCAGTCATGACCACAGTCTTTAGAGGTGAGGAAGTTACGCTGTGGGCAACTGCCAAGTTGCAGCTCCCATGCACGCAGAGGCCGGTGACAGACAGGAATCAAGCGAGGTACCAGAACGAGAGACAGAAGCGTGGTCAAACAAGCCAGAGGTCAGGGCAAGCAGCAAGCAGGAGTAGTCAAAGGTCAAAGCCAGAATCTGTACACAGGAAATCAGGAAGTGGAGACGCAGGCAGGAATACCTGGAACCTGGAAACAGAGCCTAAGGGAACTCCTTGTTCAGGCAAGGTCATGTGTTGGATGGGACCATGTAATCTGGAGACATTCTAACCCACCACCAGAGGGAGTGCTGGAGAAGAGGCAGTCCAGGTGCTGTTCACATGTTTGCCAGCAGGTGGAGTTCGTCTGCAGAACACTCTAGTCCTCTGAGGTTTTGAGGGCATATTCTAATGTTTTCCAGGTTGACGTAAGCCTATTGGGATGATGGAGGGAGTTTTAGAAAGTGGGGCAGCTCTAGATAAGTTTTTTTGTGAGAAAAGATTATGAGTCAGGAAGCTATTAGAAGTCAATCGAGGTGCAGATAGGGCAATGGTGTATTTAAATAGAAGGTCACAAATTGATTAACTGTTAAAATTGTGTTGCATACATTGAAACAGGCTTTAAAAGTCTTCCGAGGGTTTACAGAGGATTGCCTCCATCAATCCTGCCCCCCCCAAAAATAGTTTCTTGTAAACTTCAATGTTTAAAAAAACATAAAACAAAGATGATTATAAAGAACATAAAACAAAAAAGCAAAAATGTGACACTTCCATAAAAAGAGAAAACACAATACCAAATACAACAAAAGAAGCTACTAAAAGGGTTACATAGGATTCCTTAGACTTTTAGGAAATGCATGAATGTATGAATTATGGTTAAAGTTCAAAGTTGGTCAAAGTAATCAACCAATTTTCAAATGATCCTGTGTGAAAATGTTTCTTGGGTAAGAAACATTTATAAATAGACCCTCTAACAGGCTGAACTCAAAACTATATTACCTGCCAAGATTATGTTGGTTTTACAGAAACGATGGGGCTTCCCTGCTTGTTTGACCGCCAAGAAGGATAGTTGTTCTTCCATATTGCGTTTTTCAGAGGCACCTTTTTCTGTGCCAATTTTGGGCCTTTTCTCCCAGGATGGCAAGAAACAGATTATAAAGGGTTTACGGAGTTTCAACATGCATCCTGACAGAAGAATCAACGCAAGAGACCTCGCCAATCTACGGCACCTACTACTACTTCTCCCTTGCAAAGGGTTTGAGGACTTATTAAGGACACACTTATCAATCAGGATTTATTCCAGGTAGAGAGGCAAGAGACAATGCTTCATGAGTCCTTTCCTTGTTGCATCAGGTTTGCAGGTACAGCCAGCCCACCTTTTTATTGTCTACTGATGCTGACAAAACATTGGATTGGGTGGACTGGCTGTACTTGTCCACGACTTTGGAATATTTGGGCCTCAGTCCCAAGATGTTCAAGTGGATTATGTTCCTTTATTCATGCGCTACTGCAAAGGGTATGTGTCAAAGGTACATTGTCGGCCTCTTTCCGGCTCCACAATAGCACCAGGTAGGGTTGCCCTTGGTCACCTCTGCTTTACCATAGCGTTGAAGCCCTTTTTATATACTGTGTGGCTAAATGCAACTGTACATGGTGTTAAAATTGGATGCATGGAGCATAAAATGGCCGCATATGCCGATGATATATTATTCTTTGTACAACAACCCGACATCTCCCTTCCTAATTTGTTGGCAGAGTTCACAGAGTTTGGTCATCTTTCCTTTTTTAAGATTAACTTATCCAAATCTGAAATTCTGAATGTGAACGTTCCAGGACCGTTATTGCAGAGATTGAGAGATAGCTTTCCTTTTACATGGTGCCGTAAGGCACAGACTTATTTAAGTATTGAAATCATGGCCTCTTTCACAGGGCTATATACAGCAAATCATGTTCCTTTGTTAAACACCATTAGACAAGATCTCCAAAAATGGAAACTGTTGAGCCTCCATTGGATAGGAAGAGTTAATGTACTAAAAATGAATATTTTCCCTAGAGTACCGTTACTTTTTAAAATGCTACCTATACAGCTCCCACCCTCTTTCTGTAAATGTCTTAACAATATGGTTACCTCATTTGTTTGGTATCCCTCAAGAGCTAAGATCTCTCGGAGAACACTCTTTCCAAGAATCAGATCTTTATTTATTTTAGTTCATTTATTTTATTAAGTTTATTTATTTGGCTGCTGAAACAATTTAGAGCTTTAGGCCCAGATACCTCACCTCCCGCTATTAACACTCTTTGGTATTGGGATGCATTGCATAGACAACAGGGCTGGCAATATAATTCTCCCTTACTTCCCATTACTGGGCATTCTTATTTTACCCCAGGACTTCAGTCATCTTCCATTTTGGGTCAGCAATCTGACTCATACTATTATTGAATTAAGTGATGGAGGGGGATTTGCTTTTCTTTAGAGTATCTTTGGACCTGATTATTTGATGATTTGATTATCTTTAGACCTGAACAATGTTCAAATTGAGTGAAAACTTTTTGAATGAATAGTAAGTCATCAGATGGATCTGAAGTGAAAAGGAGAAAATCATCAGCGAAAAAAGCTGTTCTGATTTTGCCATTATGAATTTTTAGCCCAGCCCTGGGATCATTCAAAAAATGCACCAAAGGTTCCATCACTATATTGAACAACAGTGGGGGGAGAGGGCAACCATGCCTGTGCCCCTCTCCAGCTGTATTTGTGTGGACAAAAAGCCTGGCACAAGGTAAGCTGTACAGAGCTGGCACTGAAGAAAGCCAAGTGACATCCAAACTGTCAAATGCCTTTTTGGTGTCAATACTAATAATGACAATATCTTCTTTCAGATGCCGCTTGGCAAAATCCAGCGCGTTAGCACTTTGCAAAGATTGCTCACCACTGATCAGCACCATGTCAAAGTCCCTTTTGGTTTCCATCCTTGCGTCTTTAGTGGCATGGGAATCCGTGAGACATTGTTGTGCCAGGCGTAATTTATATAGCGCCTGATAGTAGTGCGCATATGTTTGTTGTTTCCTCTTACCAATATAGGACATGATACAGCCTTCCCAGTTTCCCGAACAGCTGAGGATCACTTCTATGTTCCTCATACATGGCCACATAGGTGTGCCATGCAGAATGTATTTCTGCCTGATAGGTATGGTCTTTACACAACAGTGAAAGGAAACGGCAAATTATGGTATCACCCTTAGGAATTGTCCTAATTAATGATAGGTGAATATGAGCGTGGTATGAATCATCACATCATGCACAAAGTTGTGTACGGAGTTGGAGCAGGTAAAAGGTAATCTATGCGAGCCTGGGAAAGGTGGACGTTCAGGTGGATATCTCTGTCTCCAGACATCAGAAGGTGCAGTGATTCTGTACAACTATCAATGTGAGTAGAGACAGAAGTTCCCTGCAATTGGAGTTGTCTAAGGGCCACTGAGGTCATTGGATACCTAGCTTTCATCTCATTCATTACTGTAATAAAGTCGCATCCCACAACCGTCTATAAGACCAGATCCTAGGGATATCCAATGCGTTAAATATTGAAAAAAGGAGGCTGGGGGTGAATGTTGTGGAAAGACAGGGTTTTATCAGAAAATTCAATAGTAATCCTGCAAAGCCTACCCTCCCTATCATAGTGGGAGGACAACACTTTACTTGGTAGGTTTTTATAAACCAGAATGAGCACACCTGCCCTACGATCTACTGCTTGGGAACAACAAAGAAAAAAGAATTTTTTTTTTGGCAAAAGTTTAGTTGAAAAACCTGTATATAATAATAAAAAAAAATCCTGATCACATACATTCAAATATCTGAAAAAAACACATTCAGATATTTAGACAAATGGGCCCAAATGGGCATTAGACAATCCACTGCTGTCAGGAATATATTGGTATGTAATTAAATCGTGCCATATACATATGTCGATACCTGACACGTTTTACCCGAATTAGGCTTTCTCAGGGGTGACTTTTACATTTGTCAAGATTGAAAGTGATAGCTTCATATAATCTAGGTACATATCAAATGTATATAATCAGTCAAAATTAGATTAGGCTGTTCATTTAAGAATACATGCACAAATATATATTTAGATGCATATAGTATAATTTTAGTATCTTTATAGAGATGTATTTATGCAAGTATGTGCATCCACAATCAGTTATATAGTGCAACAATTACATAGATGGGTTTTTTCTACACCATCTAACATATAAAATACTAGTAATGTAACATATTTAAAGAACACCGTGGTCATGATAGAGGTCAAATAAAGATTTACGTATTCCTTGTAGATATGTCAATTATAGCAGATAGGCAGTGTGAAGAAGGGGGACCATGTCCCAGGCACCTCTAAGGATGCAAGAGAAGCCTCCCCTATGCACCGGGAGATTGGGAGGTAATCAGTTGGAGGAGGACCTACAATAAGGTAAGTATATATAGTAAGTTAAAAAAAATTTTTTTAAATAAGATGGATAAATCCTATCTGAAAGGACATACAGATATGTGTGTAGATTTGGGAGAGAGATCAATATTTTTGAATTAAACAAATGTGAAGAGAGGAGATCCATATTGTTAGGTTGAATGGGTATTAGGTTGTATATAAGGTACTCTGTACTTTAAATACTAAGTTACATACAAGGTACTAAATATAGTAAAAGTGTTATGAATGGATTCTATAGGGTAAATATAATAATGAAGTGCATGGAATAAGCACTCAGTAATACTGAATTACTTGGTTGGTAGTGAGAGAATATAATATCCTGTTTCTCCTCTTTTTTTCATTTTTGTATTAACTAAGGTTGGACACCACTCTAGGACTACATATTCTCTTGAATTACCTCTCTCTTATGATACCTCTCCATGGAATTAAAAAATGACATAACAATAGGTCTGTGAAAGATGATTTGTTGCTCTTTAGTCTACAAAAGGGTAGAAACCCCAGTAAGGCAAACATTTCCAAATACTTTGTTCATGCTCTTTAGTGAACACAGGATCGGGGGAAAACATGGATAAAAAAAAGCAGAAATAAAAAACTAAAGGTTCCAAACAAACAAAATATTTTTCAGATTTTTAGATGGGAGGGGAATAACAAGTAGAAGACATACAAGTAGACATTACGCGTTGGTGATATTCCTTTCATTTTCATAGGAATGTAAATCATTTTCATAGGAATAAAAACAAAAAGAGTAGAATTTTAGCAACTTTTGCTTTGTTGTTTGTCCTTTTGGGTATAATATGTATAATATGTAGTATAATATATAATATGTAGCATAAAGTACGATTTTGGGGGTTGAGATAAAGATAAATCATATAGAGGAAGGTTTTCTCTTGCTGGTGATGACTGAGGACTAATCAGTGATGAGATATTCCCTGAGTTACCAGCTTCTAGGTTTATGGGACATCTCTTCAGGAATTCCTCAGCATCTTCTGCACTGCTGAATAAATTATTTTCTCCCTGAAATCATACAAGAGGAGAGCGGCTAGATAAGCCAGTGGAAATCTTATTCTCCTCTTAATGAATGAGGTGCAAACAGGTTGAAAATGCTTGTGCTTGCGGGCTCCTTCAATAGCCTTTTGGATCTATCAGCATAATCGCAGTATTTTGCTATAACAAGACATGGCCGTCACTGATCTCTAGTGAGGGGACCCAATCTATGAGCCCGTTCTACCCTACACACATGGCCCAGGCCTAAAAGCTTTGGAATAGTGGAGGCCCAGAACTGCGGCAACATACCGGGTTTAACAGATTCGCTGTACATTAAATTTGGAGTTGCAAATGACAGACAGACACAGACAGTGACACAGATGGACAAGAGGTCCCAAAGAGCTTACAATCTAAGATATATACTTAATAAAATAAAAAAACTCAGCAATAATAGGAAACATTTTAAAACTCCATACATTTTGCATATAACTAGCTCTATAATGCCTTGCCAAGGCACCGTGGGTACTCCGCTGGGTGCAATACTGAAGTCAGAATTTGTGGTCATTCTAAAAGCGTGGACAAGAGATTTCAATGTCATCTGGATTACTGTTTCACTGTATTTGGAAAAATATTTGTTTGTGCTCATTAAAACTGATTTGAATTAGAGTGCATGTTGCTGGTGAATCTCCCTTTGACTGTCACTAAGGAACGTATTACTGGTGAATCTCTCTATTACTATCACCTATGGACTTGTTACTGGTAAATCTCATTATCACTGTCAATAGGGGATGTATTACTAATGAATCCCTTTTTTATTGTCACTAAGGGACTTGTTACTGGTAAATTCCCCCTGTCACTAAGTGACATTTACTTTTTATTTTTATTTACTTTTATTTGTTTCTTATGAATCTCGTCTCATTGTTACTAAGGTAGATGTTACTGGTGAATCTCTATATAACTGTCAATAAGAAAAGTGTTACTGGTGAATCTCACTGTTACTCAGGGACATGTTATTAGTGAATCCCCCTATCACTGTTACTAAGGGATTTGTTATTAGTGAATCCCCCTATCACTGTTACAAAGGGACCTGTTATTAGGGAATCCCCCTACCACTGTTACTAAGGGACTTGTTATTAGTGAATCCCCCTATCACTGTTACTAAGGGACTTGTTATTAGTGAATCCCCCTATCACTGTTACTATTGTAAGCTCTTGGGGGCAGGGTCCTCTCCTCCTGTATCACTGTCTGTATTAGTCTGTCATTTGCAATCCCTATTTAATGTACAGCACTGCGTAATATGTTGGTGCTATAAAAATCCTGCTTAATAATAAAAATAATAATAGAAATGTATAGCTCACCGTCTACTTTCTTTTTTTCACAAAAATCTGAAGCCTCATAATATTCTTTTTCATGGTGCATAGTGTCAAAATCGCAGATTTTGGTTTGATAGCATTGGATTGGAATTCCTCAGGAATCAAGGACGTAAAAAGGATCCCTTCTTATATGCCCACTGACATAAGGAATGTGCCATCTGTCTGATTTCAGTCCTAACATTAATATTTTTTAAGATTTACCACTTATTATTTATCACTATATAAAGGCTTTAAAGAGACGCTCATTTTCGCTAAATTGAGAATGTCCTTATTTAATTCCTGATTTATTTAATGCAGGTTATATCTAATAAAAGTTGGGATCTTCTTAGCCCTAAAGCATTGCTGGAGCTATTTTGTGTAGGAAATATTAACAATCTGCAAACAAGGGTGTCTCTGCCAAGCCTAAGCAAATGATGTGCAAATCAAATGCCAGCTCACCTGCTGTAGTAAAGCAGTGAGCTATTGTCAACAGAACTTTTTCTGCCTCCATTTAGGGACAATTGAAGAATAGTTTTCTCTGTTTTTTTAGAGTGAAAAAGGGCTAGACTAGGAGTGTCCAATTCCAATGCTTCCAGGCCTTGTATAGGACTTTCAGATAATCCAAGTCATTTTCTGACTCTTTTTATGCCCCACATTGTTACATTTTTGGTGCCTGTTGGAGGAATTGTACGGTAGAAATGAATGATCCTGGCCCCTAAGGACTGAGATTGGACATCTTCAAGTTAGACCCAATAAAAACATTCTTCGGGACAATTGTTCTGGGGACTGAATAAAACTTGGGAAAAAAATTATTTCCAGGGATCATAATCAGTAAGCTCTTTGACCTCCTAGAAAGGGTGAAACACTGTGAACACTTTTTTCTCTCCTTTCAGATTCTTCCTGCACTTGCGAAAACCTGAAGACTTCAATAACATCAGCCTTTTTACTACTTTCCTTATGTGACCAAGTCCAAAGGTGCAGCCAATGGCCTCACCTCCACCATGGATGATAACGAGCCATGAAGATTTAGTGCTCATCAGATTAAGATTCTTTCCAACTTCAATTTTCCATCTTTTCCCTCTGCTGTGCCTCCTTGGCTATGACCAGCTGCTCCTTCATAAGACTGACTAAACAATGACAGGAGCTCTACTGGTTGGTTCAGAGATGACGGATTATTGGACCACCATAAGATCAGTCCTTGAAAAAGTAAAATTAGTAAAAAAAAATATTCCGTTGTGTTGTGTATTTATTTCTAGGGATTTTACCATTTTCTGAGGGGTATGTACTCCTTGGGTCAACCTGCATCAATGATGCCCTCTCTCCCAGGGTCATGTTTTTGCTAAAGGGGCAGGTGGGTAGAGCTCCTGTCAATGTTCAGCCATTCTCGATGGTTGAGCTCCTGCTTAGCTTCGGAAGGCCAGTTGTGCCATCCAAGCACTTAGATCAGGGGAGCTTAAGGAGTAGAGGAGTCAAGAGAGCGTCATTCCAGGTTGCAGGCTAAAAAGGTCAGACGGAGGAAAGTTCTACACAACAGCTTCAACACACTGATATTTTGGCTGCTGTGAGCCCACTTTCTCATAGAAGGGGTTATCTATTCCTTTAAAACATTGGCTCTTGTGACTTAGCTGAGCAGGAGCAAAGGCTATGCACTGCATTGTAGGGGGCTTGTCCCCACAGAGCTCTATATTCAAGCAAACCATGATTTCAGAGAAATGTGATCCAAAGTAGACGTTCCTTGGAAGATTCCTTGCACACGCCCTATGGAGGCGTGGGCGTGTTATAAAAAGCAATGTTAAAAGTCCAGAAACTTATTTCCCACACAACAGGATCTCTGCTTTAGCTGGAAGCTATACTAGGCAAACATAAATTACAGGTAAGCTGCCGAGAAACCTGGAGCCTTTGGCATGCATTTACTGACATTTGAAAACCCAGTCTGCGAACTCCATCAGTATATTCTCGAAATTCGTTACTTCTGTTTCAAAAGTTGTTTTCAGTCTTCTCATATCTGTAGCTTTTATTAAAAAGCTGATCCTTCAATGGGGGTCCTTTTTGATGCCCTTAGGGTGACAACTGTCTACCAACTAATATCTATCTACCATCCATAAAACTATCTATCCAACTACATCATATCTCTCTATTGTAATATTCTAAGTTATATCCATTCTATCCATATTGCATTTCTATCAATATTATGTCATTTCTTTCTTTCTTTCTTTTCTTTTTTTACTTTTCTTTTCTTTCTTTCTTTCTTTCCATTTATTTTTCTTCTTTTCTTTTTTTCTCCGGATTCTCCATGACATTAATCAATCCCTCTAACTTTCCTCTATCATATACAAAAATACCAGTGTCATTCTGTTCCATGGCTTTGGTAATTGTGATTTATTTCTGCTGGAGATCCTTTTCTTTTATTCATAGTTATTTATTCTTTTTATGTTTGTATTTTTCTTTTGGCTATCCATAAAAGTCTTGCATCTTTTTTTTAACCTATGTAACATATACAAATGCTAAGGTTAAGGCTTTGTTCAGAATTGCAGTAAGATTGCAGGGGGGGGTCACCATTTCCTTGCACCCCTCTACCATCCGGGCGTGCAGCCAAACCATTCTGGAAGCAGTTATGGTGGTCTTCAGAGTTATCTGTATTCTGTTGTAATTAATTTCCTGACATGTTCTGAAGGAAGCAGTAAATGCTAGCATCTCTCTTGCATTCGCCAATAGAGAATGAATGTAGGTGTCAGTGAGCAGTTAGATTGCACCCACTATCCCCAGCTGTAAAATGCTTGAATATTGTTCCTTTAACAATCAGCACAATGTTGTGAGCAGCTCAGCATCTGGCAAGATACAAGCCGTCGAACTCCGCACAGGAACATCTGTTCCAGCTACCAATCTAAACATCAGCCTAGGTCTGGAGATAATTAAAAACACGATTCCCACATTCTTCGACTATTGACATTGTGGTTTTGTCGACACTGCTCTGCTGGGTCCTGCGAAATAGTAAAACATTAGTTACAATTACATAATATGAACTATATAGCATTCCATGCAAAAAATCGAAAACACTAAAAAAGAACTAAGGTTTTTTAAAAATGTGACGTGGGACCCTAATGAAAAAAGTGACAGCAGAAAATAATGTGCAGGCTTTCAAATATCATCTAGATAATAATGGGTGTATGCTTATAGTTTATTTCCATGACCGTGATCTGAAAATACTATTGTAGAGTCATCTGATCCATCAATGCTGCTTAAGAAAATGACTAAAGGTGCTAGAAATGTATTGGAGTTTAATAATATATATTAGATTGGGAAAAACAAAAAAAATATTTCACTGGATAACCAGTTTAATTCTTTAAATAGCCTAAAACAGTTCCAAAAGTCCATCATTATCAATTGCAATAATCAAAGTGATCCTTATTAGACAAATTCTTTCTAGGAGTTGAAAGTGTATCATACATAAATACATCAGATTTAAAATAGATAAGATATAAGTGTGTAATGTGCAAAGGCATACTCCTACAAAAAGCAAATATTTAACATAGTAACATTGTAAAACAATTGTAGCAAAGCTACTGTAACTGTAAAGTACAGGCTATGCAATTCATGCATTGAATTTTCATGCATAACCAACTCTGGGGTTTACAGAGAATGGTTCAAAAAAAGAAAATTTTCAAGTGACCGCAGTCCTCTGGGGGAAAATGCTTGTTGATGCCAAGGGTCAGAGGAAAAAGGCCGACTGGTTGGGGTTGATAGAACGGCAACAAGAACTGAAATGCCCGTGTTACACCGAGGTCTGCAGAAAGATTCCTGGGAGAACAACATATCCAACCTTGGAGAAAATGGGCTACAGCAGCAGGAGACCACACCAGGCGCCCCTCCTGTAAGTTAGGAACAGGCATCTGAGGTTACAATTCATAAGGGCTCACCAAATGTGGAGAAGAGAAGATTGGAAAAACATCATATGATGAGTCTTGATTTCTCATGCAACACTCGGATGGTAAGGTGTGAAGTTGGCATCAATGACATGAAAGCATGGATCCATCCTGACTTGTATCAGATGGTGTAATGATATGGAGGTCTTTGCTTGGCACCCTTTGGGTCTCTTAGTACATCTGAGAATCGTTTAAATCCTACAGCCTACCTTAGTATTGTTGGTGACCATATTCATCCCTGGACATCCATTATGACCGCATACCCCCATGTCTCATGGCTACTTCCAGCACCATAATGCACCATGCTACAAAGCTCAAATCATCCTAGACTTGTTTCTTCAACATGACAATGAGATCACCAGGCTTAAATAGCCTCTACAGTCACTAAATCCAGTAGAACACTTTTAGGGTCCAGTGGAACAGGATGTGCAGCTGACATATCTGCAGCAAATGCATGATTAACAAAATCCCAGGGGAATTATGGTGGATGTGTACCTAGTTTAGGTGGCTATTGTGTGTGTGCGGGTATATATATATATATATATATATATATGTATAATATATAGACAAAACAAGAAGACATACAGATAATGATTGCATCTATATTGCAATTAGATAGGCGTGCAAAAGTTACCACCCAACGTTAGATTTGCATGTCTACAAGCATGATATTCTGTC
>NC_092860.1:9606194-9608090 GCF_032062135.1 Pyxicephalus adspersus | reverse complement strand
ATAGATTGTCCGGACACAAAGGTCTATCACAGATTCTCTGTAATAGTCCCTGATTTATTAAAACTCTGCAAGACTGGACTTTCATCAGTGAAGCTGGATGATCCAGCAAACCTGGAATGTATTTCTTAAAAGTAATTTGCTATTTGTTAGCAAATGTTTTCAGTCCTAAACCAGATCCATTCCAGATTTGCTGTGTTGTCCAGGTTCACTGATGATAATGATAATAATATTATTAATATTAAATAATATTTATAGAAATAATAATACCCAATATGTTTCTGGTCCAATAATCTTAAGCAAATAAGCAAATTAGAACACCTAAACACCCCAACAAGGTATTTCTGGACCCACATGAAATATGTAATAAAACATATATTTATTCATTTCAGTTTCAAAAACCATAAAACGTACACATAAAAAAAGAAAAATGAACAACAAATATCAGGCTTTTTTGAGCCATAAAGTATAGACAGTCTGTAAGTTATGTTGTATCCATCTAGATCAAAGAAAAGGTGCAGCAATTGTATTTGTAATTTGTATTCATAGTTGTGTTAAAAGCTTTCTCACCAAAAAGTTTTGCTGAAGAAGCGGAGGTAGCTGCGAAACATGTCATGCACGATATATGGGTTCTGAAAAAAGTATTTACAGCACTGTATAGGGAAGTTGTTTGTGAGCAACTCCAAATAAATTATATTTTAATGAAATTTAGGTAATGATGATGCCTGCAAAGTCCCATATAGGTGTTTTCATGGGAAAATAAAAAAGAGTGTAGGAAACTACATCCTAAAATAGGTAGAGTGTCGTATTGTGGAAAACACTCCCTAAGTGGAATAGAAACAGGTCCCCTATGCTCAGTCAGGGAGACATGGATTAAAAAGTCCAAATGGTGTACAATGGATAGACTGGTCTATCCATTGGTGTTACCTTTGCATCATCTCAAAATCAGTATCCCTCTGCATTCCCAATTTCTCTTCATTTGGATTCAATCCACTTCCAATCGAGGAGGTTGCATTGGAGTTATTACTTCCTGATGCCAAGGATGCTTCTTGGTAAACCCCATAGAGAATGATTAGGGACAGCGGTGAAGGGTTCTAGTAGCCAGCTGTCAGATTTGCAATACCAGTTCTTTAGGAACTAGTGCTGGGGTGTAAGTGACCAAGCAAGGTGCTGGGGGCAGGGAGCCCTGCAGGATCGCTCAATCCTAAAGCGGGTCTGATCCTGCACTAAAAGAATTTTACAAGATGGTACAAAACATAATGTAAGTAAACCGTGATGGGTTAAAACCCTAAAAACGCAATCAACCAATCAAAAGCTAAAGAGTAACATATTCCCGGACCCAACAGACATAAGGCCTTTACCCAATGATATACAATAGATCTTATACTATGTCTATTTGATATGATGGTGTTCAATTTTTATAGGGAATACAAAAAGAAATCTATGAGCATGTGCTGTGAATGGAAAGATATTGAGCAGTGCTCAACCCAGAAATGTTTTTGAGCCGGGTGGGACGAAATTGTAGGTGGGTGGCAGCACCTTTATTATGACCAAACTCTTCAGTAGCCACCAAAAAACAGCCGGGTGGTTACTGAAAAGTGCTGGGTGGTGCGCCCAGCTAAATGGGGCTGGGGAGAACACTGTTGAGGTATATTAGTAAGCATGTGGAGCTTTGTCATTTTGTCATCATTATGATGTTATCTAGTTTACAACATTAGATAAAGTACACAAAAACCCTCAGGATGGCAGGAAGAGGGGGTGGGGGTGTCATTTTGACAAAAGGAATGCAAATGGATACACAGTTTAAAGGCAACAAAATATCCTGGCTTCAAACCTTTTCTTGTACAACAGATAATAATTTTATGGTTGGATATTATAGGACTGTTGGGTGCAAGAATG
>NC_092860.1:9602722-9604726 GCF_032062135.1 Pyxicephalus adspersus | reverse complement strand
GAACATATGTTATTAATTTAGGTTAATTTAAATAAATCTAATAGTATTTTAATTGTATATTGTACTTATACTTTTAAAACCTTTAAAAAAACATTTCTTTGATTTAACACTATAGCTTTATTTGATTCCTTTTCCTGTATATTATATGATTGCCATAAATAAATACCCAGGCAACGGCGGGTAATCGGCTGGTATATATATATATATATATATATATATATATATATATATATATATATATACAGGTAGTCCCCAGGTTGCATACGACAAAGACGATGTATAATGCATGTATCAGAAAGTGAAAGCACATTCCATTCACCTTTGTGCTAACTATTACATATTTGTTCATTACTCTTGCATTGCAATAAATCCAACATGATTGAACCTGCAAGAGTTTATCAACACTATAATTACTTTTTATATAATTTATTTCTGTCCCTCTCCCTCTCTCTTTCTTTCTGATTTTTTAATTACCGTACTTATTGCATGCTTAACACCCACAATGTAATTTTCTGCATGTGAATAGAGGTCACTGCATTGTAGACCGGGCTAAGGATGTTCAGGACCTAAAACATTCTGAACCTCATGACTCTGAGAATTCCTCCATATGACCTCTAGATTTTATTTATCTTTTTTTGACATTCTCCATATTCCCGAGACACAGAGGAATGTTCCTCTTTTCTTAATTTGTGATCTGTTTTATGTCCAAGACTTTTTTTTATATTGGAGAAAAGTCCGCTATATCCCATATATGCTTGAAAGAAATGTTAAATTATCCCCTTTCTTGACAGCTGTACATTTACTATGTTTCTATTAGTTTAAATATTCACATAGATCAACTAGATATTAACAGAGAAAAGAATTAACAAATATACAATAATTATTTAAGAGAAGCTAAACAATGGTTACAAAGACAAAGTAAAATTATACACTGTGCAAAGAGTCCGTCCTCCATTTCCTGTACCCTGCTGCAAAGGAAGAGAGAGATTGAGGTCTGTGGTCCTTTTATTATAGCCAGGGCCCCATATCACACTAAGCCATACCTATGCATCCACCCCTTACTCAGGTGTCCTACCAACCCCACTTCTAGAAATCCACTACTCACTTGTGCCTGCAGGTATTCTCCAGTAGATGTCACTGTCACACTGAGGGGCAAGTCCCCTGACTCAGCTGTCCAGCTAGTTCAGGCTCCATTGGGGCTCATCAGGCAGTAGTGAAGTTTATAAACCAGGCAGGATGATTGGACTCGTGAAGTAGATCCTTTATCGAAGATGTTATCCTTCCTTCTGGTTCAATGGCTCCAATCCCCAGCTGGAATCATCATTCTAGATTTGTCCTCAGGGAAAGTCATCCCCCACCAAGGCTCACCAACAGTCCTATGGAGTACATAATTTTAAATGGAATATGCATACGTGCTGATTTTATAGAACTAATGCAGTGCACTTCAACAAAAAAAAAAGCCAAAAAAAAAATGTAAAACCTCCATCAGCAAGAATGTATGGAATGGAACAAAGAATGGAACGTATTTCTAACAAATCTATTGCTATTAGCTGGAAAATGCTTTCAGTCTACTCCAGGTTTGCTGAATCACCCAGGTTCTACCATGATAGTCTTCAGTATTGCAGAGCTTTAATAGATCAAGTCCAATGTATCATAGAGTTTGGAGGACCCTCTGTAAAGTGTCCATTTTGTGAGCAACCCTGATTATTGCAAAAAGTGGGGTCTATACTAACTGCTAAGAAGGATTTTGGGGGGGACTGTAGGGCCATGTCCAGGAGTGGGGGGGGGAAGGGGTACTGCTGCACTGGGTCCAGATCAAAACAGGAGCACAGCAGCTACTAAGAAAGTGTACTGTTGTCTCAACATTTGTTTTTATTGTTTCCTGTCTGGCCTCTGTCTCTCTGGGCAATCTGTCAGCTTTCCTTAGCAGGGAAAGGAGGGATATTGTACACATTTTATCTTTTTCTAATTATGTACCGTATTTTTCCCCCTATAAGACGCTCC
>NC_092860.1:9420592-9601523 GCF_032062135.1 Pyxicephalus adspersus | reverse complement strand
CAGGCTTTGTTAATCGTTCACATTTTATGAATTGTGATAGAAGTTAAATCTATGTATTTTTTTTACCTCCTTATTTAAGGAGGTTTCTAAAGTTCCAAATAACCCCCCTTCTCAAACCTTTTCATCCTCATTGATGGGAAACCTTGTCCCTCAACAATGGAATCCAAATTATTAAAATAATTTAAATAGACCAAAAACATATATATTATCCATTATACTTGAATTTTATTCACATATAAGTTCATTTTTGGTAAAATCCAAACATAAATGTAGTCCGAAGAAAGCAATGCACAATACCAAATCCAATATCAAATATTTTTTTCTGCATAAATCCTATTTTTAAAGAGGTTCTCAGCCGTCATCGTTGGCTGTGTTGTACGAGGTGACACCTTAAGCTGTGAATTACCATAATGTTAGTTCTTGAAACAAAATAGCAATGGTTCCTGATTTTCATACATTGATCTGCTGGATTGATGAACAACTTGGGGCGACCATGGTACACTTCAGATTTTCGCCTAGGATGAGCACAACTGTTCATCTTGGATGACATTGTCAGACGTGTGTATGCAACCTTAAGCAAGAGAAAAATTAGAAAGTCATCCTAAAAACTGGATAAGCTACAAATAGCCTTATTTTTCTTTCTAGGTTCTTTTATTGGTCTCCTCATTTAAATAGCCCTTGAAATGCAAATGCCCACTTGCCCCAAGATAAGAGCAGCCCAGAAAATGAGTTATTAATCAATTGTCTGTATTTGTGTTGCAATGTTGATCTAATATGAAAGTATCTCCCTCTAGTGGTCATTGTAGAAATGTACACCTTTTTATTCTTTATTGCAGTTCAAGATATGACTTTATCAAGTGCCCAGAGTTCTCAGCTCATCATATGCCTCATGTGTACGCTCATCCCATTAATAAGTAAGCATAAATTTAACATCATGTCATTTCAAGGCTACATATGTTAAAATTTATTTTTTGAGAAAAAATGTATTGACTTTTTGAAGATAAAGAAAGCAAAACAGAGAAAAAACATGTGCAAATAACCTAAGCAAGTGACATCAGGAACAAAGAATACTGCATAGGGGGAGACTAGGGGAGAGGGCCAATGTGTTATGACAAACAGGATTTATATAGCGCCAACATATTACACAGCGCTGTACATTAAATAGGGATTGCAAATGACAGACTAATACAGACAGTGATACAGGAGGAGAGGACCCTGCCCCGAAGAGCTTACAATCTAGTAGGTGGGGGAATTTCACACACAATAGGATGGGAGATATGTAGTGGTGGGAAGTAGTGACGGTTTCAAATGACAGAAGAAGCCGGGTAGGCAAGTTTGAAAAAATGGGTTTTGAGTGCTCTTTTAAATGAGCAGAAAGTAGGAGCAAGCCGAATAGGACGAGGAAGACCATTCCAGAGAGTTGGAGCAACTCTAGAGAAGTCTTGTATCCGTGCATGTGATGAGGTTATGAGTGAGGAAGTCATTAGTAGATCATTGGAGGAGCGGAGAGAGCGGCAGGGGGAGTATTATTTAACCATGTCAGAGATGTAAGTGGGACAATAACTGTGTAGGGATTTGAAGGCAAAGCACAGGAGCTTAAATTTGATTCTAAGGTGAAAAGGAAGCCAATGGAGAGAACTACAAAGAGATGTAGCGGTAGAGGAGCGGAGGGAAGGATGCTGGATCAACCAGGTTCTCCCATGATACTCTATCTTCTCAAGAGCTTTTTTAAATCAGAGAAATTGTGTTAATACAGCAAGAAGGACAGTTTAGGACAGCTGATCTTGGCTGCTACCTGAACACAGATGGCAGATACAGATAGTCTATCTTCTCAGGTCAAAATATAAGACATCAGTGCCACAAGTGCACCCTTTTATTTGCGTTTATACTAATATATATTATACCAACATGGAAAAAAACTTACAAGAACCTGAGCCTGAACATTCATTGACATAGTTAATGACTTTTGTTTTTTAATCTCATAACTTGCTGAATTACTCTCCCTTAGTGACATCAGTGAACTACATAGACCAAGAGCCGGAGCACATATACAAAATACTCGGAGAAAGCGCCAGCATACGATGCAATGTAAAAGAAAACATTGACATCAGAAAATTGTCCCTTTGCAAACGTCGTGAAAAAATTTTCACACTTTGGATAAGCAACAGCGACATCTCCACAACACTGAAATTTTTCGGCTCTTTTGAAAAACTTACCTGGAGTTTAAGTCAAAGAGAAAACGTTTTATACCAATGCACTTCAGATACAGGTAAGTGTTATTGGATGCCAAAACATTTACCTACTGCATCCCTTTACTCTTCATACAAAACTGACAAGTAACTAAATTATTAAAACGGAGGCACAATAAAGAGCAAACCTTCTAATAATGAGAACCTGTGTTGGGTTTTCATTTTTTACCATGTCCATTAAAGGCATTGTTCTGTTAGAAGCTTGCTCAGTGCAATTGTACCAATTTCTAATGTGGAACGCTTGGAAAGAAGTAACCAGTAGGGGGTGCTATGGATAGCTCATTGGTGGTGTGAGCCCTAAGAAGCCCCAAGTAGCAGAATCTAAGCAGCAGCCTGGTTGTCTGCAGAGCCTCTAAAGGTGAGGATGTTGCGCTGCTACCAGGCCGCAGTCCTTGGGCACCCCATGGTGGGCAGAACAATGTGTGGTACTGAATTGGCAGGCAAGGGAATGGTCAAGAAAGCCGGGGTCAAAGCAGGCTGCAAATAAGCCAGGCATTAAATACCAGAAATCTAGATAATAGACTCTGGTGACACAAGTGCCACCAAAGACACAGGAGAACACAGAAGACACAGGAGGCACGGGTGACATGGGGGTCACCAAACACACAGGTTTAAACAGGAGACACATGAAGAGGCAGGAGGCACAAGTGACACAGGGGTCACTGAAGAAACAGGGGAACACAGGAGATACAGGAGGCACGGGTGACATGGGGGTCACCAAAGACACAGGTTAAAACAGGAGACACATGAAGAGACAGGAGGCACAAGTGACACAGGGGTGACTAAAGAAACATGGGAACACAGGAGATACAGGAAGACATAGGAGGCACAGGTGACACAGGGATCACCAAAGACAGAGGAGAACACAGTAGACACAGAAAGGGACATGAAGTAAGGGTGACACAGGGGTCACCAAAGACACAGATGAACATAGGAAATGGGTGACACAGAAGAATACAGGAGAAACAGAAAGAGACAGGAGGCATGGTGACACAGGGTCATCAAAGTCACTGGGGATCACTGGAAGGGAACAAACTGGGAAACAAGAGGTTCGCACAAGGTCTAGATTGAAAAAGCACTTAGGAAATGCTCAGTAGAGCTAGGGGGTTTGGCAATAGTCTGGAGACAACATTGAATGAACACTGAGTGCCGTGTCTACACCAGCTAAATAGCCAAGGGCTATTCTGAGGCTGTCTCCTAATTGGCTGATGGGAAGGTTGATGCTAATAGCGCCCTGGGTCAGAACTGTTTATGAGGGAGGCATTGCTGCTTAATCGAATAGAAGCTAAGTGCGACACATTTGTTCTCCATTTGTTTGGAAAATGCTCACTATGTCTTGTTCTGAATTTAAGTAAAGGGTTTACTTAATCAATGTTTTAAAAAAAAAAAACTCATGGTTCTGCAGTAGGCCAAACGGGACAGGTTTAATGCAAAACTAAACGTAAAAAATTAAAAATTGTGAGCAGGCAATTCCTTTATTGCAAAAAAGACATGCAATGTATATGCTGCAATAAATATAAATAAACATATCTGCCTGATTGCAATTATTTATTTTCACTTACTTGTCCTCACAGCCCATCTTTATTGACTTCATTACATTTTTCTTGTATTGTTGTACCTGTTCTCCTTTTAAAAATGTTCTTTTCTTGATGTTATTTTTCCTAAATCCCAAGAAAATACTAACTTTTCTTTTTTCTTTCCTCAGAGAAGAACAACTTCAGTAAACCTGGTATGTTATTTTACTTAAAATTGAATTAAATTGTCCCTTGAAATGTTGATTTTAGAAAGCATTGGGAATTCCATCAGAGAAACATATATTATTACAGGTTGACAATCAAAAATCAGGCAATTGGCATTGTAAATCCTGTAAATTCAAAAATTTTCAAAAAATTTGGCACTCCTCAGGTCCAGAGGTTGCCAGATTTTTGAATGTCAACCTGTATTACTATTATGATCTTGTAGTTATATAGCACCAACATATTACATGGCAATCTATATCAGTGTTTCTCAACCTTTTTTATTCAAGGTACCCTTGAATTTTTTTTCAGGGAACCCCTTCTATATATACATAGCTCAAAGTAAATTAGCAAGTTGGTCATTGGGAAGAATTACTCTTACATTCCTACAGATCATTGGTGTCAGGTAAACTGACCTGAGAGGCACAAATCGCCCATTGTGCAAGTAACCCCCAACAACCTAAAGAGGAACCTGGTTGAGAAACACTGCTTTTAATACCTACCATAGTCCTATGTCATTAACATGGTGTAAGGCCAATTTGTGGGGGAGCCAATACCCAACCTGCATGTCTTTGGGACAATGCCAATTTTTACTAATATCCCACACTAGAACCCATGAACTGAAGCTAATTACTTGTCAGCATTTGACTTGAGGGAGATAGGAAAATGCCCTTCTGACCTATTTGACACTTCTGACTTATTACTGGCCGTGTTTTTGTTATTATTCAGCAGACCTTGCAGAATCAAGTACTGCCACCTGTTCTGTATCCCGAGTCTCTAGTCCAAATCTGTTCGTGTTTATTGAAAGTGAAAAAGTAGCATCACTGGAGATGGATAAAACTATGGATTACCAAAGTCGCATTCAACTATCTGGTACCATTCGTAATCTCTCCATAACGCTGACCAATCTACAAGAGAGTGACAGGGACTCCTATGCCTGCTGTGCATGGGCAGAAGGAGTTGGTGATATAGAAGCCAATAATACTAAACTGGTTGTAGGTAAGAAATTTCTATTTAAATATTGACAATGTACATATAGATTGAATATTAGTCAATTCCCCCTAAGCCGTTACTGTCAGGACACATCATATAAGTACTTCCATGCCCAACCATAAATATTGTTGCTGGCTTCTTTTACAGGAATACAGCCAGTACTGAGCTACTGCTAAAGCTGCATCCCTACATGCCAGGCATTATAGAAGCAAGAGAGGTAAAACACTAAACATATGTGCAGCTTCTATTGTAATACTATCCTCACACCCAATCTATCTGTAATTTCAACACTACCCTTACACTTTTAGCAAATATACCAGTTACCTATTCTGTAACCCCCAACATAGCCTCCCCTTCAGCCTGTACCCGCCATACAGACCCTCAGTACAAACCCCCACTACAGACCCCCATCCTTCAGTAACAACCTTCCAACTACAGACAACCCAATATAGAATCCCAGTACAGATTACCCCAGTACAGACCCCCCCATGGAGATGCCTAATACAAACTCCCCATTGAAGACCTCCTAGTAAAGACCTCCAGTGATAGACCCTCCTAAGCAGACTTCCACAGAGTTCCCCATACAGACCCCCAATACAAGCCCTCAAGTGCAGACCTCCAACCTCCAGTAACAAACTTCCTACTACAGACCCCCAGTAAGGAATCTCAGTACAATTTCCCCAAGTACAGACCCCCCATTCATATTCTTAATACAAACTCCCCAATGAAGGCCTCTAAGTGCAGACTTCCAGTGATAGACCTACCCTGTAAAGACTTTATACATATAGACTCCCCGTACAGATTCTCACTACAAACCCCCAAGCACAGACCTCCAACTTTCATTACCAAACCTCCCCCAATCCCACCACCACAGTCCACTCAATATAGAATCCCAGTAAAAATTCCCTCAGTACACACCCTCCATGCAGATTCCCAACACAAACTCCCCAACGAAAATCAAGTACAACAATCTGTAGTGATAGACCTCTCCTGTACAGACTTCCTCCGCAGTTGAGTGAGGGATGTGTCTATGCCCTTCTGCAGTTCTAGTTGTTCTGCAGCTTGGCAGGGGAGGGCCTTAAATGATGGCATTTTGAGGGCAAAATGAAATCTTTGTTTTTACTCAAGTATATATTTTGTAAATGCAATTTAAGCCTTCTTATTCACATTCATAGCACATAGTGAGTTTGGATTGTGAGTTTTGGGGGGTGTCTAAGCAGTATCCTGGAGAACAAGCATTGGGGTTTATGTACCATTTGACCCCTTTTGTTTTTGAAAAAAAATACTTTTTGAGCCTTTGTAAGCATAATTCATCTTAGCATATGTGCATGCTATTTACCAATATTAAACACTTTATGAGCTAATATGAAAAAATATTTATTTTCACAGAAAAGAAGTCACACCTAGGACTGATAGTTGGTATTGTGTTCGGAGTGTTTTTACCAATAGCTGTAGCTGCATTTTTTATATGGGTAAGTAGGAAAGAAAGCACAAATAATTAATAACTGATAAAAAATATTTTCTATCCTTAATATTTCCTATTGTGACAGCTGTGCACTTTTGAAGATTGGCCACTAGGTGGCCAAACGAGTCATTGTTTTATTTGGACACCTGAAGAACCACCAGCGAATTTTCAGAGGAATTAACTGGGGGAATAATTTATAAATAGAGTTACATAAGTGTCATTAGTTTATTGGAGCTTGCCAGTTTTTCCATGTCACAAGATTGTCAAAGTGTACCCTTCTCACTACATTTAAGAATAGAGACAAGCTTTCATTAAAGCAGGTCTAAACTCACCTCTCCGGCACCCACATCTTTATTTCTGGGTTCAGGTCTGCAGACATTTAGACTGGCCAGACTGGAGTACCACAACTACAGTGCATGCACAATGGGTCTGGAGTTCTGTTTTAATTGCTTTTATTAGTTACTGATTTTACCTTGCCCTGCAGTTCTGCCTGAAAAAGAAGCCAATTTGCCAAAGAAATAAATGACATCAAGGCACTCCACCAGGTTTAAGCCAGTCTGCTTCTATGCTACATCCGAAATCAGCTGGAAAATGTTTTGAGGACCGGGACTGTTGACAAGCTATACTAATGAACTGCTAAGCACCAACACCATTTGATAAACTTATGTTGGACTATGAGCTAAGTTTGGGTTGTGTTTGGAGAACCCCTCTGTAAAGGGATAGGACCTGGCAGGGAAATTCAACAAAGAAGTAAAATGTTGCTATTGCATAACCTATCATTTTTTTTTGCAATAAATAACCTCCCTGCTGGCCATTTTGGGTTTTACAGTTTAATTCTGCTTTAATAAGAATTATGATAAATTTGTTATGAAAATATGGTAGCTCACAACTCCTCTCAAGTGTATTTTTTAAACTATCCCCCTTTCAATTCGCTCTAAATTTGTCCATAATATTCACTTATACATACAGGTCGACAATCAAAAATCCGGCCATCGATAATCGGATTGCATTTTTAATACAGGGACTGCATTACACTGTTTGGCCACTGATGTTTTTATGGTGCTGTTCTGCAGAAACAGCTGTTAGGTCTTACTTGCTAAACTAAATACATGTTGAGACGTCCCTGCTGCCTGCTCCCTGGAACTGTGCCAGATGTCCACGGTGCTGCGGGAGGAAGGCTGGTCTGTGTCTGGTAAGTATAAAAAAAAATGCAGAATTTTCGAAAATCTGGTGCACTTTTTTTGATTGTCAACCTGTATAACATTACCGCATGAATAGCCCTTGCATTCTCAAGGAGGAACAAGCCGATTCCATTTGAGTGTAGTTCTGTCAGTTGCCACTAGATGGCGCTAATACATTTTAATTACAGTCCATTCACAAATCCGGAATTTTCGGAAATTGGGCACTGCCTAGGTCCGAAAGTTGCTGGATTTTGGAACGTCAACCTGTACTGATTGTGACTGCTGTGCACTTAAAAAAAAAAATCTACTAGGTGCCAGAATGAGTCATTGTTTTATTAGGCATGGAAAGGGGAAGTGTGGAGAGATTCGACCATCTCTCAGGCAATTTCAGATGAATTGACGGGGTAAAAATTTATGAATAGACCCAAATCCCTTTCTCAAAAGTATTGTTTCTTAATGAGTTGTAGCTCGATCCAGATGCTGTTCTGTGTTTGAGGTGTCCCAAATGCAAATGCCATTGAAGTCAATGGGGAGGAAATTGTAATGGTTTGTTTATTACTGAAGGTAAACCTGAAAAGTTTTGTGGGCAAATATTTGCTCTTCCTAAATCCTGGAGTTTTGCTCAAACCTTATCGCTATTGTGTGCATAATTGTTTAAAATGTTCACAATAATGTTTTTGTGGCTTTTTAGTAAATAACATGTAAAATAAAAGCAAAGTTAATTTTGTCTTACCTGTTCACTCAATGCATTTCACTAATTATTTGGCAACTTGGGGCACTATTTATAAATCATTCCCCTGTCAATTTGCTCTAGACTTCATATTAGCTCTAGTTCATCATTTTATTTTATAATGAAAACATTTCCTATAGTTACAGATGTACACTTCTGAGATTGGCCAATAGGTGGCAGAACAAGTCATTATTTGAAAAGAACTGAAACTACTAGTGTAGAGAGATTTGATTAGTCAGTTAATTGCAGACAAGAATCATTTATAAATAAAGCCTTTGAAATTTGTAGTTTTTAGGTATCCCTAGATACAAGTGGTATTATATAAAAGAAAAATCCAAGGCCATTATGGTGAAAGTTGTTTTTTTTTTACTTGCTATGTATATATTACTTTTCTTGTATGTATTGTATGTATTGAAGAGATGATTTACAGATTATGTTTACTCCCTTTAGTATTCCTTTAAATCCATTTTCTTTTTCAATGAGAAATTTTTTTTTATTATATAACAAAATATCCAAAAATTTAAAATTTAAAATGTTAAACTACATTTTTTGTTTCACAATGTTAGCCACTGGATGGCAGCAGAACACCACCCTGAGCAGTAACCAGACAAAACCTAATCTGGGGTCAAATCAGGTTACCCTGAAAACATGACGTTAACTATTTCTAGAATCCCAGGGTCTTTTTTTTAACATTTTTTAACTATGTATTTATTTTTTCAAGTGTGTCTCTACAATGTCTGATTGCCATTTTTTAAATTCTGGCAATTAGGACAAAGAAATGGTGACCTGTAAACAGACCATTATTTTTATAAATTTGAATTCCACTACAAACATATTTGTTTATAATTACTACAGGAAAGTATTGCATATTTTGTGTTTATGTTTTTTCATTTGTACATTGTCCATAACTGTTTGTCAGACCTATTTTTTCATTAAAAAAATATAAAAAACATAAATCTATTTATATTGTCTAATTGTTGTCAGATACCATGTTTCCCCAAAAATAAGACAGTGTCTTATATTGATTTTACCTCTGAAAATCTCATTAGGGCTTATTTTCAGGGGATGTCTTATTTTTCTCACAAAAATCTATATTTATTCATGTACAAAATCTGTATTTACCAAAACCTGTAACCAATATTACAATGCTATAGAAAGATACCTCTGTGTTACCTGTGACCTCCTTGCATGATTAGCATGCTAGGGCTTACTTTCGGGGTAGGTCTTATTTTCGGGGAAACACGGTATTTAAATATTTGTATAGAAAATAGGGTTAAAGTTAACCCAAATACAGTTAACTTTTTGAATATATAAATAGATAAATATTGTGCCAATCACACTTTGAAGACTAAGAACTACTATGTATACTTATACATAAACTTAGATTTTTTTTTTTGTCCTTAAAATGCCATTAGGAAAAGAATCTCATTTTATACTCAGGTGACACCCAGTGGCATGTCTTGGAACTGTATTTGTCTCAAGCTGTCACTGTACAGGAGGGTACAATGCAACCTACTGGTGGCCAACAGTCATGCACAAAAGATTTTGTTAGGAGCGAATGATCCATTATAATCTACTTATAATATACTATACTCTGTAAAAAGGCACAGAATTAAACCAGGCTGAGGCCATGTGATTTGTTTCCTTTTAAATGCACTTTTTAAAAAATAAACACTGGATGTGTATTTCTTCAAACTCCAATAACTCAATTATTTCAAAACATTCAATCTAATTGTATAGACATTTCTGTTGAATACTCTTTTTCACTAAATCAGTGGAGGCTAAATTTTGTGCCCTAGGTTTATATTTGAGTCCAAATATTTTTTCAGGTAAAAGTTGGTACCTCAGTTTATGTTCATAACAGTTTATATTTGAGAATGTACATTATATTTATGTTTTATAGGTAGTAATATGAACAAAAAAACTTTGTTGTCACTTTTGCACACAATTTAAATGCAAATCAAATTTAAGTGTGAAGTAACCTTGGGCTACCCAAATCTTAAACATAAAATTTCTGGAAACAGTATAATAAAAAGGAAGTTGGTGGAAGGACTGCTTAGATTCCTTGCTGTTCTTTCTCTACTTTACTCCAGCAGGAAAATCAACTAACTGAGTATATTAATTCCTTAACTATAATTGTGTGTCTGTGCCAATTGATGTTTTCTGTGTCTGCATCATTTTAAATCTCCAATGTCATTTTTGTCTACAATAAATGTAATAAAAATTCTGCCTAAACTTTCTGTGTCAGAAATCTTCTGTTCATACTACCATAATTACACCTTTTACTTTCCAAGCATTCCCGGTCTTCTAGAAACTTTTTGGAAACCTGGAATGCCAATAATAATCCTAAAATCTGGAAACTGGGATGGGCTGGGATGGCTGGGATGTAAGAACCCCGGGTAAAAATTGAATATAAATTGTTTTCACTTTGTGAGAGCAGAAGGGCTGATCAAAATTTGGAATGTATTGGAATCTCCTTTGATCAATTTTTGCAGGAGTGAGATCAGGTAACGTGTCTTCCTGACTGTGCCCCAATCAGCAAAGATTATAATCAAAAAGCATGTGTTGCATACATTTATACAATCAGATTTCTTCATTTTGAGCTCTGTTGATCCTGACATGATGACAAGTCAATGACAAAGAGAACATCAGACCTTTCCAGGTTCATTGGGATCATTGACATCTGGTGAACATCCATAAACAATTTGCACAGTGATTTGTTTAAAGATATTGAATGCATTCTGTGCAAATCTAAGCAGTCCACCAAAATAAAGGTCTGCTTACGCCAGACAGACCCCCTCCTAAAACTGCCTACTATATGTGGATGCAAAACATACCCGTACAGGAAAAAGTTAGGATGATACTTACCTTACCTTGCATTGTATAGTACTCTTACCAGGTTTTTTAAGCTGGGGGCAGATGGTGATCCTTGTACTGTGGCCCAACATTTCAATAAAAACCCAAAAACAGCCAGGTGGTTGCTGAAAAGTGCTGAGTGGTCCGCCCAGCTAAAAGGGGCTGGGGAGAACGCACTGTTCCAGGGCTCATTTTGAGAACAAAGGAGACTAAATCTCAAGAGAAGATACTACAGTCCAATGCAAGATCATATTATTAAAAAATGTCACCTGCTCGGTCCTTTGAAGGACCCAGAAAGTAGTGATGTCAACCTTACCCAAGCAATATCAGCAAAAGATGTAACATTATCTTTTACAGGCTTCTTTTCTCTTAATACAGAAGGTGATTTGGGGGACACCAGCATAAGCAGACATTTATGTTAGAGGAAGGTTTGCTCTATCCAACATTTGCATATTTTTAAGTCATGGGGAGTTGATCTCATGTTCTTGAGTTTATTATGAATGTTGCTGATAGGCGAATGTTGAAGAATAGAATATTCTTTTGGTGACACATTACCGTATTTTTTGCCGTATAAGACGCTCCGGAATATAAGACGCACCCAATTTTAAAGGAGGAAAATCTAGAAAAAAAAGATTCTGAAAGATTATTCCCCTTCTGATCACTCATGTGCCATTCATACCGGTATTCCCCTTCTGATCACTCATGTGCCATTCAAATTCCCTTTCTGATCACTCTGTGTCATTCAAATTCCCCTTCTGATCACTCTGTGTCATTCAAATTCCCTTTCTGATCACTCTGTGTCATCATTCAAATTCCCCTTCTGATCACTCTGTGTCATTCAAATTCCCCTTCTGATCACTCTGTGCTTTTTTTCCACTGTACGGTAGTTAGGACAGGGAACAGCAGGGGGCGCTGTGCTGGCTTCTTTCGCTCTGATGTGCTCTGATGTGACATGCTGATGTCAGAGAGGAGAGGAGACACACGCTGTATGCAGCCAGCGAGGAGAAGAGACACACGCAGGATCAGGTATCGGGTGAGTATCTTATTTTAATTATTTTATAACACATTTGTCGTATAGGACGCATGGAAGTGAGTCTTATACGGCAAAAAATATGGTAACTTTTGTTTAGGTCACAAACAGCAGAATATTTTTTTTCCAGAAGGAGGCAGTTATAAATGAGTTTTTCAATGTGAAGCTTTCAGCTTTTTGTCCTTACTCCCCCACTGGCCAATATTGGGCGATCCCTGACTGGGCACTATTGTAACCACCAGTTATTGCTTTCTTCTTATTGACAGGTTTGTCCTTTTCTTGCCCACCAGTGATGGGCATTTTATCTTACCACTGACCATCAATACAAGGCATCCACTGAACCTTGGCAATTGTTTTGTACCCAAGAACCCCTGATTTTAGGACACCCCACTCTATCACTCTATCTATATGACCACATGGCTTTTCTCTACCACAACTGGCACTGGGACATGTTTTTTCTCTAACCAGTAAAGGGCTTAATAATACCTATCATTCCATTTCCATACTCCATTGCTCTATATTCTATTGCCCTGAAAGCTTTACTCTATATGTTGTACAATACATAGGCCTGACCACTGCATTCTATACAATGAGCCGGATTTATTGAAGCTCCCAATGACTTAAGTAGATAGACTATCAGGGCCAATGACAGGAGTTCCATGTAGATAGCAGATACAGGTAGTTTATCTTCTTCATCAGTCTTGCAAGGCTTTATTAAACCAGGCCCTATGCATGCATGTTAAGGTACAATTTAAATTACAAATAACTATAAGTATTCAACGTACCAATCACAGTCATCAATATTGTGACACCGACATTCTGTGCAAAAAATCTTCCATATTATTGATATATACAATTATTGTGATCGGTCTCAAGGACAGGAAAAAAAATAACCTTTAAAGTAGGACACAGACACACAAAATGCACACTGACATAGTTTTTACTATTCCACATTTCATACAAAACTAGAAAAATATACATATACACGCATAGTTGGACTGAAAATATTGGCCTACTAAAGGGCCCAATTGAACCTGCTGTAAGGCAGCAGGGGCCCACTGGAGAGCACACAAAAAATGGAGGCATAATTTGTTTTTTTCAGGTCCTTCTGTGGGCCGTTCAGACCTATACACGGGCTTTAGATACACATTACATTCCAGCTTTGGGTTCCCTTGTTTAGTTTTATGATTCTTCTTGTTGATTGTCAGTTAAATTCTTGTAGCAGATGATGAATGAACACTGCTTTTATTTCCTCTCCTTTAGAGTTCAGGAGTTCTAGGATATGGACTATAAGACGCACCTGGCCATAAGACGCACCCAGGTTTTAGAGGAGGAAAACAAGAAAAAAATATTCTGAACCAAATTGTATAAAGAAATGTTTAAAAAATTATAGCAGAATAATATTTAACGAGAGAGACACATTGCACAGGCACATTGCAAATAGCACATTAACCATTGCACAGCCAATTTGCACATTGCACATAGCACATTGCACAGACACATTGCACATTGCACAGATATTGCACTACAAGAGTATAGTGACAGGAAAGCTACAGCTCACCTGTCATAGGAGAATTACTGCTACACAAGAAAAAAAAAAGCTGCTAACCAGCACTGCTCATCTCACACTGCCCTCCTCCTGCTCTCTCTGCCTCCTTCCCCACTGTTACACAGAGCCTTCTCACACAGAAACCCATCCCAGCATCCCTATAGACACAACTGCTGATAAACACAGGGAGGGGGAAGGCAGGGCTCTGCAATCGATAGGATAAGGTAGGGGTGGAGGCCTTTTTTTTGTAATCTGGGCAAGGGAGGCTGCAGAACAGAGGAGGCCATGCTGCAGGGGGGATGCCAGGCTAGATGGAATTGCAGCCACCTGGTGGGGCTCCTCTTAGAAGTGCGGGGGGGGGGGGGGGGGGTCCATGCTGCAGGGGGGATGCCAGGCTAGATGGAATTGCAGCCACCTGGTGGGGCTCCTCTTAGAAGTGCGGGGGGGGGTATTTGGACCACAGGACACACCCCCTATTTTCCCTTACTTTTGCGTTTTATGGTCCGAAAAATGTGGTAATTTACGCAAAGTATATTTTATTATTACAATGTAATACTAACCTTGCAATGGCTCCTGGGTGGCGTACTCAATAGGATGAACCTCTTGATTTCCTTTTCTGAGAAAATACATAGTTTGGTTACTCAATGCAACATCATACACTAACTTCTATGTTCACACTTCATATAAAAAAATAAATTGTCAATTGCAATAATCAATAGATCAATAGTGATTTCAAAATTAACTAGTGATTTTTCAAAATGAACCCTTTATTTTGGCAGGTATAATTTACTTGAAAAGTTATTGATCTGTTACCCAAGATTCACCCTATTTGAAAAGCATACATTATTTTTGCAATGGATTTATTAGGAGAATGTGTGAAGTGACGCAAATTTTACTCATACCATCCTTCATTTGCTAAATTAAAAAAAGGGGTATTTTGGATAAATTTGGTTGAGTCGTGCGCAAAAACATGATGAATTGAATAAAAATATTGTGAAAAGACCCCTTAGAGCAGTGGTGGCGAACCTATGGCACGTGTGCCAGAGGGGACACTCAGAGGCCTCTCTGTGGGGATGCACTCCCAAACTGGCTGGCCTCCCATTGGCTGTCCCTCTCTCAGCCCATGCTGGCTGTGGAATTTCCCTTCTTCTCTGGAGTCATCAGTTACCCCTCAGAATACCAGGCTATGAGGAGGAGAGGCAGCTGATGTGTATTGAAGCTGATGTGAAAGTAAAGAGGGAGAGTCGAAAGTTATGGAGGGGGTAGGGAAGGGGAGATCTTGTCCTGCCCCCTCCTAGTTATGGAAAGTAGAGTATGAAAGCTGAAGACACAGAACAGAGCTACACAGCCCAGGGAAAGGAGTACCAGTCTGCTATGCCCAATAAGGACAAGGTGAACACATAGCTTGTGGTAGAAGGTAAGTGCCTGTTAAATGTGTTGGGAACCCTGTAACTGTGTTTTGCTGCCCACAGCACAGTTGTGTGCAATGTGCTGCATTGCTTTGCAATTGACATGGGTTTAGTAAAACTCCCTGCATTCCTGTAATGTGACATATAAATGATATTTATAATTAATAATATTATTTTTTCACTCTGCACCCTACTAGGAAGATGTTGATCATTTTATGTGTTAGTGACAATGTCTTAGTTACTGAAAGAAATGAAGGCAGTAAGTCTACACTGTGATGATGGCATCCAGCCTAGATGCCTTAAGGAGGGCATTAGACACATTTCTGGAGGAAAAGTCCATCACGGGTTACTAGCCCTGATGGGTTTGTGCTACCTGTATTTTATACATGTGGGCCACTGTGAGAGACAGAAGCTGGACTAGATGGGCCATTGGCCTGATCCAGTGGGCTCTTCTTATCAGGTTGGCGCTCATTGCTGGTGTCGGCTTATGAATTGGTTCTGTCATTGGGAGTGATTGTTGTACATTGCATGAATGACATCCACACCTATTGACATATGTTCTGTGCGCTCAGTACATGAAAGGTTACAATGTCATTGCATAGCAGCAGGTTGCGTTTACCTGACATCACATGACCCGTGTAATACTCAGTGTGCTGGGATAGGTTGGTGTGCAGGGTTCGGCTCTCTATAGCCTTTGTGTGCGCTATATGAGAGGAGAGGACAGACGTGCACTCATCGTACTGGGGTTGTCGGGGAACTTTGTATTGGCTGCTGTACATAGGAACCAACCTTGGCTCCTGCTAATGGGAAAATGGTAGCTTGTATGGATGATCAAGGTCGGCACAGCTCCTGTGTATGGGAATTGCGCGTTATACCTCCACACTCTTTTTATAGCAATTCCCAAGAAGTCTGACGCATTCTTTCTCAGCGCAGGCCAATAGCTGGTGCTCAGTGGAACATTGCCCCCTGGTGGGCAGCAAATGAAAAAGGAATCCTTCTGAGAATCACTGCCATAGATTGTTGATTCAGGGAATATTCACTTCTTTAGTCCTAAAATTAGCTATTTTTGGTATAAGAGTAAATTTGTATTAGTGCTTCATTTTTTTTTTTAATTTTGTCCTGAACACCCAAAAATTAGTACAGCAAAAAAAGCAAAAACAGATAGTGGAAGATCATTCCAAGAGGCCTGGGCAGTCATTTGGAGTGATTGAATGCAATGAAAATAAGTAATGTATTCTGTGTAATGAAAGTGTTGTGTGTCACACATCGAGAGTCAGACAACACTTTGACACCAACCACAAAAGTGTCAAACTTGGTGAAACTGAAAGAAAAAAAGTTTCTTAAAGGGAAATTGGGGAAATATAATTCCCAGTATCTTAGTTTTTACAACTATCTTTCTAGAACAAATCATCTGACAGCTGCCAGTTTTCAAATTTTACTGTGCATAGCAAAACACCTCTGATGGCGATATCATGAAAACAACCATGTTGTCTGGGAGTAATTTTTCAGGATTTCCTAAACAAGGATAAAATTATTCAATGCATCTCTGAGATGCAGAAATACTGTTAAAGATTGACAAGTGATGTTACTCCATGTGTTTAGCTGAAAGCACAGAAAAAAATATTCAGGCAAGGCTAGCAGTAATTTTGTGTTATGCTGCTGGTGACATCATGAGAGAAGAGCTTTGGATGAAAGAATACAAGGCATAGATAACCGCAATGCTGTGATGGAGGTTTATTCTTCACAAGACATGAGATCAGAAAAGTGGTTTCAATTACTAATGATGGGGCACCTTCTATGGTGGGGCAACATCTGGTTTCATACAGTTCTTTGTTAAAGAAACAAAGTATCAAGTCATCCAGTTCCATTGTATTATATATCAAGAAGCCAGGGAAAGCAGCAAAGTAATTTAACCATGTCCCAATATGTAACAAAAATTGTGTATTACATAATGGCTCGTGCTCTAAATTTTATACAGTTTCAAGCACTTCTTGAGGAGGTTCAGGCACAGTATAATTGTTTACTTATGTACAATAATGTCCGGTGGCTGAGCGGAGGACAAATACTGCTTGAAAAAAATTCGGCTGTTTATGAGTGAAAAAGGTCCGGAATATCCACAGCTCACTGATATGGCCGGGCTTACCAACCTCATGTGTTTTTACAGACACTACACTACAATGTACTGAACAAATAACTAGAAGGTGTAGGGAAAACAGCAGAAAGGATGTTTTGTGATATCGCAACAATTGAGAGGAAACTGCAAGTTTTTGAAAGAGACCTTAAAAATGGGCTGCTGAAAATTTTTCCAAATTTAAAAATGGATTTAGAAAATTCTACAATTACAGAAAATCCTACAAGACATCAAGGAATCTACAAGGAATTTTCTGTAGCAGCTGCAATAGTAAATTTTAGTAACAGATTTTTACAGTTCTGAAGATGGAGACAACTCTGTGTGAAACACGTGAGAACATAGAATGGATGACAAATGACAGCACAGTTAGTTTTGAAAATGAAATTCTTACTGTGTGGAATTCTCTGCCAAATAATTTAAGTCAATGAAAGCACTTTTTAGCTTTGAATTACAGTATATCAAAGAAAACCACAATAACGGTAAATCTGACACCAGAAACAGACTAAGAGCTGCATGTGTTGCTCTCAAACTTACAAAGTATGAGCCAAGGTTAGACAAATCATCAGCATGTATACAAAAGGCAAAAATTCAAAAGCACGCCAAATGCAAACTTTTACCTTTCAATAAAAAGTTATTTTGTATCATTGAAAGTACTGTTATTGTGTGTTATTGAAGACAAAAGATGTTTTATGTATGAGTTGTTTTTTTCTAAACTAAATCCTCAGTATTCAGGGTAAATTGCTGTGTTGGCGATAAATAAGTGGGTTTTGGGTTGCAGTTTGGGCACTCGGTCTCTAAAAGTTTTGCCATCATTGCCTTAGAGTAACTTAGTTTATTTCATTGAGTATTGTTTTTTTTTCAAAAAATAATGAGGCTAACTAGGGTGCAGTTGTTGGCACAAGAATGGGTTCAGGAGAGATGGAATAAAACCTAGGAATACCTGTACAGTCTATTTCAACCACCGTAAAACAAATCTAAATCCTATATATAATCTATACCTAATAGCTTTTAGGGTAACTGCACAGCCCCTAAACATAGTATTGTCGTTTGGGAGGTCTGGGGCACTTGTGGAATTACGTAAAAAGAGAAGGGGTGAGCTTCTAAGTTTCACAAAAATGTTGTGTTTCAGCCCAGGGTTTGCTCCTGTAAAACTCATTACTGCAAGTGGACAGTTGAGGACAGCTGCTCTTGGCTGCTACCTGAACACAATGACAGGAGCACAATACTGATTACTGAGGTTGCTTTGTGAGAGGAGGATATCCAGCACTGTTTGGATTGTTGTGGGATCCCCTATTTGGACACCACTGCACCCTGCATAGGTAGTTGTTATTTAGAAAAAAGTGTAGTGCAATTTTTAGGAGCTAAAAAAACCCCTAAAATAAAAAATCTGAGAATGGGTATTCTGTTCTTTTTCCCCAGGGTCAGGGGGTGAATATCTAGGCAACCCCCGTTTAAGGAAGATGTCCAAATTCCAATAAGATCCTCAGATGCAGACCCCAACACAAAACTGGGCCCTTTTGCCCTTCTTCCTGCCATGGTAAGTCAGATTCCAGAGGACTCTTTATGCCACTTACACACCTTGCTACCTTTGTCTCTTTGCTAACACACCTTGTTACCTTTTTTTGTTTTTTTCCCCGCAAATTAAATAATCAATACAATTTAACACATCATTCAACAATGTTACAATGTTCCCTTTACATTCTAAACACACCTCTCCCCAGTTAATTGAAATAAAATAAACAGGCACTAGCTTTAAAGGTTCCTACATTGAAAATTAATAGGAAGCAACAAGCACACAATAATATGAGTAATATCTATATATCAGGGGTGTACATTTGTAGTCTTGGCTCTCTACAGCACAATGGGGTGGCTACAAATAAAGACATTCTAAACGGAGCATGAATTGTAGCCACTGGCAAAAGGATATGCAGCTCTCTGCAAAGGATAGAGGGAATTTATGGTGACTATTTGAACAATGGGAAGAAGGAATGGATCATTAAGACGTAAAACAATTAGGAAAGTTTTACACTGTATTATGTAAAAGAGAGTGAAAGAAAATCAGCTAACCTACCTATGATTATCTGAAGACTCCTGAACAGAAGTCTAATATTGTCATAGGTTTTCCAATCTCTATGGTTCTAGCAGGTCCTATGACCCCATGTCTCTTTGTTGCTCCCTGATACTTGACCCCTGACTTGCTTCTGACCTCACCTGTATGCTGTCTGCCTTAACTTGTTTGCTAGTTTTGTAGTTCAAGCTGTTCTGCCCACCCTGGTGTACCTGTCAAAGATCAGCAACACTGCTGATCTGGTACTTGTCCTTCTGATAGTGTCTGATTAGCAGCAGCTGTTCCCACCTTGCTCTGCAAGATCTGCTGGCTCTGGACTTAGGGACGTTGCTGAGCCATTTCTGCTAATTGATTCTCACCTGTCCTCCTAGCCTGTCAGTCTCCCTATATATGCTGGGCTCAGCCAGACACCTGTTGCCTCTCAGCAATAGGTGTTACTATCTGAGGTTCCTGTGAGCATTCAGTTTCCAGTCCTGGTTTCCGGTTCCTGAGCCGGTCCTCACCCGGTCCTGTTTTCGGTTGTTGAATCTGCCTGACGATTTTGTACTTCGCCTTTGGTTATCTCCAGCTGTCAGCTGCTACCTGCACGGGTGAGTCTGAGGGCCGCAACCTGGGTGCTCTTCGCAGCACAGCCCAACACCCCTTGCACCCCTTGGGGTGCTCTGGTGAACATCGGGGAGTACCTTAGACTCCACGCCTCTGATATCTCCTCTGCTAAACGTGCTGGTAGCGCAGAGTGTCCACCTCCTGTTCAAGTGTCTTGTTCGTGACAGTTTGCTGAGGCCTAAATCCCACTGATATTCCTCTGCCCAGCGCTGTGCAAGCCCTGGAGCGACAAATTGAACAACAGGAGGCTCAAACAAATCAAGTTGTACGGGTGCTGCAAGATTTATCAACTCGCCTTCAGCAACTCCAGACCTCCCTGCTAGGTAGCGTTGCTACCATTCCCCTCTCACCACTTGATGCTGCTAATCAGACACTATCAGGAGGACAAAAAGTACTAGATTAGCAGTGCTGCTGATCTGTCACAGTACCCAATGACTGCAACCTGGTTTAAACCTGCAGTGCAACACCTTCACCACTAGAGGCTCTGGGAAAGCTCAGGCTGCTACTTAGATTCTGCTCCTTGGCCCTTCTTAGGGCTTACTTCATCATAGAACAATACATAGCGCCCTCTAGTGGCTCCGACTCTCCGAGTGTGACAAACTGATTCCCATGAAGAAGAAAAATCTATATCTAAAAGGATAAAAAACACTACTTAGTTATTGTAATCTATAAGGATAAAAAACACTACTTAGTTATTGTATGTAAATAATAGTACTCACACAAAAACACACGACTGCTACTACAATTACCACTGCGATGATCACTGCTACAATCCAAATTACATAATGAGACTCTGAACCTGTGAAACAGAAAGCAAAACAAATGTTAGGAAATGTAACAGTAGCCAAATAATTTAAAAATGGATGACATGAATGTGGGAGGAAACCAGAGTACCCAGAATAAAACCCACGCAAACACAAGGGAACACTCCTAAGCAAGGTTTGCAGGGGCCCAGTGCTACAAAAGTCAGAGTGCTAACCTTTGAGCCACTGTGCTGCTTCACTGGGATGAAATCACTAACCAATGAACAGAACGGGCAAAGAATGAAACAAAAACCATTGAGATAGGCAAACATTTACTTTTTGCTCCCCCAGGCCAGCTAGCTTTTGCTGCTCCCACCTTCTAAACCAATAACAGCCTTTGATCCTGACATACACAAACACACCATGAAAGCTGTTCCAAAAAAACAAAAGAGAGGGAAAAGTGAGAGAGGGAGAGAGAGCTAGAGAGAGAAGAGAGGCAGAGAGAGAGGAAGGACATAAAAAGAAAGCGGGTAAAGTGAGGAAAGAGATAAGAGAGAGTTAGAAGGGAAGAGAGAGAGAGAGAGATGAACTAGGGGAAAAAGAAGAGACACAAAGGAGGAAGAGAGTGGGAAGAGACAAGGGAGGGAGATTGGGTGGGAGGGTAAAGTAGGGAGAGAGTGAGAAGGGGAGGTAAAGGAAAGTGGAGAGATAGAGGAGGAGAGAGAAATAGAGGAGAGAATGGACAGGAGAAAAGAGATAGTGAGGGGAAGAGAGAAAGAGATATACAAGAAAAGAGAAAGGCAGAGAGGGCAGAGTGAGTGGGAGGGAAAGAGGGTAAAAGGAGAGAGAGGGAGTGAAAGAGGCAACAGAGGGAGAGGAGGAGAAAAGAAAAAGAGAAGAAAGGAGAGAGAGAGAAATTGAAAAATGTGGGGGTGAGATTAAGAAGGGGAAGACATGAAAAGAAGGGCAGAAAGAGGGATGGAGAGAGGAGAGGGGGTAGAAGATAAAGGGAGAGGTAAAGAGAAGAAACAGAGAAGAATGGAGTGGGAAGGGCTAGAGTAGACAAGAGAGTGATAGTACAGAAAATAGAGAAGAGGTTAGAGAGAGAACATGGAAGGGGAAGAAGGGAAGGAAAAGAAGAGAGAGATGGGGGAGAAGAGGAAAATGGGGCGGTGTGAGAAAAAGAGCAAAGAAGGAGATGGGAGAGAGAGAGGGGGAAGTAGAGAAGAGAGAAGAAGAAAGAAAGGGGGAGAGGTAGAAGGGGGAGAGAGATAAGAACAGTAAGGGAAGCAGTGGGGAGAAGAAGGGTCTTCAGAGGGAGAATGCAATGGAGTGAGAAGAGATGTCCCCCTGCACAGATCCCTGCAATGTATGTGATCTCAGTAAAATCACTTTCACTTTGTGCTTCCTGTTACTGGTAGATCTTGCAGGTTGCACATGTTTTGTAGTGGTCATGTTGTCTCAGTGACCAGAAGATTGTTTCATTCTCATTTACACTTGTGCAGATATATTGATAGTTACCTTGCTTTGTGTCAAACACAAATGTGCCGTTTCCTGAAATATAAAGGGGTTCACTTGTCATGTTGATTTTTGCACCACAGTAGTAGATATCAATGTCACTTTGATTTCTTATTTGCTTAATAGTCACTGTGAAATTGTTATCTGGTCCATGGATGTCTGTGTTGTTGTCGATTACTTCTAGATTCCCGTTCTCTCTCATGATCAGAATTGTGTGGTGTTTGGTCACATTAACAAATTGTATTTTGCAATCGCCTATAATCTGGCAGTTGAATTTTACTTCTTGATTCATTTGCACTTCTATTTCATACGGGGTCTGGACTATTTCACATTCTAAAATAAAAAGAAAGAAATTTAGCTAAGGTAAAAATTATTTTTCATTCTATATAAAGATACAAAACTCAGTACAGGACCTCTGAAAAGAAGCAAGATACACCATCCCTGTAACCAGGGATCCGTCACCTCTGCTAAATCTAACGCCACACTAAGACACAACCTGGACATCCCTTTATATGAATCCATCATATTCTGATTTCTGTACCTGATGAGGTCTTCCAACCTGCTTTCCTCGGAGCACCGCTCCTGTGGGACCTTTTGTGATGCGCCTCTGTTTGTAACCCCCGAAGAAGCCTTACATGGGAGAAACGTGTTGGGAATTGAGACCTTTTACTCAATTCTCTTTGAGGAGTGGCTGTGTGCTGTCAGTCTACAACAGGAAGTGCTGCCCCTGACAAATTTCAAAATGAGTCCCAAAAAAAAATTTGCAAGGCCCGCAGGCTCCATCCTATCATAAGCCATGCTTACCAGACATAAGAAAGGGATCTGGAGGGACATGTATAGCTCAAAGCCTAACTCCCGCTATTTTATTTATTTGAGGATAAAGTGGGGGGGAGTTGCATCTTCTGTCTGTCTGTGTTCTGTCTACTTTAACATGACAACACAGATCTGAATTCCTAAATCATGTGGTGTCAGCTCTGTTTACTTGTTTTTGGTGGATTAAAAGGAACAAAGTCATTGACTCTCCTTCTTATCTACTCCTCCTCTCCTCATCCCCCCCATCTTCTCTTCTGCTCCCCTTTCCTGACCTCCATAACCTCTTCTCATTTCCTCTCCTCCTGCGTTCTCATCTCTTCCCCTCTCCTCATTCCTCTCCTTATATTACCTCTTCATTCCTTCCAAACTTCTAATCTAGAGGAGTAAGACACATTACACAAGAGGACAAAAATAAAGCTGGTGGACAAAAAAAAATCTGGTGTAGTAAAGGGGGGGGGGGGTCAGATGCATTTATATCAGGATACAAGGAATGACAAACTGTCATTGAAGACGTGAATGTTAAGGGTATATTTTAAGGTTTTGGTGCTTGTAATAGATACATTTCTTGCAGGGTCAGGATTTGTTGCAATAATTAAAAATATAGAACAAAATACTCGCTATGGTATGTTTAGTTGGCAAAAATAAAAAAATAAGAAATTTTAATATCAGGGTTTTCATAAACTGTAAAGTTAATGACAATTAATAATCAAACTTTGTTACATGATTTACCACTATACAGTATATTCATTTTATCATTGTGCTAAATTATCAAATTTCAAATTCTGCAGTGGCCAGCATTGACTGCAATGTGCTTGGAAACCTCTGGCTCCACAGGTAGCCTATAGGATTGGTTGGAATTTTGGATTAGTAGGAGAGGATTAGTTTGATTTTTTGTCCTCGGATGTATTCTGTAATTTTACCACTAGATGGCAGATTTTAATAGAAAGTTCTTTGCATTGCAGATTGTAACTATAACATTTGCACTGAAAAAAAAATCTCTAAATGTCATTCACTATCTACATTCGCATTTATTAGCTAAAAATATCATTTCTGCAGACCATTGGAGCCCAGCCTTTTTGTTTTCCTATGCAATTTGTTGATTGGTGTGATACTGTGGATCAGCCATTTTTTGCACTTTTTTAAACAAGATATCCAGAAAACACTTTCAATGGTATTGTTTATCAAACCACGAGCATGAAAAAAGGTCATTCCAAGGGGGTGCTGAGAAGTTACTGACTTCGCCCCCTTTCAGATGAGTGTGGGGGCATATGAAAGCCTAATATCTTAGTATGTAACTGTGTGAATATCAGGTCTTTGCGATTCTTAAAACTGTTTATTCTTTTAGTGAGAAGCTGTGATGGCAGAGGCACAAGCAAGTTTCACATCGTTGGAGTTACGGGCCGTCATGAAGTTTTTGTTTCTCCAGGGAAAGTCAGCCATGGACATTCACACTGAGATGTCACAAACACTGGGGGAGAAAAGTCCTTCATACATCACTGTCACAGCCTGGATATCTTGTTTCACCGTTTGAAGATGAGCCCCACAGTGGGTGCCCCCCAACCTCAACTGACCCGGAACCTGCGATGCTAAAAATATATCCCAGATACTTGACATCTCATAGGAGCGTGTTGGGTTTGTTATCACCACTACCCTAGACATGGCAAGCTTTCAGCGAAGTGGGTGCTGAAATGTTTGAACAGTGATCAGAAGAAGGAACAAGTTGAAGCAATCCATTTTGGCCCATTTTGAAGCTGCACAGACTTTTTGGCTAGGTTAGTGATTGAGGATGAAACCTGGCTCCACATCTATGACCCTGAAACCAAGGAACAGTCAAAGTAATGGCGCCACAGCGGGTCACCACGGCCAAAGAAGTTCCGAACCCAGAAATGGGCCAAAAAAGTCATGGCGTCTGTTTTCTGGGACGAAGACGGTATTCTTTTAGTGGACCTCAGGGCTCTAGTATCACCGGACAGTAATATGCTAACCTCCTGGAGCAGCTGAAGGAGGCAATAAGGACGAAACGCCGGAAAGTTGACCAAAGGGATCTTTTTTTTTTGCAGGACAATGCACCTGCGCACACGTCCAACGTTGCGGCTGCCAAATTGAACACCCTGGGTTTCCAATTAGTCCACCATCCCCCTACTCACCTGACCTGGCCCCTTCGGACTATTTTCCGTTCCTGAATTTGAAGAAACACCTAAAGGGGCAACGTTTTGAGGACATTTCTGACGTCAAATATGCTGCTGAGAGCTGGTTTGAGGCCCAATCGAAGGGCTTTTATTTGAACGGTCTAGAAAAGCTGCAACTACGCTGTACCAAGTGCATCAGTCTCAGGGGGGAATATGTTGAATAATTGTGTTATTTCATAACTCTGCCTCTCTTCTTTCTGGGCAAAGGCAGGAACTTCTCAGCATCCCCTCATATTAAATTTACCTTATGATGCATACCAGTGCTTGGCATAGACCAGGTAAAGTCATAGGTTTTAGATTGTAAGCTTTTTTAGGCATGGCCCCCTCCTCCTCCTGTGTCATTGTTTGTATAATAATAGGTCTGCTGTGCAATACACACCATATGTACCCTTACCCATTTTACTCCATTGGCCTGATCCTCCAACAGGTACTATTGTTGGTGCAAATTATGTCTCTTTGAATTGCAGAAAATGATTTGGATTCAGCAGGTTGTTCGCAGGGTGAAAAATGGGTGGGAAGCGTCCAGTATTTGTTTTTATATAGATAACAAATGCAGAGAATGCTTCCTAGAAAAGTGGTCAATGGGGAGAAAACCTATATAGGTGATCAGTGGGCAGAATGCTTACTATACAGGTGGTAGGTGGGTGGAATGCTTCCTAAATAGGTGGCCGGTAGGACGAATGTTTAATATATTGATGGGTAGGTGGGGAGTATACTCTCTATATAGATGATCAGAGAGGAGAATGTTTCCTATTTAGATTATTATTATTTATTATTATTATTATTATTATTATTATTATTAATAAACAGGACTTATATAGCGCCAACATATTACACAGCACTGTACATTAAATAGGGGTTGCAAATGACAGACTAACACAGACATTGATACAGGAGGAGAGGACCCTGCCCTGAAGAGCTTACAATCTAGGAGGTGGGGGAAGTAACACACAATAGGAGGGGAAATATGTAGTGGGGGGAAGTAGTGACAGTTTTAAAAGACAGAAGAAGATGGGTAGGCAAGTTTGAAAAGTTGGGCAGCTCTAGAAAAGTCTTAGAGCCGTGCGTGTGATGAGGTTTTGAGTGGGAAAGTCATTAGTAGGTCAGTGGAGGAGCGAAGAGAGTTGGTGGAGTACTTTTTTACCAGGTCAGAAATGTAAGTGGGACAATAACTGTGGAGGGAATTGAAGGCAAAGCACAAGAGATGAATTTGATTCTAAGGTGAAATGGAAGCCAATGGAGAGAACTGCAAAGAAATGCAGCGGAAGAGGAGCGGAGGGAAGGATGGATGAATCGGGCTGCAGCATTCATGATAGATTGTAGAGGAGAGAGTTGGGTTACTGGAATACCAGAGAGGAGGAGGTTACAGTAGTCCAGACGAGAGATGATAAGAGCGTGTACAAGGAGTTTGGTGTTCTCAGGGGACAGGTAGGGGCGGATTTTGGAGATGTTGCGTAGCTGAAAGTGACAGGACCTGGAAATGTTCTGAATATGGGGGGTAAATGAGAGGGCCGAGTCAAAGGTGACACCAAGACAACGTGCCTGAGGGGAGGGGGGAATAACAGTGTTGTTAACAGTTAGATATATGTCAGGGGGGGATTTGGAGTTTGAGGGGGGGATGATGATGAGTTCCCCTTTATCCAGGTTGAGTTTCAGGAATCGGTCAGACATCCATGATGAGATGGCCGACAGGCAGCATGAGACCTTATCCAGGACTGAGGGAGACAGGTCAGGGGTGGACAGATAAATTTGGGTGTCATCAGCATACAGATGGTACTGTATGCCAAAGGAGGATATGAGACTACCGAGAGAGGAGGTGTACAGAGAAAAGAGGACCGGTCCAAGAACTGACCCTTGGGGAACACCAACAGGGAGGAGAGTGGGCGAGGAAGAGTTACCATTGAAAGAAACTTGAAAGGAGCGGTCAGACAGATAGGAAGCAAACCAAGAGAGAGCAGTGTCACAGATACCAATGGAGTGCATGATTTGTATTAGAAGGGGGTGATCAACAGTGTCAAAAGCAGAGGAAAGATCAGGAGAAGGAGCAGGGAAAAGTTGCCTTGAGACTTAGCTCTGATGAGGTCATTGGCCACTTTAGTAAGGGCTGTTTCAGTGGAGTGGGAAGCTCTAAAACCAGACTGGAGGGGGTCAAGGAGAGAGTTGGTGCTCAGGTAATGGGTGAGTCTTTTGTAGACAAGGCGTTCAAGAAGTTTGGAGACATATGGGAGAAGGGAGATAGGACGGTAGTTGGAGGGTAGGGAGGGGTCCAGTGAGGGTTTCTTTAGGATAGGGAGAATTATGGCATGTTTAAAAGCTGAGGGGTATGTACCAGTAGAAAGGGAGAGGTTGAATAGTTCGGTTAGGGTAGGGGCCAGGGTGGAGGAATGGGCACGGAGTAGGTCAGAGGGAATTGGGTCAAGTGGACAGGTAATAGACGGAGATGATGAGAGAAGAGTTAAGACTTCGTCCACAGTAACAGGGCTGAGGGAGGCCAGAGATGATTTACAGGTGGAAGGGGGGGGTATGGTTGGAGTGGCTTGGGGGGGAGAGACATCATGTCTGATTTTGTCTATTTTATCTCTGAAGTAGGTGGCAATGTCTTGGGTAGAGAAGGATGTTGTGGGGGGAGCAGGTGTGGGGTTTAGGAGGGAGGTAATTGTAGAGAAGAGGTTGCGTGGGTTGGAGGCTCGATAGGTTGAAGATGGTAAGGGTGTGATCAGAAAGGAGAAATGGTGAGTTGTCAAGGAGAGTGAGTTTAGAAAGTACCAGGCCCAAAGTGTGTCCAGCTATGTGTGTGGGACCATGGATGTTCTGTGTGAGTCCAAATGAGGAAGTAATGGAGAGCAGGTTGGCTGAGGAGGGAAGGTTGGGCTCATCCATTGCAACATTAATGATGAGTGGGGAGAATGCTTCCTATATAGATGATCAGTGGGGAGAATGCTTCTTATATGGTTGGGTAGGTTGGGGAAAGCTTCTTTCATTAGTGGTCAATAGGCTGCCCCTTATTTACTATCACAATGTGCATGCAGCCACTATTCATATTTTTTGCAAAAGCATCTATAAGCTTATAATGAATGCACCCAGCAGGCAGCGACTGCTAATTGCATGTATTTAAAGAAACAATGTTTACCTAGGCAAAGTAAACTTTGTTTTAAAACTCACCTTAGAAAGTATTAATTTACCGGAAGAATTATTGATGCTTGGAGCTGGCATCAAGCAAAGATAGGGAGCCATACAAACAGTAGGAGAATATAAACAAGCACAGATCTATACTCAGACATAAAATGGTGCAGAGACTTTTAGTCTTACCCTTCCTGTTATTTTAGTTTTGTAGGATGTATAGGAAAGAAAGGAAGCTGCTCAACTTCCTGCACCTCTCACTGAATGTGCTGCATTATATATCTTTCAGTTACTTTCAATATATCTTTCAGTTCTTCAATGTATTTTTAAATAAAACCCACCAGCACAGTGGAAATTTTATAAGGGAGACATGTGCTAAACACAAACTTCACATACTTACCTTGATTCTCAAAAAACCCTGCTTTTCTTGTTTCCTGTGCATGCAAGAATCTCTGGTGGGACGGGGTCCATTGCCTGCTGCCCCACCACTCGCTGTTTCCTTTTGCTTGCTCATAAATCAAAAAATATGTATGATGTGGAAGGAGGACCTAAAGTGATTGATGAGTCCACATTCCTGAAAGTGTCCTTGCAGCAACCAGTCCATTTTTGCTGCCCTATTTGATCCAGTAATTGAATGGTCCACCTGCTGCGTTTTTCACACTCTATTTAGGGTCAGACAAGCTCATAGGAGAACAATAAAAAACCCTCTGGTGGGCCCTTCTTTTTACTTTCTCTGATAGGTGTTCGGTCTCCAGCCTGATCCTGACCACACTTATTGGATTGATGTGAACCTCAACACTTCCTTATTATCCATTCATCATCATCATCTATTCATCATCATCATCCGTCCGTTCACCAGCCTTCTTCTCTTTCCATCTTTCATTTGATCACCCCTCTCTCTCTTTTTGTATCTCACAATAGTAAATTCAGACCGTACATCCTATTGCTAGGAACATATCAATAAACGTAAAGGTTCCATGAGAAGTTCAGGGCACCTTCTGCTTTACCGGAGCTCCAAGTCTCTCAGACCCTGACCTCATGTATTCTTTCTTTGTAAAAATCCATACTTACAGGATTCTGCATGATAGTGCAAAGAAAAGAAAAAGATAGTTCACACAGTCCTGTTCGACATGGTGGAAGCCTTAAAATAAACTTCACATCTTGGAGAACACCTGGAAATAGTTTCTGTATCTACAGCTATCATCTGATGGTCAATGGGTAGAATGCTTCTTGTATAGGTGTTGAGGGGAAGAAACCTTCTCATATTGGTGGTCAGTGGGGAAAAGGCGTCTTACATTGGTGGTCAATGGGGAAAAGGCTTCTTACATTGGTGGCCAATGGGGAAAAGGCTTCCTATATTGGTGGTCAATGGGGAAAAGGCTTCATTGGTGGTCAATGGGGAAAAGGCTTCTTACATTGGTGGCCAATGGGGAAAAGGCTTCTTACATTGGTGGTCAATGGGGAAAGGCGTCTCATATTGGTGGTCAATGGGGAAAAGGCGTCTTACATTGGTGGTCAATGGGGAAAAGGCTTCTTACATTGGTGGTCAGTGGGGAAAAGGCTTCTTATATTGGTGGTCAATGGGGAAAGCCTTTTTTCATTGGTGGTCAGAAAGGCTTCTTATATTGGTGGTCAATGGGAATAAGGCTTCTCTTATTGCTGGTCAATGGGGAAAGGCTTCTTATATTGGTGGTCAATGGGGAAAAGGCTTCTTATATCGGTGGTCAATTGGGAAAGGCTTCTTATATTGGTTGTCAATGGGGAAAGGCTCCTTATATTGGTGGTCAATAGGAATAATGCATTTTACATGGGTTATTAGTGCAAAGACTGCTTCTTACTTTGCAATGAAGAGATTAATTTCTATTTAGGTGCTGGGGGGGAGAAAGTTTTTCATATTGGTGTTCAATGGTGAAAAGACTTCTTATATCGATGGCCAATTTGGAAAGGCTTCTTATATTGGTGGACAATGGGCAGAATGCTACTTACATTGGTGATTAGTGTGGAGAATGCTTCCTACTTTGCTGGGCAATGGAGAAATTATTTTTTAACTATATAGATAGTGAGGGGGAGAACACTTACTATATAGGTGGTGAGGGGGAGAAAGCTTCATATATTGCTGGTTAGTGAGGGAAAAGCTTCCAAGGCAGGTGGTCAATGGTGTTAAAGCTTATTAAATTGGTGATCAGTATGGAGAAATCTTTTTAAATTGGTGGCCAGTGGTAAGAATGTTCGGTAAACTAAACTTTAGCTTTGCTTTTGGCTGATGCATGGGGCTGACATTCAGCATAGGTAGCAAATTAGTTAAAAGTAGGTCAATGTAAAAAAGCTTCTTGGGAGAAACACAGAGCTACACTCCGTAAAATCTTAAAAACAAAAAGAAAAGGTGCAAACTTTTCTGACATCACCCTTCCTGTTTTTATCAGTTTCATCAGATATGTTTCAGTTGAACTTAGTTCAAACAAATCACAATCTTCACTCTTGATTTCAATATGGATAGAATGTGCAAAACAAAATTTACATCAAATGATGTACAATTTCAAAAGGAAACCGCAAGCAGAATGTATGTGATGCCACAATATAGGTCTTTAACGTTTTATATAGGAGACATCCTAATGAAGACTTCATATACTTACCTTTCTGGCTGCTGCTTTACTCTTGCCCAGCTGCTGAATATATTCCCGGTGGGATAGGGAGTGGGGTCTGCTGCCCTTGGTGGTGGCTACTTCATCAATACAGTGAGCCTGATTTATTAAAGCTCTCTAAGGTTTTGCTAGATCACCCAGATTCTACCACGATGGTCTATATTCTCCAGTCTTGGAGAGTTTTAATAAAGTGGGCCCATTGTGTTAAGTTAATACACCAAGGGGGGCAACTGAGGACAGCTGTCCTTGGCTGCGACCTGAACACATTGACAGGAGCTCTACACAGCTCCCATGATTGCCTATGTTTTCCAGGCTTGGAGAGCTTTATTTTTAACGATTTTATTAAATTTCCAAAGGGATATACAGTAAAGTTAGGGGATGGGAGAATAAGAAAGCATACCCCAAACCATTTCTCAAAATACACATTTGCATCTAAAAATGGAGAGCTTTAATAAAACAGGCTTAGTATGTACAAACTGGTGGGAGGACACAATATGAGTGATGGATCTACACACCCAGAAGTACCTTGCATGTGAATTCTTGCAATACTTGGTTAAAAATTACAGTCTATTTTTGCTGCTTGACACACTTAACTATTCATCATTCATATGCACCCAATAAAAAGGTTACATGTTGTTTTTCCATAAATCATGGTAAAATATGATCAGAAAAACATATTTTACAGAAAAAACTACAAGCCTTTTACAATTCATTATTCACTTGGGCCATGTTCCCATGGGCCTCCCTGAAACTCCAAACTATTTTGGTTGCAATACAATGGTTAGTGGCTTTGCAATATACCTGATTTGTCTGGAGCATAAAAAGATCTATCAATGACAATATTTGATTTATAAAAAAACTGACATGCTTTTATATTTGGGGACATAATCGTACATGACCCCCTGACATCCCCAAAAAATGTTGATCACAAGAGGATGATGTATGACTTGAAAATTTACAGAGTGACCTCCAAAGGATCTTTAAGGTTTTGACTTTAATTTAAGAAATGGCCACATATGTATTAAGCACAAATAATGTTCTTAGTTACAAGTTAAATCAAAGTGCCCATTGTCCTGAGAATTGTTTTTTTGATGGAAAAATGTTTTTCTGTAAAGTTAAAGTTGAGAAAAATAATCCTATCATTCTTTGAAAATAGAAATATTTGCAGCTCTCCAATGTTTGATTACAATTGGCTACAGTTAATGCAATTCATTCATTTTTTTATTGACTGCAATTAATATATAATTCAATGTTGGAAAATAATAACAGAGGAAAATGTTTTTCTTTGTAACACTTTATTTAGGATTATAAAAAATATTGAGCCAAGAGTTTGAGACAAGTCAGCCACATACATGAAAATGTTTTTATTAATGATCCATCTCTCCAACTATTTCCAATTAGAAAGAAATCTGCCAAATCTGTCGGTGAGAAATACAATGGACAGGGAACCAGAAATTCCCTGGTGGTAATCAATTACTGCCATTGAAACACATGGACCTAAAAGATTCCCACCAGGGCATGCTAGAGGGAATGTCCGATTCCCTGTTTTATAAAAATAGATCAATGTATGATTACTTTTATAATGAAGCACTTTTTTTAGTAATAAGGGGGAAGTGGTATGAGAAGGGAAATACAACATTTATTTGTCCTAAATGTAATCGCACATTTGATGCATAAAACAGAATATTGTACAGTTTAGAAAAAGGTTTAGTGATATTGGAAAATTAATTTACAGTATCATATTGTTAAGTTTAACTTATTATATATAGTATATCAATTATTAATAAATAAATATTAAAGTTAAAAAGCAGCTTGCTTGCCATTTATCAAATAACAAATATTTCCAATCTGATTAATTTTATGTAAAATAAAATCATTTACCCCTGGTATTAATTACTTGTTTCACCCTCCTCTTGTACATTTCCTGTAATCATTTATTATTTTCCTTTTTCCATGTTCATATTAGTACATGGTTAATATGATAAAGTATATTTTTCCTAAATAATCTATATAGGAATATATATAGATTATATATACTGTATATTATATTAATCTGGATGGTAATTCAGATATGTGCAGGACTCTGCTTTGTACTTTTGTTATTGGTAATTTCAATAAAAATAGATTTACCCATAAGTGAGCGCTTGGTGGCTCTGAACAGACCCAGCAGATAATATTCTAGAACAGGTAGTATTATTACCCAAAGGAGAGAGGCTGTTATAAAATGTAACCTTGTAACCAAAATAAATGTGCAACTTTTTAAATGATATTCTAGAGAATCTCTACATGCCAGTATTCTAGGTTCTATGTCTTCAGCATTTGTTAAAACAAATTAATGATTTTTTAAAATCTTACCTTTTGCATACAACGGGGTCATAGACAGGAGGCAAAAAGTGATGTAAAATGTGGCGTACATGACCTTCTTCTCAAAAGCTGTCAACTCCATCCGAGCAATACACTGTCAATAATAGAATAGGTGCAGTGAAGCAAATTGTTGGAGACTTTTGGTTGTTTTAGATGTAAACAGGATACGATGATAAATAACTCTATTCTTCTAAGGAAGTATCATCTACGCAATGTGACAGCTATTTCTATCATCTATGCTATTTAATTTCTATTTCACAGGGCTACAATACTGTCCTTTGTCGCTTGGAATGGAGCCAGTTGTCTTCCGGCAATTGGCTGCTCAGGACTGAGCTCAAACACAGAAGGGTAGTTAATGATTTCTTATTCATGGAAGCCACTTTCAGGGCTCTGGCAATGCTAGAAATTAGTATGTTGCCAGCCTGGTATGAAAGGGGTGAATTATGTGCAGATGCCATTGCTTTGCCCTTGAACGAGCAATGCATCTTTAAACATGGACCAAAATAACAAGATAAAATGGAACAGCCCAACAACAAAACCAGATTTTCTGCAATATTCTCCTTGCATCTAGAGATATCCCATGCAGTACCTTTTCTCTGCCACCTGATGTCCAGTATTATTCCACCCACTTAGTTTGATTCCAGATCATTCCCAACCCAACCCAGCTAGGGACATGGAAAGAAGAAACATCACATTGATTAACTTATTTCTGTCTCTTTTTTCTCCATCAGTGCATGAATTGATTAGCACAATGTGCAGGGACTTCAAGAAGCTCATGGCAGGACATATTCCGGTCTTTGCACTGCTTGCAATAAAACATTACTTGCAATAATAAAGAATAAAGAGACTTTATGCATATGTATTTTCCCCGATAGCACTCAGTACCAAGAAAATAAAGGCAAATTGTAGCTTTGTTTTAGATACACAATCACAAATCTGGTCTAACTGGTTTGTTGGCGGTTGCATACCATGGAAAAACAAAAAAATGTTGTTATTTGGTGCAACATTTATTATCGTCACTCTCTGTATAGATATAATGAGCAGATCACATAGAAGGGCGATGGCATAAAAAAGTGTCCCATTGAGTGTCTTTTATTTATGTATATCACAAGCATGTTTGAATTCACTTTGCTTGACTCTTTATTCCTATTGATTCACGCGGAAGTTCATTTATAAGTGATTTCGACTTTTGCCAAACATTATAAGGTGGAGAATCTTCCAGGGTTATGTGTTTTCAATGGCAGTGATTGATAGCTCACAATGTATTGTTTGTTGAATGCAGATTAACAACTTTGTTAACAGACCAATTGGACTGTAGTTCTTCATATTAAAAATACTGCCCTCTTGAACCTTATCCAGGCTCCCTTATGTATTTAAAGGTGTCTATTATTTTTATTAAAACTGTTCATATCAAAGTGTAACTTTGCTTACAATTAAAAAAGAAACCCTTCTGCAAAAAACAACTAACCAGAATGTTGGCATGTATTATTAGAATGCCCATTAAACTGTGAATATGTTGGAGTTTTGTCCAGAGTGGCCAAGCAAGATGGCCAAAGATCCTAAACACAGGGAAAAAAATGGGTGAAGAAGTAGCTATCACCCTAGGATCCAGGGCAGCCTTTCTTGACCTTTTTAACATGGGGGAACTCCTGAAATATCTTTAAGGTCTTGGGGAACCCCTACTCTAATTACTATAGCCATAGCCTCATTAGTAAAAAAGACTAAGAAACACACATTGCACATTATTCAATGAACCCCTAGCAACATATGGAGGAACCCTAAGGTTCCACAAAACCCTGGTTGAAAAACATTGATCTACCGGAGTGTAAGTTTAGCTTTACAGTCTCCTGATGCCTCCCTTCTCACCCTGCAGAACTGGACACTAGTGATAGTCAAATATAGTTGTTCCAGGTTTCGCCAAGTTTTCCATGCTCCCTGAACTCACACACAAACTGCAGTCTACTCATCATCACTGTCCATGATGTCCTACATATATGCCACACACTCCATGGTCCTCCATAGTGACCTTTACAATATGGCTCCTTCTGTAAACCTCAATATAAAAGTGCCATCACCAGAATAGGAGTGTTACTGTTTTTTTAATGTACAGTAAGCAATGAAGTTGCCAATGTGTACAGTAAGGAATCAGGACCTCCTTCCACCCACTGGTGATCCTCTAGTGATACAACCCATAATTCCAACAAATATATGGAGGAATCAGGACCTTGTTCCACCAGCTGGTGGTCCAACCCATGATTCTATCTATATAGAAGAACCAGGACCTCCTAATAAAGGAGAATAGACCCCACAAATATATGTATATGGAGGTATCAAAACTCCTTTTGCCTGAGGATGATCTTCTAGTGATGAAACCCATAATTCTATCTCTAAAAAGGAACGGGAATGATGGAGTCATGGAGTGATACACCCAACAAAGATATGCATATGGAGGAATCAGGACCTCCTTCCATTCGCTTGTGATCCTCTAGTAATGCAACCCATGGTTCTATCTATATAGAGGGACCAGGACCTCCACATGGAGATTTAACACCCCACAATTATATCTATATGAAGGAATCAGGACCTCCTTCCACCCGCTGGTGGTCCTCTAGTAATACAACCCATAATTCTATCTATATAGGGGGACCAGGACCACAAAATGGAGATTTAACACCCAACAATTATATCTATATAGGGGAACCAATGGAAGCGGATACACCCCATATATGTATATAAAAGTATCAGAGCTCCTTTCACTAGATGATGATACTCTAGTGATGCAACCCATAATTCTATCTCTATAAAGGAACCGGGACCTCCTTATGGAGATTTAAAACTGATACACCCCACAATAATGTGTCTATGGAGGAATCAGGACCTCCTTTCTACCCACTGGCGAACCTCTAGTGATGCAACCCATTTATCTATCTGTATAGGGCGACCAGGACCTCCACATGTAAATTTAACACCCCACAATTATATCTATATGGAGGAATCAGGACCTTCTTCCACCCGCTGGTGGTCCTCTAGTAATACAACCCATAATTCTGACTGTATACAGAGACCAGAATCTCCACATGGAGATTTAACACTGATACAAAATTATATATATATGAAGGGTTTATGAAAATCCCTCCGGTGATGTAAGCCAAGATTCTTACTTAGATTTACCTTGGTGAATCAGGGCTTCTTCCTCCTGCTGGTAACCCCTCTATGTATACACCCAATTCAACACCAATGTATGTGCTCAGGGTTCATTTCCCAAAGGAACTTTCACTTAGCAAGAGATAATTCTCTTAGTTTGATAGTTCACTTTAAAAAGCCTCGGCAAAGCTTCATTACATTTACTACGCTAAGTGAAATAATTCAAGGAGATAAATGAACAGCCTATAGCCCTTTAGTAAATCACCCATTCAAAAATTTTTTTATTGCAACATTAACGTTGTAAATCTTACCTTGAATCCAGAACTAAGTCTTCGATCTAAGTGGAATACAGATGTACAATAAGGGGTATCCAACTGTTTTATAAGGGAGGCTGGCAACACCTTCTGTACTTGCAACAGGAAACCTCAAAATATATTACGTTGTCTTGTACGTCTTATTCTGTGTGGAATGTTTGCTGAGCACATTTTTCACAAGTTGCTATCTATTTTTGAAACAAAAGGCGTTTATTTACGGACATGCCAAGGGACCGGTTCACCATCACAATAATTTTTGCCCCAGTGGCTTCCGTGATTGTTCCATTGAAGTCATCACAATTGTAATCCTAAATCAACTGGGTTTACTACTAGATCTTTTCTTCTACGTCCAAGGCTCATTGTGATTCTAGATAAGGAACTGTGGTTGTGGTTGCAGTGAACTCTGCCCATGTGTCATTATAAGGAACATTTGGTCGGGTTTACCCAGGGAACCCTTTTCATGGCATGATGGAACGATGGTACATTGGCCAATAATTGGGGTTGAACTGCTTTATGTGCCAGTTCACACACTATAACAATTGATGTTCCTAGCAGCCCTTTGCCAATGTTTTAAAGTGTGATAGGAGGGTTGGCCATATATATATAAATTTGTTCTCATTAAGACACCGTTTCTTTAACTTGAACGATTGTCTGGATTAAACCTTCAAAAGCAAAAGTTGTTGCAGAATAATGTGTAAATTCTGCACTGAAAGCAGAATGAAGTAATTGATATTTGCATGAAATTGATGTACAATAATGAGTATTGGACCATTTGATCTGAACAACTGCCAACCCCATTTGGGCAATGCATACAATAAAATAAACACGATAATGGGAGTTGTTTTTATCGAGTGTTAAAGATAAAGTATTGTTTTTGTGAACTGAATGATGTCAGATTGTACAGATAAGATGAAATGCGCTGGTAAAAGGAAACCTCAAAATGCAATACAAGTCTTCCTCTATCATCTCTTTTGGTGTAAATAAGCTTCCCTTATTTAAGTATGTAAATACAGTAAAAAACCCAACCTAAATAATGCTTCATGTTCATGTTCACATTACATAATCATATTATTTCTAAAAACCCTCCCTGTACATTATTGTAATTCCAACCATTCAATCATGTGCAAGAATTTTTTTGCACATAATTGGGGATTCCTTGCAAATTTTTGGAATTGGACACACAAATACACTCTGCAACTCCCATCTCATGCCTTTGGCATCATTAAGCTTCCACCTGGCCTCCAACACATCCTCTACTGCTTCCATCCTGAACTGCCATTTCACCAAGCCATCTCTGTGACTGACTCATCCAATCCCACTCCTGGAACTCAACAAGTTTATCGGCCTCACTACAACCCATATTACAGGACCTGCTCACATGAACTTCAGTTTGCCACATTGTTTACTCATATCATTCACAATTATCTGGTGAAATGTATTATTTACCCTGCAATCTCTTTGCTGGCTCTATTCCCTCTCCTCCCCAGTCTGATAACTCAATTTCTCTGCTCCTTCACTCTCCTACTTTTTCTATCTGTACTTCTGCACCTTTTCTTCTCCACCGCTACTTTCTGGTGACATCTTAACCAACCCTGGTCCCCCCCACAGCCTCTTTCTTCCCTACACCTTCAGCAAGATACTCCCTTCTCCTAACTTCATCCCCATTCACCCTACCCATAAGTTCTAACCCCCTTTCTCTGGCAGTTTATGGAATGCCAGATCTGTTGGCAATAAATTAACCTCCATACACAATCTTTTCCTCTCTAAATCTCTAAACTCTCACTGAAACTTGGCTTGGCTTTTCTCTGCTGCAGCTCTCTCCTATGAAGGCCTGTACTTCACACATACCCCTAGACCTGGCAAAAGTAGGAGGTGGTTTGGGTCTCCTTCTCTTACCTAACTGGACATACAGCATCCTTCCTACCCCACCCTTACTCATTTTAACCTCTTTTGAAGGCCACTGTCTTTTCCACCCTCTACCCCTCATTGTTGCTGTTGTCTACTGTCCCCCTGGCCCAGTATCACAATTTTTGCATACCTTTGCCCACCCTCATTATTTTATTGTTGCAATGGATGAGCCCAACCATCCCTCCTCCTTCCTCAGCCAAACTGCTCTCCATTACCTCCTCCTTTGGACTCACACAGAACATCAATGGCCCCACACATATCGCCAAACACACTTTAAACCTGGTATTTTCCAAACTCTGCAACCTCCTTGACAACATGCCATTTCCCCTTTCTGATCACAACCATATCACCTTCAACCTATCTAACTCTTGCCCTCCCTTGCCACATTCCAGACCTTCTCAGTGGCAGAGAGATATCCGTAACCTTAACTACAACCTATTCTCAAACTGCCTTACGTCCCTAACCCCCTCCCAATCCAAAATCACATCTCCAGATAAAGCTGCCACAGTTTAACCACTCCCTTTCCTTGGCTTTGGATAAAGTTTCCCCTGCCACATTCCGCTACCGGTCCTGCTAGCCCCCGACTCCGGCACAACAATCACACCAAACATCTACAAAAGTCTGTTCGTGTAGCTGAGCACAAGTGGAGGAAATCTGGCCTCTGTGCTGACTTCATGAACTACAAAGCCAGACTACAACACTTTAACGCTGAACTCACTGTCGCCAAGCAAAATAATTTCTCCTCTGTCATTTCCTTTCAAGCCTCCAACCGGCAGAGCCTCTACTCTGCAACTGACTCCCTCCTAAACCCCACACAACAACCTTCTCTGCCCAAGACATTGCCACCTACTTTAGAGAAAAAATTGACAAAATCAAACATGATGTCTCTGCCCAATGGGCCACTCCAACCATACCCACCCCTTCCACCTCATCACTGGCCTCCCTCAGCCCTGTTACTTAGGATGAAGTCTTCTCCCTTTCTCATCATCTCCATCTACTACCTATCCGCTTGACCCAATTCCCTCTGATCTATACTGCGTGCCCATTCTTCCACCCCGGCCCCCGCCCTAACTGAACTATTCAACCTCTCCCTTTCTACTGGTATCTACCCCTAAACTTCTTGAGCAGCCTGTCTACAAAAGACTCGCCCATTACCTGAGCACCAACTTTCTCCTTGACACTCTCCAGTCAGTTTTTTAGCTGCCCATTCCACTGAAACGATGACCTCATCAGAGCTAAAACTCAAGGCAAATTTTCCCTCTTCCTCCTTGATCTTTCCTCTGCTTTTGACACTGTTGATCACCCCCTTCTAATACAAATCATGCGCTCCATTGGTATCAGTGACACTTCTCTCTCTTGGTTTGCTTCCTATCTGTCTTACTGCTTCTTTCAAGTTTCTTTCAATGGTAATTCCTCCTCNCCCACTCTCCTCCCTGTTGGTGTTCCCCAAGGGTCAGTCCTTGGACCGGTTCTCTTTTCTCTGTACACCTCCTCTCTCGGTAGTCTCATATCCTCCTTTGGCTTACAGTACCATCTGTATGCTGATGACACTCAAATCTATCTGTCCACCCCTGACCTGTCTCCATCAGTCCTGGATAAGGTCTCATGCTGCCTGTCAGCCATCTCATCATGGATGTCTGACCGATTCCTGAAACTCAACCTGGATAAAACAGAACTCATCATCTTCTTTCCTCAGGTTCAAAATCCCCCCCTGACATATATCTAACTAATATAACACTGTCATTCTTCTCTCCCCTTAGGCACAATGTCTTGGTGTCACCCTCGATTCTGCCCTCTCACTTACCCCCCATATTCAGAACCTTTCCAGCTCCTGACATTTTCTCCTGCGCAACATCTCCAAACCCCCCCCCACCTGCACCCAGAGGCTACCAAACTCCTTGTACACGCTCCTATCATCTCTAGCCTGGACTACTGCTCAAAACCCATTTTTTCACACTTGCCTACCCATCTTCTTCTGTCTTTTGAAACCCTCACTACTTCCCATCAGTACATATCTCCCCTCCTATTGTGTGTTACTTGCCCCACCTACTAGATTGTAAGCTCTTTTGGGGCAGGGTCCTTTACTTCTTTGTCACTGTCTGTACTCGTCTGTCATTTGCAACGCCTATTTAATGTACAGCACTGTGTGATATGTTGGCGCTATATAAATCCTGTTTATTAATTATATTAATAATAATTTTATTTTTTTCCCACATTCCCAAGCTGAAATCACCAATATGTTTAATCTTTTTCTAGGTAAAATTGCCCTTACCTTTCCCATGGTTCACGTGTCCTATCTATAGATAACAGACTTGCTGATTTAGGTTGTGACTTTTGCAAAGTGAGCTGATGTAAAGAATTTATTATTATCGAGAATACTATCACATAAGATATGAATAATAATTAAGTTATAAAATTCACCTCCTGCATAATTCACCTCCTTTGCCATCGGTCCTCACTGAATGGGTTACTCCTCCCTAAGATTCCAACAACTCCTTTTCTTATACTAAATATAACAGCCCAAACACTCTCCAACATCCTCATCAACATACCGCAGCAACCTCTTTTGATGAGCCACTTGCACATAAAATTTATTGGTTTCATCAACAAAAAATCGATGCACCTGAATTCTTTCTCAAAGGATGAAACGGGAAAATCTCAAATGCCTTAATGTGAGAATGTCAGGTGAATCTCCCAACTAGAGAATGGATTTATTTAGACTAAAACCCATCAAAATCAGTTTCAAATATACACACTGGAACAGAGACCGAGAGCCTGGCCATTGGCTGAAATCTCGCTTACCTTGTTTTTTACCTGCACAATATCCTACTGACAATTTATAGCTGTACTTTGAGCATAGACCCACATAAGTGTGTATGTGTGAACTTGTAAAGCTATAAAGCCATACATAAGACCCACAACCTGCAGCTCTAATAATACAGATAGACATATTTTTTATTATTTTTATACAGAAGTATGGAACCCATATAGTAATAAACCCATCAACCCCAATTTACAAAAAATGTCCACCAGTTTAAAAAAAATCTCAAACAATCTTTAAAGAGTTTCGAACACTTCCTGATAGACTGGGTTTGTTGCACCCTGGACATGATGAGTACCAGGGGATTGATTTATTTCATTACAATTTTCAATCTGACTATATTTATACAATAACTGCAGAATTTCTATGGGTGGCTTTTGTGATTATCCCTAGGAAATTGTCAGATGGATACTTACAGGTGGCTATCTCAGAGACCCTTGGTTGTAATTGCATTGCCTTATATCTGGTTCTCTCCTTACAGAGCACTTCCAAGAGTCACCAAGGTTCCAGAGGGTCTATTGGTAAAATAGGTCACTGTCAATATTGACAGAATAATTCCATTAGCTCTCGATTTGGCTAAATCATCTAAAGTAGATGCCACATCCAAAATCTAAACAGAACAACTTCCTTTGCATATATTTATAGGGACATTTTAGGCATCTCATTTACACAACACACTTTTAAAATCATGCCAGCAAACTTTGTTTATTAAACAAATCATATTCTTAAAAACCACAATGCAACCACATACAATTAACAGCAGCATAAATTGTTTTACAGCCACATGATATAAATTCTCATAAAGTGTCTCCAAGCATAATATTTGTCGAGGCATTTAGCAGACCAATAGTCTGCATTTCCAGGACAACAAAGAGACAATTGAAAATATTGTTTTCCACATTTTTCTCATGGGCTGGAAAACAAACTTTACCTAATAAAATCAGCACCAGGTAAGGGCAGCAGAGGAGGACGAGAAAGATCTCACCTGACTGTAGTAGCTAATAAGTAGCTTCCTGGAGACTGTATCATGTAATCTATTCTCTCCTCAGCTCTCTGGTCTTGTGTCCCCCAAAAGATAATCTTCCATCTATTGCCATAGATTTTAAAGTTAGGGATAATCTGGTGAATCAAAATTGAAGTCCGCAGCAATAAATAAGAGATTGTTACGCTGATTTTATTAGATGAAGTTTGGTTTCCAGCCCATGAGAACAATGTGGAAAGACAAATATTTGGACTTGTCTCTTGGTTGTCCTGAAGAAGCAGACTATTAGGTCTGTGAAACGCGTCAGCAAATATTATGCTTGGAGACACTTTATAGGAATTTATATCATGTGGCTGTGAAAAAAATAATTGTATGTGATAATATATGCCATCATGGTAGGAATATGGTTTGTTTAATAAATAAAGTTTGTTGCCATGATTTTAAATTTCTGTTGTGTGTATGAGATGTCTAAAAAGTCCCTATAAATTTATGCAAAGGAAGTTCCATTGTCAATATTGATTGTTACCAAGACTGTTGGAGAGGTGAGGGGTAATCACGGGGACCTATTGGATTATTTCCCACACTCCACCTGTCTGAATTTGTGGCCAGAACCTAACCATCATGTTACAATCTGGCACACCAATAGCACCTGTTTGACTCTTAACTGAGAGGTAAGCCAAAATCTTGCTATTTAGGAATATTCTTGCATCCAAATCCATCCAACCATCAGCTTGGTGGATGCCATAGACATTTACCACCTCGTGAGAGCCTATCATCACATGTTGGTGATCTAGATGATCCACTGCAATTCATGGCAGGATCCCAGTAAAAGCATCATCCACAATGCTGTTAGGTAAGTACGCTATTGGTGGTTTCACTTTGGAGCAAAATGCATGTATCTCCTTTTACTTTTTGCAGTTTTGAAGGGGATTAGGAGCTCAACCACCCATTTCCTCTATGAGATGCAGCCAGCAAGATCATTGCTACTGCTTATAAAGCTGACTTCTAGCTTTTGAAGTTGCACAGCCTCCTCTCATGTGCTGAAATTGTTCACGCTGTGTGGTTTCACTGCACACTGTGAGCTTTTAATATTGTGCATTCAAAGCTGCAACAAGTCAGATTGAACCTCATTTCCTAGCTGGAGGGTATCCAACATCATGTGACCCTTACTCTCTTAGACAGTCCCTGGTTCTTCCTTTTTATTGTATTCCAGTTCTTTCCCTCATAAAATCTCAACATCACATGTTGGCATTATCCAAGGTTTCTGCATGAAAATAAAGGATGCCTATATTTATTCACTTCTCCAGAATGACACCAACATATGAAGGTTCCTCACCAAGGGCAACTCAGGACAAAATTTTCAATTCCATTTTATAAAACCCAACAGGGATTCTGGGCACACTGAGGTCATCCAGTTGGTCTTGCCCAGTAATTGACCTGCAAATTGGCCAAAAGCTTCCCATATGGATCATCAACAACATCCACTGCCAATAACGTTGGCTGGTAATGGATACAGAAAACATCTCTGAGTATAACCTTATAAAATAAGAAATTAGGAGATAAAATTTGCTCAGTTCTGATTAGAAGTTTCTGTGCTGGGTGAAATTTGCTCACCTTAGATTAGAGGTTTCTGTGCTGGAGACCCCCGATGATTATTAGGTCAGTTACTATCATGGAACAAATAACTACCAGTGTCCAAAATGGGATCACAAATTTCCACTGCACCTCGAATGATCTGGGTCCTGCGGATAAGCACAGAATTGAATATGGCTTCTCTTATAGAGTTTCATGAATGAGGGAATAACCTCAGCTCATTAAAGGTTTGATTTACATAGAAAAGTTGTCATTTACATGGAACATTAGCATGTCCCACGGTTCCCGTGAGAAAACTTTATATTGGAGCTTGTATGTTGGCTGTTATCTCTGTCCTATGCCACTATGTCATCCGAAGAACCAACTTCCCAGTTATATATGTCAGTCTTTGAGTGATTATTCTGCTGCTCATGCCATTTTTTTTAAATGATCACATAGATATATAGATAGATAATACAGTATTGGCCAAAAGTTTTTGCAGTAACACAATGTTGTGTTTTGCAAATTTAGATGTTTTTGCATTTTTGTGGAACACATTTCATAGGTTTCAAAGGCTTTATTGGCAAATATGTCAATAGCAAATATTGGCATAAGAGTTTACATTTCACAACTTCTGCAATTGGTTCTGGCATGCTAGATAAACATTTCTGTTCCAAAACTACTTGCCTTGTTAGTGCTCAGATTTGATTAAAATTGTGGGCTTGCCCACTCACTCCCACTCACTTGACCACAGGTTCTCAATGGCATTAGGATCTGGGAGGTTCCTACCATGGGGTCCAAAATTATTATTATTATTAATTACTTTTGCCCTGTGACTTGGTGTTTCATCATGTTGGAAAATACACAAAATTGCACCTGGATTGTTGGGGAAATTGCTCTTGGTGGACATTTTGATACCATTCTCTTGGCAGAGAATACCCCATTCATGGCAGAGTTCCTAGGCAGAATTGTGAGTGAGCCCACTCCCTTGGATGAGAAACAATCCCACACATGGATTGTCTCAGGATGCTTCACTCTTGGCATGACACAGAGAGTGGTAGCATTAAACGTTTCTTCCAGATGTTGCAGTTGGAAGGAAGATTCAGAGAGAGTAACTTTGCAGCAGTCTCCTGCTATCCATTCCGTCATGCCTAATCTCAGACTGTCTTTGATGTTTTTCTTGGTAAGAAGTGGCTTCTTTGCTGCTTTCTTAACACGAGACCATTGTCCAAAAGTCCTTGCCACACTGTGCGTGCACTCACATCCACCTCTTGCAAATTTGCAAATATTGAGCAAGCCCAGCACAGTTCTGTAGCTCAGGAGGAGAAGTTTCTGCCACATTCTGGACACTCTTGGACATCATGAGGCCTTCATCACCACAACCGAGCCTCCCATCTTGAAGTTCTCAATGATCCAGCAACTGATTTTTCAGTTTCAGGTGCAATCCTAGCAACAATTTCCTTAAATATGAAGTCATTTTGATGCAGCAATGCCTGCTACATGCATTTCTAGAGAGGTAACCATTGCTTACAAATGAAGGCGATGATTTCAAGCACATCTACCCCTCTTTTAAAGCTGATGATATGACCATACTGAAAATAAGTCAGTTGATTATTTTTTGCCAGGGTGGCAAAATTGTTTTTTGTGATAAATTTACCTTTTTAAGCCTCAAAAACTCTTTGCAATCAATTAATATGCATCTGGGCACTATGCACAATAAACATTAAACACTGAATTGCATCCACAAAAACTGAAGATATAAATTTTGCAAAATGCACTTTGGCCAATACTTAGAATAATAAGTAGATAAAAATATAGCAAATGAATAGAACATCGCAGCTTTATTATAAGTGTATTCATTTTCTCCACCTTTAAGTTAATTATCTTTTTATCTAGTTTTCAATTCTGTAAGTTATGCAGGCTCTTTGTTTGCCGGTGAAATGCTACCGATTTGTCTTCTTGTGTAAATAGGCAGAAGAGCCGTGTGACCTCTACATTTCTGCCCGAGGATACAGAACAGTTAGTTGCAGCCAGTTGCACCCCTGTGTACAGGTTGGGATTTATTACAAGTGAATAATAAAAACATGGCAGAAAGATTTTTCTATCCAGCAGCTAGGACATGTTGGGAGATGAACTTCCTTATGTCTGCCAAGAGTGCACTGAATCTGATGTATCTGCCTGGCAGCCAAACCCACTGGAAGTTCTCCTCCAATGCTGGCAAATACGACTCTGGTGGTGCGTAAATCTTAGTTCACAAATTACTGGAGAACATAAAAATAAATTACAGAAAGCTTTTCTGTGTCATATCAATGGCCGCGCTTATCTGATACAAATAAAGAGGACCTGTACTCTCCCAAATATTTATTCCAGTCTAGGCATGCAGCTAAATAACCAATTCAAAGATGAATACGTTTTTGTTTTATTACCCAATAGATTCGTATTTCCGAACCTGGGTTCTTTTTACTACACAAGCCTATTGGCAGGGGGTTGTAGGGATGGTACCACCCTTGAGAATTACCATGCGCAAAGCATTTGCGAAGTTAATGCAACCAGCTGGCAAGGTATTTATTATTCTTCATGAACATTTTACTATTTTACAAACTTGACAAGCAGCAAACACTTAAAGTTCACTATGAGCCCACATTGCCCCCCAAATGGTCAGTGGTCTTGTGAAATTCCCAATTTCAACACTGCAGAGTCTGACTAGTCCAAATATGAAGTAGGGGCCCCAAATGCACAGCTGTCCACCTCCCTGTACACCTTACAACTCTTATCAGCTGGAGCCCTGGAGACAATGGGGGCCCTGGGCATTTGTTAAGCAGAAATACCAAGCAATGTTTTTTCATTCTGCAGTCATCCAGGAATTTTTAATCCCTGCGCTGTGTTGGCTTATATTCCATTTCATATGCATTTTCTCATCCTTTTTAAGGTTTCCTTTACCTTTGGTGCCCAGACATTATTTTGCAACATCAATATACTTTGGTTGACTTGTCCATGCTATATAGTCTATGTAGAAATCTTTATGTATAGCAGTGAGTCTTGCACTCACCAAACTGCTTGAAATTATATTGGTAAGAGGGTCTGTCACTGCGGGGTTCTGCACTAGGAAGATGGGTTCCACAGGGAGTCTGTCACTAAGGGTAGGTCTGTAACAGGTGGAGGGGCCAACATGAGGAAGTTATCACTGAAGAGGGGTCTATTACTGGAGGTAGTATGTGCACCTATGGGTTTTTCATTGCTAAGAAGGACTGTTACTGGGAGAAAAGAGGGGGTTCTGTTTCTAGTAGTAGTTCTACACTGAAGACATCTGTCACTGGTGGGGGTTAGGGCTTGAGGGGTTCTGCTTTGAAGTGGTCTGTTACAAGGAGAAGGTGGGGTCTGCACTAAAGGGGTCTGTTACGAGGAGATAGATGGGGTCTGCACTAAGAGGTTCTGAACTGATAGGGGTTTGTTACAAAGATAAAGGATAGTTCTGCACTTAGGGGTTCTGCAATGAAGGCGTCTGTTATGGGGAGAAAGGTAGGGTCAGCACTGAGGGGACCCAGACTGAAGGAGGCCGGTCACAAAGGAGACTGACCCATGCCAGATATAGTGCAAAATTGCAAAAAAGGGGAGAAGTCCAGGTTAAAATTATGCAACAGGACCCTAAGGTCTGTAACTACCCCCTGATTACAATGTTTTCATCTACTGGGAATTACATACTGATAATATAATCAAGTGTTGTACTTACTATAATAATTCTGTGTGTAAGAACCTTGACACTTGCAGGGATGGAAGACGGCACAATGGGTCCATAGGCAAGACAGAAGCTTTTCCCAACCCCCCTCACCCACACACACCTTCAATGGACACTAATGAGGACTGCAGTAAGCACAGATAAGGCCACCTTTTTGCATTGTCTGTGCTTTTATGATCCCACATGTTCATTGACAGGTCTTACCTATTACACTAATATTTATATTAATATTTCTCTGGTTTACTGCAGCAGTTGGAAAGTTGTTGTTGTCCCCATGGCCAATCCCTGGGATCTTGTCTAGAGTTGCCTTGCCGATGTTCTGGCTCTACCTGGCTCTGGACTGCTGAAAGCATAACTAAAGTTCCACTTTAAAGATTTGCAACTAGACAGGGCTTTATTGTAGAAAGTGCCAGGCGATTTCCCTTGTGCATTAAGCAATCTTTCCAGTGTGATCGCTCTCTTCATCTGTCAAAATCACCTCCTGGCACTTACCTGGCACATAGAGGCTTCCCCTGCTGTTGCACCTAATCAACTCCAATGCACCTGTGTGGGAGTAATATCATCTGGACCTGGATAATTATGATGATTAAAGATCAAAATGAAGAAGAAAAGAAGGAAGAAGATGGCAGTTCTGATGGAATGGGGACAGAAGAGTATAAAGGGTTTAGTTCCGCTTAAAGAACCTTGCTCCAGCACTGCTATGGACAGTAAATTTTCTGATGTCTCCTAAAATATTCTATGCTGCAAATCTTAGGCTATGTTCATACTCTTGGTGGGAATAGGCATTCTTGTGTAGCTTCCAAAAGCTGGCACTTTGGACCACATGCACTGCTACTTGCTGAACTGCTCACTGCCATCCCTATTTATTCTCTATGGCAGTTTTTATCTAACTTTTTAACATGGGGGAACCCTTAATATAACGTTCAGGGAACTCCTTCTATAATTTCTATATCCACAGCTCACAGGTGGTCAGTAGAAGAATATTTCTTAGATTGCTGGTTATTTGGAACAATTTCATCCTTACAGATAGCCAGATCATTGGTGTCACTTAGTATGACCAGAGAGGTACAAACTGCTCAAAGAATTACTAGCAACCTCTAGAGGACCTCTATGGTTTCATGGAACCCTGGTTGCAAAATACTGCTTTAGAGGAACCCGATTTGGGAAACACTGGTCTTGGATTGCCACAAGTGACCGGAAACATGCAAAAGTAACATTTACCCCAAAATCATACCGCCAGCCCGAACCTTCCCTTCCATTAGGTATCAGGCTTGTAGAGGCCCATGGTCCCATTTCATACAAAATCAGAGTTCCACCACCAGTCCACGTGACTACCACAACTTTAAGCGAATACAATTTCAATTCTGCCCTCATCTGTACCCCTACAGTCACTAATTCTTTTTCTAAATTGGCAAGCGTGATGAACGCTGTTTACTCATAAAAGAGAGACAAGAAAAGGGAAACACACAACAACTTGCCTTTGTAATTCAGTTTTATTGTTGCAATAAAAAGCTTGTTCCCCTCCAGAGGAGATTAGAGACTAGAAAACGCACACAGCATATTTCCAAAGTAAAAACTTTATTGAATCATAAAATGTCAGCATAGAAAAAGGAAGAGGTCTAGACTTCCCACCTTTCAGGCTAACTCTTCCTTTCATAAAAAGCCATCTGTTTCATCTCGCTGGTGCGCATAGCAAGCACAATGGAGAGTCGCTCTGAACGCTTGACATTGTGTACCGCCGCTGAGAGCGAATTGATGCCGCCTTGCCATGACGGATAAATCACAATATATGTTTTTGAGTTTTGCATTTTGTATTGCTCATGAAAGCTTTGGCAAGGCTCCTTTACAAAACATTGACCGCATAATAAAGGATTGCACCTACAAAGGTCCAGTGCTGTGCAGGGTGGGCTGCAGTCACGTCTGTGGGAGAATAAAGAAACTTCAGGCAAATAGCTCAAGAAAAAAATATATATGAGATTTGGTTTACCTGCCAATGCATTGGTATTTCTGTGCATCCAATCCTAAGATTGGCATGGCTCTATTCTATCTGGCAGGACCCATCTCCCAGTAGGTCCAGAACCATCGCGCCCTCCTTCTTTATTCAGGGGTGGACTGGACACTGGGCTCTCCCATCTTCTTCCTTCATTTTACGTCCCTGGCTCTCACACTGCGCATGTATGAGGTCGGTATTTGTTTTACATTCCAGGAAAGACCCTAAGATTGGGCATGCGCAGAAGGAACAGCCTGCAGCGTCCTGGGATGTGTGATGTATGTATTCCAGGTGGCTGGGGCTTCTAATTCAGGCTGGAGGCTGCTCCTTCTGCTCATGCCTGAGATCGAGCCTGTGCAGAAGAGGCTTTCCTGGACTGTAAAAATTGATTGAATTATGAATGCTGCAGCCAGACTCATCCATTCTTCCTACCGCTCCTCCTCCCCTGCATCTCTTTGCAGATCTCTACACTGACTTCCATTTCACTTAGAATAAAATTCAAGCTCCTGTGCTTTGCCTTCAAATCCCTACACAGGTATTGTCCCACTTACATTTCTGACCTGGTAAAAAAAATACTCCCCCAGCGTCTCTCTTCGCTCCTCCAGTGACCTTATAAAGGCTTCCTCACTCATAACCTCATCACATGTACGACTCCAAGACGTTTCTAAAGCTGCCCCGACTCTCTGGAATGGTCTTCCTCGTCCTATTTGTCCTGCTCCTACTTTCTGCACTCAAAACCCATCTTTTCAAACTTGCCTACCCATCTTCTTCTATCTTTTGAAAATGTCACTACTTCCTACCACTATATATCTCCCCTCATATTGTGTGTAAATTCCCCCACCCACTAGATTGTAAGCTCTTCAGGGCATGGTCCTCTCCTTCTGTTTCACTGTCTGTATCTGTCTGTCATTTGCAACCTCTTTTTAATGTACAGCGCTGCATAATATGTTGGTGCTATATAAAGTCTGTTTATTATTATTATTATTATTAATAATAATAATAATAATAATGCACAGGAAGTTTTTACATTTTCAGGAAGGCATGTCACCCGATCATGTGCATACACAGTGCAAGATTAGGTGACTTAGGAAGAAGACCCTGGAAGAAGATGATACCAGACTCCCCACAGGACAGAATGTCACTAAAGTGAAAAACCATTCATGTTTGTTTAATTTCCTAATAATAATTTCCTAAATTCCTTTCTTCTGTTAGATGCTCATTTAGTCCAAAACAATCCCTTCTATTCTTGCATATTCTTCATACCTGTGGCTACAATTCATGCCCTGCTATCTTCATTTGTAGCCACCTATTTGTGCTGTAGAGATCTGAGACTACAAATGCGACCACCCCCATCCACCATACTCAATGCAAGGAATCATGGGACATGGAGTTTTCCTATAGGTAGGAAGCTGACATTGCAGCCACTCTGCTGTCCTCTAGTGAAAACCACCAGCAATCTCTACATAGATAACAGTAAACATTTTTAAGGTAAGAATAAATTTGAAATACATACATATTCTTCAAATTTTATTGTCGCTCCTATTAATTGTTAAGGTGAAGACTGCGACATTAGATTTTTACTAAGCTAACTTTTCTCAACAATGATTTTTAATGTCATCCCTCACATACAGATATCCACTAGATGGCATATAAAACATTCCATTACAATTCAAACATTGGGTTTTGAATTGCAAAGACATCAAAATTGTCCTGATACTAGTTCCATTGACATATCTCTATATGAATGATCCATGGCACCCAAAGTATGCAATCACAGATGTCAGATTACCCTTATGAAGATTACTGCCATGCTGGGGGTAACAGGGGTTTTGAATGCCATCAGTGTTTTCCATGCAAGAAAAACATCTACGGTACTTATTGGCTGCAGTTCAGATTCACCTACAGGTGAATGCAATGTGTTAGGTTTTTGCAGGGCAGATTTTGGACCCCCACTCGGGTGGCCATTATCAGTTCTTGCACTGTGGGTGTCTTGCATAAAAAGTCACCATATTGCAGGGAGCATACCAGGGCTCCACCTTATATTATGGCCATTCAAAAATAGAGTCAATCTCCGGTGGATTAAAGATTATTTCTCTGCAAAGCCTCCGGCATAATAAGATGTATGTAATCTGCCTAAAGCGATTTGGTTGCTGCTGTTGGGCACCGGTGACATGAACTTGTAAGAGCCGACAATGGTAGTCAATGCTCTTTCTTGGTGATGGAACACATGTAGGAAATATTAAGTGAGCCTTATCGGGGATTAGGGAGGTGACCACATCCATCATGGAATATTTGATATGTGTTCTGCGTGTTCTTATATCATTGGCACTTGTCAATTGGTTACTCATGAAAAAAGATTTTGGGTTTTTAGCAGCTTTAGGTTGTAATGCTAAACTTCTGGCAAAACAGCTAAATACTCAAATAAATAAGGAAGTAGTTGTACCTACCAAAGGATTTGTAAATCTGTCCATCAAATGCCAAGATTTTCACAAATATGCCACACTGAAAAGTCTCTGTGTATCTTTCACAGGTCTGCACACCTACTGTGACCATTATGAGGAGTTCTTACCATTCTTAAACCAAAGATTTCTCTGGTATGTACACTTGCTGTGTCCATTAGGATAAGTTCTCACCATTACCACCTGTTGTGCCACCTATGTTGGGCTCTTACCATTCTTTCACAGAGTTACGGGATCTATGCATTTGTTGTGCCTATTATGTGGGGCACTTACAACTACTAAACTGAGTCTGTACACCTGCTGTGCCCATTAGGAGGGGTTCCTACTATCTCTGCACTATGTTTCGGGTCTACACACCTGGTGTGCCTAATATAAGGGGTTGCCCACCATTCTTAAACTGAATTTCTGGGTCTTTACACTTGTGTCCATTATGAGAAGCCTCCAGCTCCTAACACGTATCTGGGTATGCACACCTACTGTGCCCATTTAGAGGGGTTCCCACTCTCCCTGCACTATGTTTTGGGTCTAAACACCTGTTGTGCCTATTATAAGGGGTGCCCACCACTCCTAAAGTGATTACCTGAGCCTTTACACCTACTGTGACCATTATGAGGGGTTCCCATTATCACCACCTGCTGTGCCCATTATGTGGAGTTCTAACCACTCTTACAAAGCTACCAGGTCTACACTATTCCTAAACTAAGTTCCCAGTTCTGTGCACCTGATGTGACTATTCCAGCTTCCTGACAAGTTCCTGAATCTGCTGGTTCTCACTATTTATGCTCTGAGTTACTGGGTCCACATATCTGCCAACTTGTGGGGCATTCACCATTCCTAATCTGGGTTTCCAGGTCTGTGCACCTGCTCTGCCCATTATGAGAAGCTTGCAGTATCCTACCAAGTTCCTGGAACTGTAGACCTCCTGTGCCCATCATGAGTGGCTCCCACCATTATGGGTCTGCACACCTACTGTCCCCTTTGAGAGGGGTGGCTGCCATCCCAATGCTAAGTTCCCAGGTCTAAGCACCTGCTGTACCCAATATGTGGAATTCTTACCATTCTAGCAGAGCTACCAGGTGTACACATCTGTTGCGCCAATTATATGGGTCCCTCGTTGTTCCTAATCTCAGTTCCCAAGGCTGTGCACCTGTTGTGCTCATTATGAGGAGCTTCCAGTATCCTATGGAGATCCAGATTCTATACACTTGCTGTACCCATCATGAGTGGCTCCCCTGCCTACTGTGCCCATTGGGAGGGGTGCCTGCCATCCTAACGCTAAGTTCTCAAATCTAAGCACCTACTCTTTTCATTAGGTGGGACTCCTATTATTCCTGCCAGAATATTTATATACCAGAGAATAATCCGAAGGAAATCCGAAAATGGCCACATGACTATTAGTCAATGTATTTGTTTCATGCAGTCACACATGCAATGCCATCCAGGAATAAACAGTTGATCTCACAGTCCACCTGCTGCACAGCAAGTCCTGAATATTGTCCAAAATTTCCTAAGCCAGTCGGTGAGATCATAGCTGCTTGAGAAGTACGTCATTTGGGTTCTCACTGCTGGCCATAATCTCATTGCTGGAGAAGACACCATACACCGTGAGCTGGCTGGCAAAGCATTTTGTGTACATAACCCTGTTTATCCCAGTCCCCTTCCTGACCGTGACATGCAGAGCTGCCAATCTTTTCAGATTTCTTTGCTGCCAACAATCCCAAATGAAACCAGACGAGGAAGCCAAATGAATCGTAAGCCCTTGAGTTCTATGACTCATCCCGGGCGATTCAGCTAATTGTGGTGAGAAGGATTTGCAGGAAATGATGCTTTGCCCATAGTAACAATTGTTTTCACAGTTTACAACACAATCCACTTTCTCTGCAGGGAGCTAATATTATTTGGCCACTGAGGGACGGTGATGTACAGGCTGTTAATTCAGGGCGCGTCATCGGTACGCGCAATCATCTTCCGCAGGGTCACATTGTAATTAAGTTGAGAGAGCAAAAAAAGTTCAATAACTTACTCTAACTCCAGTAATGTAAATTCAAAAAAGTTGCCAACGTACAAACAAACTGCAATGACGTAGTACTTTATTAAGCCTCAGGCAAAACTTCTTCCTGGCCTGATGCAAGTGAGATTAAAGTGAACTGGTTAATGTTTACATCTACTTTAATTGGTTCAATTCATTTAACATGGATTAAACTGTCATTGCAGAATGATTCAGTAGAGCCCATACTACAAAGACGCAATGAGCAACACTTCCTCTTTCTTGCCATGAATGAAAAAAATGCGATAACAGGCAATAAACCTGTCACAAAGGTCATTGTTATGGCACCGCTTATTATGGGGTGACAGCTGTTTCCTAATCATGTTTTTGCATTGTTACCCTGTCATATGCACTCTTGTTTGACACTACACGTGGCCATTGTCATATTACTCATGGATGCCGGAGGTGATGAAGGTAGCAACTCTTGACAATTTTACACTTAATTAAACCAGACAAAGAGGCCAAGGGAATTGTAAGCCCTTGAGTTCTATGACTCATCCCCTGGGATTTAGGCTAATTTGGTGCCAATTTGGCACCAAATTAAACCTGAAGAAGAAGCCAAGTGAATCCTAAGCTCTTGAGTTCTATGATTTATCTTTGGTGGATGCCGGGGGTGATGATGCTAGACAATTTTGTCAATTTTGCACTAAATTAAACCAGACAAGAGGCCAAGGGAATTGTAAGCCCTTGAGTTCTATGACTCATCCCCCGGGATTTAGGCTAAATTGGTGCCAATTTGGCACCAAAATAAACCAGATGAAGAAGCCAAGTGAATCCTAAGCTCTTGAGTTCTATGGCCTATCTTTGGTGGATGCCGGGGGAGATGAAGGTAGACAATTTTGCCAATTTTGCACTAAGTTAAACCAGACAAATAGGCCAAGGGAATTGTAAGCCCTTGAGCTCTAGGACTCATTTCCCGGGGTTTAAGCCAATTGGGCACCAAATAAACCAGATGAAAAAGCCAAGTGAATCGTAAGCTCTTGAGTTGTATGACTCATCTTTGGTGGATGCCGAGGGTGATGAAGGTAGACATTCTTGCCTATTGGCACCAAATTAAACCAGATGAACATCCAAATGAATCATAACCCCTTGAGTTCTGTGACCCATGTTTGGTGGAAACTGGAGATGATAAAAGTAGCCACTCTTGTCAAATTTGTACCAAATTAAACCAGACGAAGAAGCCGAGTGAATTGTAAGCTCTTGAGTTCGATGACTCATCTTAGATGGATTCCGGAGGTGATGACTGTAACAACTTTTGTCAATTTTGCACCAAATTAAACCAGACCATGAAGCAAGGTGAATCATAAGTCCTTGAGTCATCCCAGGTGATTTGGCTGGTGCTGGTACAGAAAGGCAGAACAGAAGCAGATTGAGTAACAGGCAAGGGTCTGAAACACACTGGCAGGTGCAGCATAGGAATATCAGGCAAGTAGGTCCAGGAACTATGGAAAATCATCCACCGTTAGACACAGAGTCCATACAAAGATAACAGTAGGTTGATAGGAGAAAGAGAAAGGTATTCCATCACACTGCAGTGCTGCTCCCCCAGACTCATACAAAATGATACTTCAAACATTGGAAATAAAGCATTAAAATACAAATGGGGAACACTGTTTGAATGCTCAGGACTTCATATCAAAATATCTGTGCCAAGAAGTTCCTTTCTGTTCTCATTAAGGTTTCATTCCCACTTTGGATGTGATTTTAATTTCTAAAAAGGTATGCATGTTGCTCTGTGGTTTGCCACAAGTTGCTTTCAGCAGCCCATTTATTGAAATATGTCGCCCAGCTCAACGCTTTGCACACAAAACCAAATCAAGGCATTATCATGCATTGCTGCTCATTGTGCTGCAGTGCATTGGTAGGGGGCCTTTGGAGTGCTATTAAGAAAGAATGGCAACCCAATGCACTCTTACAAATATTGGGTGTTTTCCCTTATTGTATTATTGTACTGTATGCATTTCTGTGTGAAAAACTCTTGTAGGAACACTATTTACACAGCACAATATGAAGCAGACCCAACCACCCCACATGTATGAAGATGGTAAAGGGAATTTAGAATGCAATAATTCCTCTTAGGTAAAACATATATTGTGCTGTTTCAGCATTTACATGTTACTGCCATTTGTCTTTATTCCAATTGGCAAAATTCTTCTTACAACATTTCTTATTTTCAGGTGGCTACGTTGCCTTTCAGGAATTTCTGTGGTGCCTGTTGTAGCCACCCCTTCATGTGCTATCCTGCCTGGGAACTAGAGGCTGCAAGTGCCAACAAGTACAGGTAGCCATGCAGACAGCAATGGTCCTGCTTCTCCTCCAAGGAAATTCATTAATGGCAGCCCCCACCCATAACCTGATTTTGGCATTCTGAAAGCTGGCATTTAAATTATTTGAAATTGCCCAATAAACAGAATCATCTAAATTCCAGACATCCGGCACATATTAGATAAATACTTTCATATAAAATAATTCTCCTGTTAAAAGGAATATATAAAAAAGCATTAGAGCATAGTACAACTTTAAACTACAGCACACTTGGTTAATTTTGGTACAATTGCACTGATTGCTGTTTAGTGTTGCCCGTTGACACTGATTTTATCGATGCCTAACATTGCACTTTATGCCGGTCACATCCACATAATATCAGATATATTTAAAAGACGGTTGATTCCCTTTAAGACTCGTGAGGGATTTAGCTACAGCTGGTTGCGCTTTGAAGTTCTCATGCTGTCACTGCTGATTAACTGCACAACCCTACAGGATCACATGGCTTTATCCAGACTACAGTTGCATCTTCATTCAGGGGATGGGGGAAGAAAAGGAAATTGTAAGGGAATTAATATTGAGGATAATATCAACAAGGAATAAATATTAATATTAAGTGGTGCCCAGTGAACACACAACAAACTGCGTACAAGGGAATTATACTGTACACAAAAGTCATACAAGTAGAAAAAATTGCAAAACATAGTAAAAATACAATACACATAACAAATCATATAGCAATATTATAATTAGAGCCTGCAGATAATAGTTACCAGGAGTTCTTAACCGAAAAATAAGCCATTTCCTTTTCTTTTTGAAGTCTGCAGTGTGGTCCTGTAATAAAAACCCAAGTTTCCAAATGAATGTACCCGTGCAGAAATACAAAAAAACCTTGCATGGGTTACTTAAGAACCTTCCCCCGAAGGAAAAAGGGCCATACTTCCCTTTTACCCCCGGGACCCAAGCTTTGTAACAGAAGATTTGGTTTATTTAACCCACCTGTCCAGAACCAGGTAGGTCCCAATCCTCATGGACCAAAGAGTACTAGGCTTGGAGCTCTTCCAAATAGAAACTCCAACTAAGGGGAAGCAACCAACCATAAGGCTAAGATGCACTCCTACAGAACTACAAGAATGGGTCCTGGAGATACCTGCACCGGCCATTAACAGTAAAACATAAATAGGTGCCCACTGCATAACACTCTGGGCAGATTTTAAAAACTGTCTATTATAGCTACAAGGTAGCTACAAAAAGTAGATAAAACAGCCTAAAATAACTGATTGTGCCAGTGTACCAAAAACCAAACCATACAATAAACCAAGCCTTCAGACAATAGTTACCAACTAACATTTCTTGCTTCTCTGGCCATCACACATTTGTTTTCTATGGGACTCTTCTCAATGGGTCACATCTATGCCCTCCAAGAAATTGGTCCCCCCATGCTTTTCCAACTCCCCTTTTTATGGGAATTTCTAACCCCTTGTTTGTCATATAATGGCCTTAACCAGTTTGAGCATGCTTATCACAATATTTCGCTTTGATAGGAGCCCTTACTCGCCCAGCATTCGTGCCAGTTATGGCACAGATTTACCTGTGTGCAGCCGCCCTGCAGCCATACCAAGTCCAGGACTTGTCATCCCCCATGCCATTTTTACTACTGACTCCACAGCGGACATCCAAGAGGATGAAACTCGTCGTAGGCAAGCAACCTCCAGTCTTGGGAAGCCAATATTTTATCACCGCTGGGCACAGATCTGTGTATAAATTTAATTTCATGTATTGATGCCAGGATTGGATTCTATAATTGGATCTATCTCTAACCTTGGCTACCACCTGTGATGTACCCAATACAGTTCTTCCTTTTCATCAATCCATATTTTGCCATATTTATGTTCAACTTGTTTTAGCCACCTTTCTTATGATATGTTAATATAATGTTCTTTTATGTATGCCTTCAAATCCCATCCTGTGAAATGTTTGTTCGAATTCTCGAATGTCTCCTGAATGTCGATATCTCCTGAAGGATACTTTATGCACTGGCGTTTTAATGAATTACATATAACTCCAAATCATTTTCTGCACAAACTCAACTTTTCAAAATAACCATTTGGATTATACTCTAGTACTTTAGGACTTTTGTTGAAAAACATCAAATATACTGAGACCAATCTGCAAGCCCAATCTTCTATGTGGCCTGGTGCGTGTGATGAAGCCTTTCCTTCTTCTAGTGTGCTAGTTCAGCAATACCGTCACCTTACTGGAATCTGCAAGCTGTGCTCTGGAATCCCGGAGTATATAACCCATGGCTTGGGTACGATGATACATCCAAGACTTCTCTTAATCCGGGAAAGGTCACATTGGCAATTGCAAGAATCAAACATCATATATAATCTGAATGCAGAAAAATGTGAAATGTCCTCAGTGGCTGATAACCTCACGAGGTTGATCAAAGGACATTACATTAGATACAAGTGTACTGATCAATGCTATCCACCAGTTTCCAAGGTCTCAGAATTCATCTGTATTCGATCCTTCCACACCTGGCTTCCATTCAGTTTGCATCCTCCAGCATTCTTCCTTTTTCCCGGCAAGGAAAAACCGTGAAAGTTCTCAAATACCCGCATCAGTGTATATCAAGTATTAGTGACATTTGGGTGGACTTGTTTTTGTAATTTTTTGAAGATGTAAAAATTGCTAAAATTAGCATAATTCATTAGCATATTCCAATCCTTGGTGTCAGGAAGTCTGCATCAGTTTTTTAACTTTTAAAGTTTTCAAAGTTTTTACACCTATGTAAACTTCCTGACATGAAGGACGGGATTATGTTTTTTTAAGATTTTTATATTCTGCAGATTTTAGTAAAATTATCCTCCAAACCAGTAAACTATCTGTCTTTAGGCTGGTATTTCTTGTTGATCAGTACAATTTCTGACCCTCCAGATCCAATGTTCTAATCGGTGGCTTTCCCAACAGTCCCGGCTACCGCAGTGCTAAATCCCATCTCTACTGCAAGATTGGGCAGGGGGAGGCTAAGGGGAAGAAGGAGAGGTGTAGTCTTCTGCTCAACCACCAAGAATCAGGAGGCTGGAAAAGAAGAGGAGAGGTTAGCACCAACATAGACCATGGATAAGTCTGCCTGTTATGAGAACCTGTCTCCTGTTGATATTTACATGTCTAATATTTGCCTATTGCTGATAATATTTGTCCTTGATATCTGAGTGCAGTTGGAAATAGCTGTCTGTTGTCGGCTTTATCTGCATGTCACTGATCTCTGCCTGTCTTTGGCTTTATCTACATGTGTTATTAATATCTGTCTATCATTTGGTATTATCTGCATGTCATTGTTGTCTACCTGTTGTTGGTTTTGTCTACATGTGACTGATATCTGCCTGTTTTTGTCATTTCTGTATGTAGTTGGTTTTATATACATGTCACTGGTAATATCTGTCGGTTGTTGGTTTTATCTGTAAATATTTATGTGAGAGAAAGAAAAGAGTTTTATGAAAAATTATTTATATATTCATATACTTCTGATACATACATAATTATTCCATGCATTTCAGTAAATAGTATCCCTTGCTCTGGTATTTTTCACAGATATGGTATAATATGATCTATACATAGATATACTATCAATTCAGAAGTGTAAAGTAACCATAAATATTGTATACTTACCGACGCGTTTCGCCATGGTGGGGCTTCTTCAGGGGTTCAATACTGTATACGAATTGTGGTAGTCTGTGCATATGAAACAGTACATATAAAGAGTATTCCAATTAACACATAGCATTGTATAAAAGGTAGATGTTATGATATAAATTATTTGTATATTATTAACCTGTTGGTTTTATCTGCATTTCACCTATATCTGCCTGTTGTTTGTAATCTTTGTATGTAGTTGGTTTTATCTGTATGCCACTGGTAATATCTTAGACGCTCATTTAAATTGACCATGCCCCATATAAATGCCAGAGCTCCACATTTTCGCTAAATTTGCATGATACATCACCTCCGGTCTCCTTAAAAGTTCCCATGCAGGTTTTTCCCTGAGGATCCTCCTATAAAAGTTTTTTAGACCTATAATGGGGTGATAGCTGTTTTTTAGTTGCAGTTCTACATTGTCACATGCAACATGGGTAGCCAATGTTGCAAGGAGTGCATGAAGACACAACGGGGCTGAAAGAAGCCAGGGGAGATTAGCAACATTTAGGATACAACATGAAAAAGTTTGGCTTCACGTCATTGCTGTGGACCAACTTCATGGCAGTGCCAATGTGTGCCAGCACAGCCACTGGTCTCCATCATGGGAGGAATTGACTGAGTTGATGTGTGCGGTTTTGCTTAGTGTTGCTCTCTGCCTTCTTTCCCAGCAGTCGGTGCTGGCGTGCATGGAAATATAGGAATTTCATATCAGGAAGGGCTGCAGGTTATTGCACACAGCACAGTTTAAAAAACACATTTGGAAACATTTTTCCAAAGGGATGTATATATGTTGACTAAACGGAGTATTTTTTCTTTTTGCTGGAATTTTCTTTAAATTATTAATGAAAAATATCACAGCTAGAACTGGCCGCGGCACGGCTGGAAATAACAGAACCTTTGAGTCAAAATGACGGAGCTATAAGCCTGAGGTCTCTGATCAATAAAGCATTTTAATACGGCACAAAAGGCCATTTTACTTGCTGTAAAGCTGGACTCCATGACAGTGCCATCTGTTTTAGTGGCCATTACGCAATAATGATGTTTTTTAAGAGAACATAAAAATAATATAATCACCTTTCATTTGGCTGCAATGCAGTTCTCTTGAGTATAGGAAATCAGGGACCTGCAGAGGAAAAAAACCTTATTCAACCTTTTTCTAGCATACAGCTACGAGCTGGTATCATTTTTTATTACAGGGGAACTGCAGATGCTGTAGGACACTTTAGCAATTCCTTTCCAAAATATCGGGCCATCCAAAATTAATGCTTCAGCGCTTGGTTGATGGCTGAACCTAAAGCCCAACTCCAGGTTTTCCTCTTCCTTACCCTTCTTTTATTATTTTAATAATTTTCCTTGAGTCTTTAGTCCAGGCATGTGAGGTCATGGAACAATTCTCACTCTTCTGTTGATGGGCTAATTTAGTAATATTGCATTCCCCTGTGAGTTCAGGACATTTGGGGACATATCTGGGGGGGGTCCTTGACAACCTGGGCTCACTGGAAATGAGCTGAACAACACTAGAAGTCATCCTACCAGAAAACAAAACTGTGATGAACCTTGGATTGGTGAATCTCCCTGCAACAGCGCTGTAGAGTAGATGAGTATTGCAGCAAAAGCTGTTCTTTTTTTGGGGGGGAGCAAGCAAATAACATAGCATTCTCCAGTAAGATCGGGACTTTTGCGGACTGTGTCCTTGACACCCTGGGGTCATAGGAAATGAGCTGAAAAACACTTGGGGTCATCCAGGAAGCAAACCTGTGCTGGCCCTTGGATCAGTGAGACTCGTATGGCGCTGTAGAGGAGAAGAGTATTGCAGCAAAAGCTCTTCTTTTCTTCTTCTGGTTGCAAGCCAATGACATTGCATTCTCCTATGCGATCGGGACATCTGAGAACATCTTCAGTGGGTGTGTCCATGACACCCCAGGCTTACAGGAAATGAGCTGAACAAACTTAGGGGTCATCCAACCAGGAAGCAAAACTGTGCTGGACCTTGGATTGGTGAATCTCCCTGCAACAGCACTGTAGAGGAGATTAGTATTGCAGCAAAAGCTGTTCTTTTCTTGTTCTTTTGATGGCCGACTAATGATGTAGCATTCTTCTGTGAGATCGGGACATCTGAGGACATCTCCAGGCGGTGTGTCCATGACACCCTGGGCACACAGAAAATGATCTAAACTACACTAAAGCTGCGTACACACTTCCAATAATTATCGTTGTAAACGAACGACTGATTGGCCAAAAATCATTCACAAAAAAGGTGACCAACGACGCCGTCGAACGAGGATTGTCATTAGAAATGAACGACTGTCACGGCGGATCATTCGCTATCTATTGTGTGTATAGTCGTTCAGTGATCGTGCATGTTTCTGCAATACATTTTCTCCTTTACATGTCACTTCCTGCATCGTTCAAACGATTGTATCTAGCGTGTGTACACTATTGGTGGATTATATTCCAACTATATAAATATAATGGTAATCGTTCGTTCTCTAACGATAATTATTGGAAGTGCGTACCTAGCTTAAGGGTCAGTGAATGTACAGGAAACTGTGCTGTAGAAGAGATGGCAAAAGCTATTTTTTAATTTTATCTGTCTCGGACTACAGTGGTAAGGGCGTTTTTGGAATACTGGAAATGGAATTATTAGAAGGCTACAATATGCAAAAGAAATCCTTATTAAGTATCATAAAAGTGATAATAATGAGAACCCTACAAAAGCAAATTGTGTATAAATCATTTCAAAACAGACACTTGTCAAATAATCCCTGATGGAGCAGTGTAACCCACTAATACCAACAAATCTGCAAAACAGCACAATCCTTAATAGTAGCAAAAATGAGTGGACTGGTAAGAAATTTGCAAAAAGTAAATGCAAACTAAAGATCCTATAATAAGCACAGCATGCCAAGAGTTCAATAGAGAAGCCACAGTCGGTTAGATAGAACGCTCCCAATAACAGATGTTGTCAGATGTTTGTGGGTTGACACACCTGGTGCTGCTGGTACGAGGGGTTCCCGCTTTTCCTTCTGAGTTTTATTTGAATTTCATAATAATATATTTAGGTTATTCTTAAGAACTGGAACTTTTAAAAAGTATTTATTTATAATTGTTGATGACTTGGCAGCCAAGGGATGAATGCTATGGTTAGCAAGCATGGAGACCTATAAATCCTGATTTTAGTCAAATTGCTGAAAGAACACACAGCTCTGACTGCAATAATAAATATTCACTGTCCATAGTAATATATTATTTATATATGAGTGGTAGGGTGGGTAGAATCAGACCTTCTCATCCTTTATATTTAGAAGCTCCAACAGCAAGATCTCCCGGTATAATTCCTGGCTTTGTTCTTGAATACCTTCACGTTTTCGGGGTCCCTGATCCCCCATTGTTACATACTCAGTAGAACCCCAATAACATAGGCACAGCAGGTGTACAGACCCAGGGATGTCAGAAGCCCCCCCCATATTGGGTACAGTGGGTGTACAGACTCGGGAACTAGGGTTGATGGGAGCCCCTTACAATGGGGATCACAATTGTGCAGACCCAGAGACTCATCATAAGGATAGCAGGACCCTTCATAATGGATACATCAGCTGTACAGTTCCGGGAACTTAGCACAGGGTTGATGGGAGCCCCTAATTGTCTGCACAGTTGTGCAGACCTGGGACATCAGAAGGTGGATGTCAGGAGCCCCTCATAATGGGAATTGCAGGTTACAGACTTGGGAACTCAGCACAAGGATGGCAGGAACCCTTAACAATGGGCACAGCAGGTGTAGACCCAGGAACCCAGTGCATGGATAGCGGGGACCCTTATAATGAGCATTTTAGGTATACAGACCTGGGAACCCAGCACAAGGATGCTAGGAGACCCTCATATTGGGTACAGCAGGTGTGCAAACTCAGGAACTCAAAATACGAGCTATAACCAGTACCTCCCCACCAAACCCTTATATATAAATTGTGGGTGGACTGACTATAAATGAGATAGACTGATACAATACAGAGAAGTGTAGAGACTTATCCCCATGTCAGATCCTTTCTAGAATAAGCATGTCAGACCTTGTCTATAAGCTGGACATAGCAGACCTTGAGAGGTGACAACTTTATAAGATCAGGGATTGCAGAGTCTGTGCCGTGCAGACAGATTACACAGGCTGGACTTGATTAAGGCTCTCATTAATATGTTTAGGAATATTAGGAATCAACATAAATAGACGCCCAATAAACCCTTCAGTCTGCTAGGACTGACCGTGGGAATAAAGGTTATCGGCTTAAGGGCCTTTCACACCCGTGCATGTGTAGTGTGCATGTGCAGGAACAACGTGTCCTTACCAAATGACGGTGGGCCTTTTAAATCTGCAGTGTCAGTTCCTTAACCTAAAACTGTTTATAAACTGTCAGCTATGGCATTATAAATCCCAGCATTTTTTACAGCTTTATGATCTTGCTCTAGATTTGCTTTCAATAAACCAGTGTTCTCCTTTAAGCAAGGGTCAATAGGCAAACTTTACCGCAACACCCAAAAGGCTTTGCAGCTTTTGCTGTTTTTTATTTCTTTTTAATGATATGCAGTTTTATGTCAATAATCCTCTTTCATCTTTCCGGCAACATCTGAGAGAATCCTACGTTAATAAAAGATGTCTTGTGTGTGTGTAGCTGTCCCAGCACAGCCGGGAGAACCATAGTTGGCAGGTGAACCAGATAACACAAGGAGAGGTGCCCGCTCATTGGCATTCCCAGCCGATCTTTTCTCTGCCATGTACTCCGCTCGTGTTTTCCCAGCAATCAGGATCCATTAGCTGCTTCACAGGACTGGTGGGGATTATAGTCAGGAGTGGGAAAGTTAGGAGGTGAGGACTGGAACTGGGAGCAGCTGTCGGAGTTTCTACAAACAGCAGCGAATTTACTTGGGGCTGCCAGCTTTAGATATTGAGTGTTGAGCAAACAAATGTAATCTCCCAACCAACATCTCTATTCTATGCTCTAGAAGTGGATTCCTTTTGCAAGAAATGAGAATTATAGTAATGTAAATGGGCTTTATAGGTCGGTGCTTGGCCATTATAGGGTTTGGCCTCCACTACGGCCTCAGGAGGCTCCCATGTATGCAACAATAATTGCCCAAAGATTGCAGAGGAAATGCACAGGGATCGTATTCTATTGTTATGGTAGGAGACTGGAGACATGGCCCCTGATTCATCAATAAAATCCGCGCTCGCTAGAAGCGCGAAAGTACGCGCGACCAGCGAGCGCGGTTTACCGCGGTCCGGACTCGAGTGTGCTCATACACTCGCCTCCTCATTGCCAGCCGGATTCCTGCCTTCATAATAATGAGCAATAGGGGGCGCGAATCTGCCAATTAAGGCGATTAGATTTCAGCTGCGCGATTAAGGAGGATCTGTTAAGCGATAATCCGATTCTGCTTGATGAATCAGGGGCATGGTGTGAAGGACAGCCAATGACTCGGGTAATGGTATATATATGACTGTTGGAAACTCATTGCCATTATCAAACACTTTACAAAATCAACCCTTCCACTGCTGACTATGGGGGATGCTTGGCAAGTACCAGAAGGCCACAGGTTGGGCACCATGCCATGACTATGGTCAGCTAAAGAAGTCCCAGGAGATCCCAGTGAGGTGGGCTGGCTGCAGGATGGAATATGCATATTATGTCCTAAATTGTCAATGATATCACAGGTGCTAGGGAACCCCAACGGTCAACAGTTTGAGGTCTGTAGCCCCTGCTATGGGGTTGAGAAGTCTTTCCTACAATGGTGGCCCTACCGTTAAGAATTGTAAGATAATCTTCCAGCACTTTATTTAAACAGATACAAACCCAATCACTGGCCTGCTTTCATTCTCAATGTATTATTGCATGCATTTCTAATGCAACACACAGGATATGCATTGGTGTGCTGGATTGCCATTGTTTCGTAATAGCTTCTCAAATACACCTTTGCAAATGCGCACAATACTTGGCAGCATACAACAGTGTGCTTTGAACAATGCATCATGCACTATATTTGTGTGCAATGTGCTGCATTTGGTAGTTCAATCATTAAAGAGCTACTGAACACAGCCCATTGCAATGAACATGCCCATGCATGCACATTTAGTAAAAGGCAGCTTGTTATTACATGTGCATGCATAGAAACGCATGCATTAGCACAACACTCTATTGAGAACAATCCTTTAGTGATTGGGTTTGCATCTACTTTAAAGAAGTGCTGGAGGAATCCTTCACAATTGTGAAAGGTAGGTTTAATATTGTCAGAGAGACCTTCACAATCCCATGTGCATTTGGTCAAATCCATTGCTTTCCTATAATGGGAATAAGCCCTAAAATTATTGCATTATCCCCTGTCACAAGGGCTCCCCATGGGGACTAGTGGCTCCTTTAACTCATATTAAATAGTTGTGATTCACTGTTGTGCCATCCAGCCGTTGTGAACAGAAAGAAGTACCTGCAAGAGATCAATATCACTAAGATGTGATAAATATCTGAATTAATAAAAGGGGAATTTATAAAAAGGGAAAATAAATACTTTAAAAAAAATTGGAATGGTATATAATCCAAAATGCTTTTGCAAACGTAATATCTTTCAATTAGCATTTACACGAACATTAAATGGATCAGTTTTCATAGCAGTGCATTGGTAATCAATCTGTTCATCCCCAGAGTTCTCCTTTAATTACTTTATTTACAGCTCCAGCTATACAGCTCCAATTCTTCACATTGCAGGTTAAGCTCATTTCCAGGAATAACACTGAGCGGAATGAGTGCAGCCGACAGAGATTTCTGTGACGCTCGTATTAATAAGCCATAACTTCATTAATGGGGATGTCAGAACACCAATAATATAGACACTGCGGCAGAGACTATTTATTTTAGCTCCTCGGAAAGACTGAGAAAATTACTCAGTTCAGCTGATGGAAAGAGCTAGAGACAAGTCAAGGGAAGGTACAGTAAGTTGTGCTCAATCCTTCCACCAATTCCTCCCCAACTCATTATTAAAGCCTCAAACACCAATTTACCAACCTAAATCCAGTATCACATGTCTTAACATGGCGCCTCTTCTGCTAGTGGTCCAAGTGGCCAAGTGTGGTAGAATAAATAAAGTCCCATGCCTATGGCTGGGACTCCAGTTCGGTTATTTTGCCATAAAGCAAAATCAATGTGTTTGAAAGTCTTAACCAGTCCCACTTCATCAGGGCTTTATGAGAGTTGGAATAATAAAGAGTAGGTGTTCTGGAGTATATTTTTCTAGCATGGGTATGGCCCTGCTCTGGTACTTGGTCTTGTGGAAGCTCAGTTGTTTGACCACAGTCTTGTGGAAGCCAGTGATCCACTATGGCAGTCCAGGCATTTTGCCAACGGCTTCTGTAGCCACCCATCCTTGTGACCATCAATGATGTCTTCAGGACCTTCTGAACCAAAGGTACCATCTGCAACGTCAGAGGAAGGATCACTCTGAAGGAGATCAATGGTCAGATTTCTTCTGCGAAAGCTCAAACATTTGGAGCCATTGCTGGGTATACACCAAGACATATTCCCAGGATAGCAAATTCAATGCCCTGTTCAGATAACAGTACAGATTTTGGGTACTGACAGTGGTGTAACTACAGACCTATTGGCCCCATTGGAGAATTAGGACCTGGTCTCCTGCACTGCAGCTGATGGTCTTCTAGCTTTAGATCCAAGGTCTCCAGTGGTAATTTTTGTCAAGATCCCTGTCACTTGGGACCATCTCCTTTACATATGGAGCCCCCTTCACATCAGGAGCTCCTCTTTACATTGCAGTGTTTCCCCATTAGGAGTCTCCTTTTACATCATAGCCACCCTTATTATCTAATATCTATTATCTTTTACGTTAAACTCTCCCCTTTATATCACTTTCTTTACAAAAAGAGCTTCTTCATTTACATCAGAGTCCACAACCTGTACATTAGAATCTCCCTTTTACACCAAAATCCTTTATTCGCAGGAAGAATGCTTGGGACCCGGCATGTCACATGGCTACAGATTCTGGTAACAATTTGGTTCCATTAAAAAATGGTCCTATTGGGGCAATAGTTGGAGAGGGGTAGGTAGGGTGAGAAACTAACTTTGATAGGGAGGTACCTTGGCTTGAGATCAGTAATATTCTTGGTGTGTCCAATGTACAAGCAGTCAGCTAAAAGGTAACCCCAAACCTGTGTTATGTCCGACACTCCTACAGAGAGTTAAATTAAACTCATACACTGGTCAATAGGAGAATGACCTATGTAAATGATCGATATCACTGAGATATTGACCACTTTCCTTGTTATCAATGTCAATATATTGCTCAGCTCCATTCTTTGCTCAATCAATGCTTTGCCCTTGCTCTGACCACTGATACCAGGGAGAGTTGCATTTGCTAAGTTCCATTATTGGTGGTCAGAAGGAAGGGGAGCACCATTGATCGACAAAGAATGTGAATTCACAGTCAACATTCACTCCATATATTGATCAAACATCAATCAATAATACTCTATTTTCTAAAAGATTAACAGTGGATTTGATGTTTATAATGAATCTGATGTTAAGCAGCCCAGAAACATTGGCCGGCATATCACCACCAAGCTATTAAGCAATGCCTTTTTGCAAATAGCGTACAACAATAAAATGCACGGAAACGCAATGGAAAGAGTAACCAGCCTATTGTGTGTGTCTGAATGTAAAAATAAACGGAGTACTATGTTCATTAGCATGTTGGTTTTCTTTAGTTTTTCTGCATTCTGAAAATAACTTTTAATAAAGAAGTAGAAAGCATACTGGCTAAAAATAAAACCTTTTGACCTGCTGTGACTTTGTTTCTAAACATGGAGCTTGTTCACCATTCTCTATCTTAGAGTATTAACTCCTCGCTCACATAACCACCACCAGGAAGCTGAATGAGCTCTGATATAGGTTGGTGCATTCCATTTATATTGGACTTCCATCATCTGCTGGGACCTTGTAATGTATTGCAGTTCACCATGTTATGCTTTGACTTTTCACCTTCTCATAATAACACACACAATGGGTTTATTTCCCCTGGCTTTTCATTATAGGTTTTCAATGTAGTAATTTAGGTCCTGGAACACCTTGAAATGACTCTTTCCTCCGCATGTATGGCATGTTGCTCTAAATGCCAAGTAATAATTCTCTGTGCTCTAAATTCTTCGTATTATCTATTGACTTCAATGGTTGGGTGCAATTGTTTGGAAACATTAATGGGTAGCAAGCTGCCCCTTTTCAGTTTGGAGTCTCACTCTCACAGCAGGAGCCCCTTTGTTTCTCATCATGAGCCTCCCTTCCTTCACCTCAGAGCCCCCCTTTTATTTTGGAGTCTTACCTGTACATCAGGAGATCACCTCCTTTATATTAGAGTTCCCCTTTCCCTTTAAAGTCTCACCTTTACATCAGAAACCCCTTTATTTTTTATCGGGAGCCCCTGCTACATCACATCAGAGTCCCTCTTTCATTTTTGGAGTCCCACTTTTACATCAAGAGCCCCTTCCTTTACATAAAAGTCCCCTCTTTCACTTTAGGGTCCTATCTTTACACCAGGAGCCCCCCTTTACCTCAGAGTCCCCCTATCACTTTGGGGTCCCACCTCTACATCAGCAGCCCCTTCCTTTACATCAGAGTCCCCTTTTTTTATATTTCAATACATTTTTATTATTTCCAAAACAGAAATACGAAAAAAAATATAAAAAAAAAAATAAACAAATACAGACCAAAAACGGGAGGTGGAGAGGATCAGTATTACAGACTAAAATAGCAAATAAATAAAAAAAAACATTATAATAGAGCTGGTAATCATAGCAGACCTCTCAATCTTCCTGGGCAAACAATACACATGAAAATACAAAAACAATAGTGTTGACAATCAGATATGTGAACTACAAACTGTGGGGGCCCGAACCTAAAACAACCCTAAAAATAAAGGAGAAATTCCCAGTTTACGCTTTCAGACTGTGTGTAATGTATATCAGTATAAAAGGATTATTTAGAGGGCAAGTTTGTTAAAAAAAAAGTGCACGCCAAGGTTTCCTTATCACAGAGAACTTTTCCTGAGTGTCATTTGGATTACTGAACAATTTTTTGTTTAGTAATGTGTTATCAGCTCGCAATATCACTTCATGGTACGGGAGAACCTGTTGTTTCCAATATTTAGCTATTTTTAGCTTTAGAGTCCCCCTTTTTAATCTATATCCCCATCTTGACATATTGAGACCCCCCTTCATATTAGACTCCCTCCCTTTATATCAGAGCCCTCCTTTACATCAGATTACCCCTATTTTACCGGTGTAACTGCAATGGCCTCGTACGGTTAGAAATAAATCCGTTAAGAGATCCTCTATGCTCAGCCTCCTTTGCTCAGCTTTGGCTGCATAAATGTTCCATGCAGCAAAGTATTTGCACAGCATTGCAGCAAAGCACTACAGATTGGCCAGCAAGGTGCTTTGGTGCGCCATTCATGTCAGCTGAAAAAATAGGGGCCAAACCTGCTGCATTCCTTGGGGCCCCATTCTGTTTTAATCTGTCTCTAAATCACATGAGATGATGCAATATGCATTTCCCAAAAAAAAAGCCAGGAGTTGCCCCTGCACCCAAACTTCATAGGAAGGAAGTATATGGTGACCCTGTATAATGTCTGAACAAAGATGGCACAGTCATTTCCATCTTCCATAATCAATAGTTGACCAATAAATGTTTCTCTTTAAACTTACCCCAATTTTTATTTAGAGCAGAGTTTTTCCACCAATTCTAAAAGCCACCTCTGTGTAACAACTGATAAAAGTTACGTCAGTCTCATCAAGGTCTTTCTTTTTTCTGCAAACCTGATTAAAAATATCTCCAGTTCTGTTCACACATCTCTCTTTCCCTTTGTCTCTCCTGCACTCATAATGAACAATATTCTCCCGTCTGTCTGGATCTGCCGGTGTTGTAGGCAGAATGGTGACAATAGGTGGGATGATAATAATAATAAAAATGATTCAGCAATAGAACTGGCAGGCTGTAGGCTCTTTGTCAGGAATCAGATAAGTGGGCTGAAGCATCTCAATGGGGGAAAACACGAACTTTAGACACTTCAAAACCCTTGTTTAATACAAAAGTTTTCTGTATCCTGAAGAAGAACCATGGAAGTTTGAGAACCTGTTAGTAATTCCATTTCAGCTTCTAAATATAGGATGGGCGTCTGATATATTCACCCAAAGCTGTCCTCCAGCCTGCCCTTTCAATAAATCTGCCCTCCAGACTTCCCTTCATTAAATTCTTCCTCTATGATCTGGGGTGCTTGTGGGGGGAGGTGTTATGATCTGGAGTGCCTGTGGGGGCAATTTTATGATCTTGGGTGTCTGTGGGGGATAGTGTTATGATCTGGGTTGCCTGTGGGAGGCGGTGTTATGATCTGGGGTGCCTGTTGGGTAGCTTTATGATCTGGGATGCCTGTGGGGGCAATGACATGGTTTGGGGTGCTTGTGGGGGCAATGTTATGATCTAAGAAGCCTGTGGGTGGCAGTGGGGGCAGTAGTATGATAGGCAGAGTCTTTGGGGGCAGTGGTATAATCTGGAGCAGTGGTCACCAACCTTTTCGGACCTACGGACCAGTAAATGCACAGACTCCAGACCGCGCATATGCAGGGAGCCGTGTGTCACTCAAAGGGGAAAAAACTTCGCCAATATGTTGGTCATTATGCCAGAACCCACCCACTCTCCCATCATAGGTCTGAGCCTGCAATGGGAAAGTGGGTGAGTTGTGTCCATACGGGGGACATGGGGTCCTTCTTCTGACCCCGCTGAGGGGTGAACTGGTCAGAGCCGCGAACCCCTGGTGGTTGGCGACCGCTGATCTGGGGTGACTGTGGAGGCAGTTATAATCTGGGGTGGCTTCAGTTGTTTAGAACTAAGTTCAGCAACATTGTGCACAAAAATCTAAGTCAGCTGACCCCCTAAATATACAGAATGATCAGGTTCTGCCGTCTTGGACTTTTTTCTTCCATAATTACATGGGCATATTCCAAGATGACAATGCCAGAATTCTTGTGTTAGAATGGTTCAGGAAGAATGAGACATCATTGTCACCCATGGATTGGCTACCACAGAGTCCAGACCTGAACCCCATTGAAAATCAGTGGGAATGGCTGGAGAATGCGTTACACAGCTCCGACTCTCCCATCATCAATACAAGATCTTGGGGGGAAAGAAATAAATGTGGTGACATTGTATCAGATTATGGAAATAATATCTCAGTAAATGTCATAATCAGAGCTAAAGGCAGCCCAATGAAATATTACCATGTGACCATTTCCCCGGGCAGTGTTTATATATATCTTTTTTATTCTTGTATTGTTTGCAGCATTGTTTTATGTTATTACAGATGGAGATAAAACCCAGCTTGGAGAATTCAGTGGAGTATGGCTGGTATTTTGTAGTGGGCAGTTCCTGATTATTCTGCTGAGCCCAGCATGACTCGTATTCTTGAAACATTTTATTTTCTTAAAGAAAGGCTAAAAATAAAAATGCGTGCATAATCCGTAACCGCCACCGCCGCTCACCTGTTCAGGGAAGAATGGTTCCTGGAAAGCAGCCTGAAGCACCTGATTTCAGAACTTGCTTTACCAATGAGACGTTCAATTGGTTTAATAAAGCTCTTCAAGACTAGAGAACATAGACTATTGTGGGAAAACCTGGGTGATCCAGCAAACCTGGAATAGATTTCTTAAAAATCATTACCTATTAGCTAGCAAAATGTGTTCAATCCTGGACCAGATCCATTCCAGATTTGCTGGATGATCCAGGTTCTCCCATGATAGTCTATCTTCTCCAGTCTTGGAAAGTTTTAATGCCCATTCATTTAAGGGCGTTGCATACATACGCACTTTTTACCATGCTTCACTGCCACGCACGTTGGGGCCAAGTGGTGGTGGTGGCACCCCAATGCACATTACCAATGCACCACAGGGCATATACATATTATGAACCAGCTGCATTGACAAAATGGTGCTTGTAAATCAACTTTTGGAGACAGAACTAACCAATAAACCATAGAACGTTGGGATGACCTTCTGTCCCTTGAACACAAGTCTTCTGACTCCCCGTACCTCCTATGGTTCTTTTTTTTTCCTGAAATTAGTAAAAACAAATGCCCAAAGCTGATCCAAAAAGAAAATAATATTAATTGACTAAGAATGTTGTGAACAGTTTTTGGCTTTATGTCGCCCATCATGACCATGCCACCCAAGGCAATGGCCCACATAGTAGTCAATACAACCCCGCCGTGTATCCCGGATGTATCTTCATGCTGCATTTACCCCTTTGTATGCGCATTTTCTGTCTCCTAAGCCAGTGCCCAGGGTTAATATCACAATGACACGCCGGTGCCAATTTACGGAAAGGATCCTACGACTATAAAGCTTCTGGTTTTATGGAAAATTCACCCTTGCCGACGCGACTCCCTGAGACGTGATCTGCGTGCAAGTGTCGGCCTCCACCTTCGCAGGTCTGCGCTGATCCTTGCTGCTTGCAATATGGGTCACCTTTTTTTTTTCTGCTTGCTCAGAAAAGCTGCTAAAGATTCTGCCCTGATTTTTTCATCTCTTGCTGAATATTTATGAGCTGCGGATTCCTTTTCTGGAGGAAACACAAAGCTGGGTTGAACATCTTGTGGTCAGAGAGAGAGAAGAAAAAAAAAGAAAGACGTGGACTCCGGGGACTTTTTGTTCGGGCCTTGTTATCAATAATAAGCGATAGGGCCGTATCTTCTAAGCGGTGCTAATTTGCTACTTTTATACAATGTATCCATTGTCAGCTGTGAATATTAAAGGGAGGAAGGAATGAAAGCTCAGATTCACATATCCCTGTTTAGGTATATAGGAAACCTGTACTCTCATTGTCAATCTGAACTACCTGCTCATACCTACCCATGGCACCTCTACTTATTGTCCCCACTTTTTTTTTTCAATAGGCCAACATCGTTATTTTGTACAATATATGAGAAGCATCAAGGAATCTGCACTGGGCGTGTCTGGGAATCCTCCCCATCCATCACACACAGGGGTTCCCGAGCATGCTATGGGCTAAAATAAAATCACACAGTGGGTGACAGAGCCAACAATAGACCCCTGTGCAGAACTGACTTGGGCCCCCTTCCCCTCTCACTTTTGTGGCCCTTTGCAGCTGAGGTGGGTACCGGGCCCCTGTGCAGCAGCAAACTGTATAATATGCATTTGTCTTTGCCATTTCCAGTTGCACAGTATCGTTTTTCAGGCATTCTGGGGTGGTGGGTAGCTCAGACATAGGATGCAGGTGACTGGCCAAATACAAGTTTTGGGATAAGGAGATCCTTGCTACGTATGGGTTACACTGAGAATTAATAATAAAGCGTAGAAAGAAAAAGTCAGCTTGGTTAAAAGGAAAGTTAGTGTTAGATATACAGGTAGGGTTAATGGAAGGGTTACTGGGGGGTTAGTGTTAGATTTACAGGTAGTGTTAATGTGAGGGTTAGTGTTAGATATACAGGTAGGGTTAATGGAAGGGTTACTGGGGGGTTAGTGTTAGATTTACAGGTAGTGTTAATGTAAAGGTTACTGGGAGGGTTAGTGTTAGATATACAGGTAGGGTTATTGTGGGTATTACAGGGATGGTTAGTGTTAGATATACAGGTAGGGTTAATGTGGGTATTACAGGGATGGTTAGTGTTACAATTACGGGTAAAAGGCAGTAGTAAATGTTGGGGTTAGTGTTATGGGAGGGGGGTTATTGTATTGGATTACAGAGAGGGTTCCAGTGAGAATTACAGGGAGGGCTAATTTTAGGATTTCAGGGAAGAGGTGCATGTTCAAGTTACAAAGAGGGTAATGTTAGGTTTACAGGGAGGGTTAGTGTTAGGAATAATTTCAGGGTTAGTGTTGGACTTACAGGGAGGGTTCAATATTACAGTGGGGGGGAGTTAAGGTTACAGAGAAGGTTAGTGTTGGGGTTTCAGGGAGGGTTATGGTTGTGATGGGGTTACAAGGAGGGTTAGTGTTGGGGTCACAAAGGAAGTTAGAGTTAGTGTTAAATGGAAGGTTAGTGTTAGGGTTAAATGTAGGGTTTGTGCTATAATGAGGCTCAGTGATAGGGTTACAGGGAGGGTTAAGGTTGGGGTTCAATGGAGGGATAGTGTTAGCGTTGAAGGCAGGCTCAATGTTAGGATCTCATAGGAAGGGTTATATTGAGGGTGTTAGGGTCAAATAGAAGCTTAGTGTTGGATTTACCAGTTAGTTAAGTCTCAATGTTACATGCGGAGTTATCGTTAGGCCGGCAGCTCTCTCTTGGCACTACAATCTCCCTCCCCCAACCCCCCAATCTTTAATCAGACAAATCGATCCATCTTCTGCTCACTCTGATATAAATCACGCTCTCTTTGGTCGAATTACCTGTAGTGATCACGTAATTCAATTTTTCTTTTTTTCCTGCCAGCCGCTGACCCACTTTTATTGCACGGAGAGCGTTGTATCAGCCCGAGTCCAGATGGTCAGAAGACTGGAGATATCAGGGGGAGGAGGGGCACACCGGGCCAGGGGGACACAGGAGACCTCTCAGGGGCCATCATTACTCACAACCGATGAGGTAATGCATGGATATGAGCCACACAAGAGGAATCAGAAGAGGGGATTTTACCTGAACAGAAATGATACGGCATTATCAGGCTGCAGAATGTATATGGGCACTCACTTAAAGGGGCACCATGCTATATTTCCACTATCATCATCACTCTTGTACTTACCTAACAATACATTTTAACGTAGCATGACCTTATATTGCTTATATCAATGCAAGTCTGTACATTCCCCCTTCTTGTCTTCTATCATTTACAGTAGAAATGGACTTGCATTGCAGAAGAGGAGCAAAAAATCACAATCACCATGCTGTTTTTTGCAGGAAGTATTGCCTGTCTATGTAATGAGCAAAAATGGCCGTTATGATGCATTGAAGGGAATAAATGAATAAAAAAAACACAAAAAGAAGATGTAAAATTATTCCAAAAACAGCTTACAAAAGCTGTTAATGCATTTTTTATATAAATCTGCTGCTATCATTAGCTCATTGGAACAGGAAGGTCTTTGTGAGTGCTTTTTGTTATAGGGTCACAACGCCCTGTATCCTGATTATCATAAAGAATTCCAAGGCACATTATTTAGGCATGGCCCAATGACCCTGATAAATGCTATGCAGATATCTCTAGAGTGTGGACGGAGAGAGATTCTAGTGGAGAATTAATTACTGCCATTGAAACACAGGAACCCGGAAGATTCTCCACCAGGGAATGTTTTTAGTGAATGTCAGATTTACAAACGACCCTTAAATCATTGAGTAAGGGTCATGTCTGCTAAATGGTGCAACTGTCACTCTATGTTTTCCAATAAGCCAGGTGCATTAGGATTGATGATTTTCATGTTATCCCTCACCAATCAACTCTGCACCCTCACTCACCATTAGCCCAGTTTACTATGGTGGCCATTTAGTGACCCATAATAAAAAGCAATGATCCCAGTTTTAGGCATGGGCACCCATGACCCATTGCTTGTTTGCAAGGGGAAAGAACAAGTACAGGAATTTTTTAACTTACTGGCAAATTTCCCAGCAAACCAAGCCCTGCAATCACTAAAAAAGACTGAAACAATGAAATTAATTGAAAAACCTAAATGTATGATTATTTGCACAGGCAAAGGCATCCCTGACCCATCATCGTTGTGTAGTAGATGTCTTCTATACACTGGGTCATTACCAGTCATACACAAGTCAGGTTAATATCGGAACTAAAGAAGAAAGAAGATGTCTGTTCTCACAGGTGAGACTCCATGAGCCAAAAATTTGCCCTGTGTATAACTGCCCATATAACTACCCCCAGACGATGATGGGGTCAGGGGTGCATTTGCCCATTCATTACTCATACCCCGCCATGATTTTTTCCAAGTGCCAGTATGTTTTAGTTATTCATTTCACTCCTTACAATTATACTCACTTGTCCATGTACTTGTCCATGCATGGCCATCTTTTTCCCCCTTCTATTCCCTGTTTAGATCTTCGACCTTTTTGATTGGCTGGCACAGTTTAGGGAGAGGCCGGTGAGTATGTTTTATTGCAGAGGTAATATCTCCTGTACTTTTCTGCAATAAATCTCTGCCTAGTCGCATTTTTTTAAAATGGAATTTTAATTATGACAAAAATTCACTTTAAATAGAAGGCCATGAACAGCGCCCTATATGAAGCTCATCATTCCGTCGATTTTACCGTCACCATTTAAAGTGACTCGGTCTGCAATTAGCTGCAGCCTGGAGAGGTGTCAACCCAGGAACATGAGACATGTCACACGCAATACTTTCCAGGAAGCTGTGATGACATCTCCGCGCAGTCTTGTCATGTTTGCAGCCTCTCATTAGTGTGTTGCCAGAGATATACAGGTACAGCACAGGAACAAAACCTGCCAAGAATCCTCCTCACTTTGCCTGCTTCTGCAATTGACTCTGGCTTGTTCCTCTCAATTAAAGTCGGCTTTGTCACTGGGAAAGTTCTAATCATTTGGTCATTCGGGTCTCTTAATTGATTCGCCTCGGGCCAAGCAGGACGTTAATGAAACAAGACGTACTTAATTGGAATTCACTGCGGAATGGAGTGCGGAGAAGTTGTGGCACCTTAGGCAGTCAAGCTATAAAAACAGCATTTGTTGCAATATAAACCTTCAATCAAGAGATTTCACCTGCTGTATTTTTTTCTGCCACTAGATGTCCTCAGTTTGATGGTCAGCATCATTAAACCCATTTCTTTTGAGCCTAGGTCATCCTGGACCCTACCAAGTCACATTTAGATATTTGCACCGTTTGTATTAATAAAACAAGGAATCTGACATTCCCTCAAACATTCCCTCATAGGAATCTTCCAGGTCCACGTGTTTCAATGGCAGTAATTGTTTCCCACCAGGAAATATTTAAGGGAATGTCAAATTGCCTATTTTATAAAGTAAACCCTAAATGTTGCACACATGACTACAAAGTGTATTTTATATCAGCCGGGAGTTCAGATTTCAAAAATGGACATTTCAATGTTCATGAATGCACTTTTGCTGAAAAGCTAGGGGAAGGGGAAGCAGCATAGAGAGCTAATCCGTTCACGTGATGAATGGAAAAGAAAGCAGAGTGATGGAGAGATAAGCTTATCATATTTCTGCTTCTTCTCGCACTGTACAAACACAGACTTGGGGACTGATCCAATTAATCCTGAAACAGTTAAAATCCAGACTTGCTGCATCACCCAGGTTCTCCCATGATAGTCTATCTTCTCCGGTCTTGGAGAGCTTTAATAAATCTGTCCCTGTGTGTTGATTCTACATTCAGTACGATATTAAATAATGATTTAGGTAATGGTATCACATGATAACATTTTATGAAGCTTTTAGCACTCTGACCTTTATTTCTTCGCCGATTCCTAAAAAGAGGTCACTGTGACAACCTTACATAAACACAGCCAACGTCACACACTAATAAGGAAAATCTCTTCCTGGCTTCTTCTCTCTAGAGATCCCACAGAAGGTCATGAAAAATCCTTTTCGAGAGTAATTAAAGCTGACGGTTATGTCACTCATGGAATCCGGAGTTATCTGGGATATCATGTGACCTGAAGGTCAAAAAAAAAAATGGTTGAATTAGGGATTGCTACTAAACCAAGAGGATTTGAGATAATAATATTGGTTGGAATGGTTGGTACATGAATGGTTGGACCATTAGGGGACCCTGGTGGTTGACTTGCAGACACTGCACAGTGCACATCACATGAGGCTGTAGGAACCTTCACAATTCTAGAGGGGTTTTTTTATGAGATTTTGAAGGGTGTCTGTGGAGGTTGGGTGCGGATGTTGGAGGAGAAGACCTGGCTTGTTACCAGCTTGCCAATTCATTTCAATGGTGTCCATTAGGGTTGAGGTCCTGTTAAGGCCACATGGGTTCCTCCAAACCAAACTGGACACACCATGGCCCAGGCTTTGTACGCAGGGGCACAGCCATGCAAGAACCTTCACCAAACCATTACCCCCAAGGTTGGAAGTGCGTAATTCTCTGAAATGTGTTGGCATGTTGTAGTATTTTTAGTATCTCTCATTGGAATACCCTGAACTCCATTATTAGGTCACTATATGGCATACGTTTCACCTGCCATTGGTGTGCCAACCTTTTTAAAATGACAGCAGTGAAAAAAATCATTGATGCTCATCTCTTCTGTAACACAAGGGGTTGAAAAAACTAAAGGAATATAAGCTGTTCAAGTAGCAAAGTTAACTTACCTCCTTGCAATAGCCCTGAAAGTATACATTGGACCTGATTAATGAAATCTCTCTAAGACTGGAGAATTTAGACCATCATGGGAGAACCTGGATGGTCCAGCAAATCTGTGGATCTGGTCAAGGATTGAAAACGTTTGCCAACTAATAGCATATGATTTTTTGGAAATCTATTACGGGTTTGCTGGATCACCCAGGTTCTCCCATGATGATCTATCTTCTCCAGTCTTGAAGAGCTTGTATAAATCAGGCCCATTGGCAGAACTTGTTTTGGAGTAGGGAATGGATGTAACCTCAGTTGTGATTTTTTTTCTTTCCTCACTTCACTTTATTCTTTAACCTCCCTGGCGGTATTCCCAATTGTGTCTCAGGGTGAATTTTCCATACAAAAAGTGGCAACCCGAGCCACACTCGGAGTGGTATTGCCAGGGAGTTTACCAAATCTTACCAGCAGTTCCCGCGGCATCCACCAGCGATGTCTGCAGCGTCCTTCAGCTAAGCCCGGCATTTGCTTCCCCTGGCGATGCCGGCCAAGCATCTCCAGGCTACACAGATGCCAGCCGACATATGAGTCCCCGATGTTTGAACGTTGGGGACGTGAGGCCAGGGGAAGCAGATGCCGGCCGGGCATCTGCTTGTGTGTCTTAGGCTGGAGGGTGGGACTGTTAGGCAGGTAGGTGGGAAGGGGAAATTTAAAATAATGGGAATTTTTAAATGTACCACTTTTACATTTAAAAATACTCAATATTCATACCGCCAGGGAGGTTAATGACTTAAGAACCGAGGACAAATCTATCCAATGTTGGAGCAAACACACTCTTAGTTGTCACCAGAACATGGAGCCAACTATCCCCATGCCTTGGATACTCCAACAGTGAGATCTCCGGTTATAATTCCCAGGTCTTTTCCTGGTCACCTGGAAGCTTTGGGTGCTCCTTTTCACCTAGGAGCTTGTGGGCACAGCAGGTATGTATCATGTATCCAGCCTTTACCAAACACATATATATATAATTTGAGTGCACTGACTAATTAATTCTTTGGCATCCTAGGGAGCCAAGGACCAATATATGAGCTCACCTAAAGATGAGGGTGCTGGGTGGCTATGAAAAAGTTTGGTATTTCTACAGGGGAAAATACAGAAGATGAACATTATTCCTGAATATCCAATATTTAGCTAGACCTAATTATCATTATAAAAAAAAACCTCCTCAGGAGCTCAAGAATGTAATGTATTGGTCCTTGAAACCCGTCAACCTGTACTTTTCAAGAAAGATTGCCAAGTGGTTTTCCAGGGCCCACAGCACCAGAGAGGTTCATGACTGACTTCCCACCCTCCAAATACAGTGGTGATTTTGTATAACCACCATTGTATTTGTAGTATACTTTGGACTCAATAGGAAACCTTCCTCAGTGGTTATGTTTCATCAACCCCATCTCTGTCAAACTTTTCCTCTGATGGCTTGAGAGGCCTGAGAGGATTTTACTAAGAGCCTCACTGTTCTTGAGGTCAACAAAAGCCAGAAAGATCAACATCTGCCTACTTCCTTCTACATTGCCACTTTACTTATCGAACAAGGGAACCTGTCTCCATTGACCACCAGTCTCAGAAGCACCACCAGTCTCTGAAACATCCTTTATGGTATATTTCCAATATATGGGGCACTTCTTCACTAACCACCAATATAAGGATGCATTTTCTCCATGAACCAAAAACAGATGCGTTCTCCAATAACAGAAAAATGTAATGGTCTCTCTCTCCATTGACTACAAATATAATGATGCCCATGTCCAATGACTACAAATGTAGCAGGAAACCTTTACTAATGACTACCAGTGGCAAAGGTAGAAAGCAATTACATAGAAGACCAATGTAATGGGACCCTTAACCAGTGGCCATCAATGTAATGGGGCACTATAATGACCATGAATGTAAGGAGGCACTTCCAACCATCAATTTAAATGTATATGAGGGATCTTGTTCTTTTCTGTTGCCAACAAATGCACAAAGGGATTTTATTACGGGGGCTGTCCATCAATGCTCAATATCAAGGGCTAGTAGGTGTACAATGTATATATAGGTGACAATGATTATCACTGGCCACCAAACATCAAATCTGTATGTGTTCCTAATAAAGCCCAGACAAACATCTTAATCCAACCACCATGCAATGTGACAAGATGGATATTGATTATCCAACAACAGGGTGCGAGGGGTGCAAGTTGTGGAACCACTTTTAGTTACATAATTCAATTTTTGGTGTCAGGAAGTCTGCATCTGGTGTAAGTCTAGTGCCAATTCCTCTACTTACATGTTTGAAGGTGTGAGTTGTTGTAGAAAAAAGAACAAGGCCATCAAATGCTAGTTAGTCACATTCAGCTGGATGAGTTTTTGTAAGTCAGCTTTCAAAGCGGCAAAAGACAGATGTTGACTGTCAAAGAATTGGATGGAACAAGTGCAAGTTTTGGAACCACCCTGTTCTAGTTACATAATCCCATCTGTGGTGTCAGGAAGTCTGCATAGGTGTTAGTTCTTCAATTTACATGACTGAAGGTGTGAATTGCTGTAAGAATAATACCAAGGCCATCTAGTACTAGTTAGTCACATTCAGCTGGACTTGTTTCTGTAATTTTGCTTTCCAAGCTGCAAAAGACGAATGTTGAGTGTCCAAGAACAGGATGGAAATGTGCAGTTTGTGGAACCACCCTGTTCTAGTTACATAACTGCATCCTTGGTGTCAGGAAATCTGCACGTGTTAGCTCTTTAATTTACATGAATAAATGTGCAAATTGTTGTAGAAACAAAAACAGGGCCATCTATTACTAGTTGGTAGGGATGAGCGAGCGAGTTTTTAAAACTTGTTATCGTGGCAAATTCGGCCGTTCTCGCTTACCGAAATTGTAAGCGGATGGTGCAAATTCGCTGATCGAGCTCAAATTTTAATTAAAATCAATCAGAGAGCTCTAGAGGTTTTGAATGAGGAGACTTCTCCGCATTTAACCTCTAGTGTCGAGATCACACACAGGATCCCCAGGGCTGCATGACTGCGTTAAACCTCTAGTGCTCGGGGATCGCAAACAAGAGGATTCCCAGGGCTTCAAGAATGAATGCAGCCCTGGGAATCCTCCTGTAATGATTTCATCGATCTTCCAAAGGTTTCGCGAAATTAGTTTGCCGAAATTTTGCGGACCCATTGGAAGTTCAAGGAAATTTTCGCTACTAGTTGGTAATATTCAGCTGGATGTGTTCTTGTGATGTTGAAGACATTTGGCATCTTTTCAAGCTGTTAAATGTCTTCAACAAGACATCTTCAACAAAATGCCTTCAACAAACCAGGAAAGCTGCCAAACGTCTTCAACAAGGAAATTGTGGAATTGGAGAGAGTGCAGAGAAGGGCAACTAAATTAATAAAAGGAATGGAGGAGCTCAGCTATGAGGAGAGATTAGCTGAACTGAATTTATTCTCCTTGAGAAGAGACGTATAGACGTATAGATCACAGTTTAAATATATAAATGGTCCATATAGAGAACTATGTTCCCAATTATTCACTTTGAGATCATTACAAAGGACAAGATGGCACTCTTTGCGTCTGGAGGAAAAGAAGTTTAAGCTCCGGATAAGGAAGGGATTCTTCACTGTAAGGTCTGTGAAAATGTGGAATCGGCTCCCTCAGGAAGGAGTTTCAGCAAGTTCTATAGATTGCTTTACGAAAAAGCTGGTTGATTTCTAGAAGCACAGAATATAACTGGGGATTAAGGCTTTAAAATAATGATAGCAGACTGTTTATCCATGGAACATCTGATTGCCTCATGGAATCGGGAAGGAATTTTTTCCCCTGTTGGAGCAAAATGTACCAGGGTTTTTTTGCCTTCTTCTAAATCAATTAAGTGTTTTTTATCTGGAATATGTTTATTTCCCCAGGGGTTGGACTTGATGGAATTATGTCTTTTTTCAACCTGACCTTCTGTGTATGTAACAAGAACTGGACTCAATCTTGTAATGTTGAAGATGTTTTGTAGCCTTCCAAGCTGCTTCTTTAGTTCAGATAAATGCTGGGGTATTTCCAGCTTGGAAGGCTTCAACTTCAACGTCTATAAGAACAAGTCTAGTTGAATGTGGCTGCAAGATATGCAATAACCTGGATAAATGAGAACCTTCACAGAATAGAACAAGTGCATTTGAACGTGACTAACTAGATAAGGGTTTCTTGACCTTTTTACCACGAGGGAACTCATTGAAATACCTTTTAGATCTTCAAGGAACTCCTTCTTAATACCAGCGCGTGGCAATCAGTGGGAAGAATGGCTTTTACATTACTGGCCAGTGGGAAGAATGTCATCCTTCCTGATAGCCAAAAAGTCTATTGGTGTCAGTAAACTGACCTGAGAGTCCCAAACTGCTCATTGCTCAAGGAACCCCCAGCAACCTCTGGAGGAACCCTGGTTGAGAAACACTGGGATATATATATCATGGGGTGAATGAGAACCTTGACAGGCATAACGTAGATGCATGACTTGGATCTCAATGTGGGGCTTTGCCCATAATTCATCTTTAAGCTCCATTACCTACCAAGCTGATCCATTCTTATCCAACGAACCTTTACCAACCCATAATGGGATAAACCAAAGGGCCATGGAACATTTGTACATGAAAACGTAATTTACGAGTTGTTAAATAACTTTTACAATACATGAATGATTGTTTGTTGACATTTTACAATTACCAACAAAACAATACACAAAACAAAAAAAGAAGAAATGTTTTTGCTTCTTGTCTTTTTTTTTATTGTGTAAAAATAAAATCAACAACATATTCCAGCAGTGAAGTCAACATAACAGCATGGTGTAAAATCAACAATAAACGGGTAGAGCAGAGACGTGGGGTGGGGGGATCTGGCTTTTAACCCATACAAATCAGAAAGCACAACAGAGAGTTTCAGAAATATGACAGCAAGGTCAAAAAAAAGAATTTATAGCTTTGGTCAGCAAAAAACATGTTTGTCGTTTGTAGCAACAAGCTGGTAAAGAAAAGGAAAACCATTGGCAACTCAACAGCTGTAAAATTGGTGTATGAGATAAAAATAAAGCTTTATTTTGTGCTTCCATTTTTACTCAGGTCTTTAACCTTTTTTTTTTTTTTACACAGTGAATAGGATATTTTAAGAAAAATGTTCTGTACAGTAGGTTTTTTAGCAGCCTGCGTTTAATGTGTGGATCCAGCCCGCCAGGAGCTTGCTTAATGCTCGGCGTAGGGCATTCAAGACAGACGGTTCAAAAGCTGGGCACTCCCGGCTCTTTTTTTGCATTGGAGGATGGGTAACCCCCAAGGTAACTGCCATTTAGTGTCCAAAAGCCGCTTTAGGAAATGTTTATTATCCCATCCTTGCACGCTCACCTAGTGCATGCCAATCAGCTTTGGAACTGTCCATGTGGACATACCCTGAGAAGGACCACTATACCCAAAAATGCAAGTTGACTTAAAGCATTGCTAAACTCGAGCCCGTTTTAAGGCTAGCTGCTCCAAGCTGCCCCTCTTCAACTTCAATGCAACCGTAGAATAGACAATAGCTTTGTTGTACAGTTGAGTACGGTTGGAGTTGAGAAATGGTTCTTCCTCCAGAGGAGGAAAAGAATCCGTATGGCCAGAAGCTACTTGGTACTGTCCAACCGTGCACAAAATAGTTCTCAAATGGGAATGGTATGGTTTGGTTATGGGCGCTGCAGAAGAATACTGCAGTCAGCCTTTAAAATAGCCCTTAGCCTAAAAATACCTTAAGTATTCTGCAAGCGTTTCATATGCCTCTCCATCCTGGGGATACACTGTTCCCGAAGCCTGTGGCTTGCGTGCCAAGAGGCGCCAATATGCCTAGCACTGGCATTCATCAATGTGCTTGTGTGCTGAACGCTGCATTTTACCTACAGCAGATGTAAATCCAATACATAAAAAATAAATGCATGCATAAAATGCATTAGCTAATATAAGAAAATCCCTTGTGCTTTGATTTTGTTTGTGAACCCTTTTAAATGCCTCCATTAATAGAGAGCAATGAGCAGCAAGAGTCACTTTTGGTGATGCCACTCTTTTATGCCAAAACTTAAATCCTTCCTCCTGCCATGAATTCAATGGACTTGCAGCCATGGCATGCACCACAAAGTTGCATTGTAATGCAGTTGGTGAGCATTACCAATAAAAAGTAAGAAATAAACTTAAAAGAAAAAAAAAATAAAGCTAAATAAAAAATATTAAATATATACAGGTTGTATGTAAAACATAAACAAATCTGATTTTGAGTTTACATTTATTTTTTGTGCTTTCAAACTTGTTAAAATTAATAAAAAATTGATTTGGGAAATAAAGTAAACCAATTCAATCCGGGACTTTTTAGGCTTTACCATTCCACATTATAATTATCTGTTAGCACGTCAACTTGCATTTCAATAGAAGATAGTGATCCTCGATACAAATCGTTTTACAGATTACCATTCAGCTCTCTCTGGATTTGCCATTCAAAAATAAATAAATAAATAATTTTGAACTCCAACAAGATTTCAAGCGATAACTACAGTCTGTCTCCAAAGAGGTTAAAGAATCCATAGAAAACATAGAATTTGTGTGAAAATAAGTGCTTTTTATCTATATATCTCTATACTTTTTTTTACAATAATTAGAGGGAGGGTAGCCCAAGTATAATTAGCTTTTCCTCAATACCTTTTTTTTTACTATTGAATACATAAAATCACATATAATAAAGTCCCTTTTATATTGTGGTAGAGAACACTCGGATATCAAAAGGGGCAGGAGTTTCGGGTGGAGTAAGGCCGACCATATCAGACGGGATAACGAGGGAACTGAAATCCAGCAAATAAAATAAAATTTTGTACCAGACAGGCATTTTATACTTTTGTCTGATGTCTGTCTGTCTTGAGATTCATCAATGTCAACAGTCATGGTTTTTAGACTGTGCAATTTGTCTAGAGCAGTGTTTCTCGACCTTGTTAACATGGGGGAAGCCCCTCAAACATTGTTCAGGGAACTCGTGCTATAGTTACTATATCCACAGCTCACAGTATATTAGCATGGTGGTCAGTGGGAAGAATACCTCCTACATTGCTGGCCATTGGGAAGAATGTCACCCTTACAGATAACCAAAAAGGTCATTGGTGTCACTAAAACTGACCTGGGGGGTGCAAACTGCTCATTGCTCAAGGAGCCCCTAACAATCTATGGAGGAACCCTGGTTGAGAAACACTGGCCTAGAAAGTATTAAAAGAGGGAGCAGGGCTTAGTGTTAGGGCATCATGCCATTGGGCAGGGTATCAGGTCGTTGGGTGCGAAAGGGATTAACGCCAGGTTCAAGGGTGTGGCTTAGGTACAGCAGGTGAGGCTTAGCGCCAGATCAGAGGATGTGGCTTTAGGTATGGACGGCTTAAGCAGTCAAGCTTGCCAGAGGCAATGGTCAAAGAACTACCCCTACTAGCTACATCTTAACGAAGGTGTATACACAGTAATTAGGCAAAAAATATACATTGTCTTTTCGGACAGCGTCAATCATAAAATGGCATATACCTGAGACGTAATCTAGTCAGTGCAAGTCTGCAGATCAAGAAGGAACATGGGTTCATTGACATCTTCAGCGATAGGGATTGTCTATGGCTACATATAAAGTATGGGACTTTAAGGTCAATGAACAAGCAATTGTTTCAAGAACAATCGAGGACCTTTTTAATTATTGAGAAATTTGAGGATAAGGGGGTGGGGCATTTACCAAAACACCGCCATACTGGCAATAATACTGCACCAGCAGGTGGTGTGGATATACAGTCAACAAAGTCACCATCAATCTATTGTCCATTATCCACTTCTCTTGGCCAGGAGAACTTCTTATTGCATCCTAGGGGAGCCCCACAGTGTTTTTTTCCCATAAGGGATATTCAAATCAGTTATAAACCTTACAAGGATTTACCAAAGGTATGGCCACCCTGGGATCATTTTAAGGGTTCAACACTGTGTGAAGGACTTGTGTCTTATCCCCATTTACCCCAATTCCCTTCAACTTCAGACTGGCTATCTGTTGCTTTGAGCTATGATATTCATCAACGCTGTCTAGGTGTGGCCTACCAGCAGAACACGTATGTGATATCTCTGGGGTATAGGACAGGTCTATTATATATAACATTCATTTTGCTAAGGTTCCTCGATGTTGGATCTAAAGTAGTCCACAGACTGGCCCAACCAAGTACTGTCATGAAGCACCTACAAAGATGGAGAAGAAGTCCACTGGCTTTCACCAATGGGAAATGAACACTAAATACCATTTTAGAACAATCCCTTTAGCTGAACTATATCATTAGACTGCAATAAAATAAATACATTTATATATAGATATATAAATATAAATAAAAGACTTACAGTGGGAAAAATAAGACCATCCTGAAAAAATAGGACACATTGGAGCCCTGAACACATAGACCTGTCTTTATACCAGAAGTAGACAGACTGTGGCTTTCATCCACTTAAGGCCCACAAAACCAACCCAACCTTTCCCTGTTCCACTTTAGATTTCGTAAACACTTGGCCAGTTCCATTGAGTCACCATCCAATACCCATGAATGGGCTTTGAAAAAGGAGAACTTTTCCATCAATGCCTTTACATTACAGAACACTAGAAGGTGAATTCTTGGGTGACAAAGTGTTTACTTTCTTTTGCAACCATGAAAATGTCCTAATTTACCCACTTTTATTGTAAGATATGAATACATTTGTGCAACAGTGGGGTTGTGTTTGACCACCTTGTGACTACGTGAAATTGCACCATTGCAGATTCATGTAGTCAAGAATGCAGACTGCACTACCAATGGATGGATCAGATGTAGTCTGAATTCATGAACAAACATTGCCTACTGAGCAAATAGTCCATTGGTTGTAAAAATAAACTCAATCCAAAACCAAGAACAAAACTGTAACATGTTGCAGCCCATCAGTCCTTGAAGGTGGTGGCTGCACTAGTTTTCATTTTCCGGGCCAAGAACATTTTTAGTATAGAAATGTGTTGTCACTGAAATGAACTGAAAGAACAATAAAATCCTGTCTGTAAATTACAAATCTCATATTTGAGATATATTTGAAGTCTCCAATAAGTGGCCTCCATAGACGTATGATTTATCAAAGCTCTCCAAGGCTGCAGAAGTTATACTATCATGGATGAATGTGCATGATCCAATGTACTTGGAATGGATCTGGTCAGGGACTAAAAACATTTGGCAAATAATAGCAAATGAATTTAAGAAATCTTATCCAGGTTTGCTGGATCATCCAGGTTTTTCCATGATAGTTTATCTTCTCCACCATTGGAAAACTTTAATAAATCAGGCCCAGTATGTCTATGAAGCCATAGCCATACTTCTGCGATAGCCATAGCGTTGTCACCTTAGGACATGTTGTTACTATCAAGATCATCAAATTAAAAATTTTGAACATTAAAAAACAATGCAGTCAGCATATCTAAGGCTGGTATGCTGCAAAATATAACATTTTTCTTCTTGGGATTAAATACGCTTTATGGATATGGTCACCGAGAGGTCATAGCACATGGAACAAGCAAGCCTTAAGCGTGTTCCCTCAGAATCCTTTTCCAGACATCAGCAAACCAGTAAAACATGAGCTACATATACTGTATTTTAGCATGGAAAAATAATACCCTTTGAAAGTTTTTTTTGCTCTAAATTCATCATGGCTAGCAGAGAAAGTGCTTTTTCTTTTAAAACATAAAATAATCTGTCACCAGATTCAGCATTCAAACCACACGGTAAGAAAATTCTAGGTTTTTTTTCCTTTTTTTTTACAAAGGGATCCAAATAAATTAGAAATATTGCCTGGAAAATTGAAGGTTTTCACATAGTAAACTTGTTCGTTATCAAATCGCAGAAGAGTCCTCTTGCACAGTTGATTTTTTTTTTAAGTTCAGCCATAAAAGTTCCACTAAGTAAATTGAAAGAATTCTATCGGGAGGTGAAAAAATAAAGAAAATTAAGGAATGTCAGTTAACTTATCATGCATGCGTGTCAAGAAAAAAAATATTTACAGTAATTGGGGGGAAAAAAAAGGTCACAAAAATGCTACGGTGTGACTAAAACAGTCAACAGGGTTGGGTTGTTTTTTTTGTCTACCATGCTTTAGCATTTGCTGGAGTTATCAAAGAGACAGCAAGGCCCCAAAACCCTGGCTGTAGGTCACAACGAGTTCAGATCAAAGCTCTGGATGATAGCAATCTGAAACAGAATGAACGCAACTGTGGATGGGTAAGCTCAAACCGCATAGCCGACAAATACCGTTATTATTATACGTCAAAGAGGAAAAGTCTAAAAAGTAATGCAAAGGATGAGAAAATGTGCTGAATCTCTGTACCAGCGCAAGGCACTCCGGATTAACCCCCGACGCTGCTGGAGACACCTAGAGCCCCCCCTCCCCAAACCCATGTGCAGAGCTCTCCAGCAGCCAGAAGGTTAAACCAAGTTGGCAATGTGAAAAAAAAAAAATCGGGGATCTTCCTATGTAGAAAAAGTGTTACAAAAATGAAATGTCCTGCTGAACTCTGCATGCCTTTCCTATACAAAGAAAAAAAATCACGCTTTTTCGCTCACAGGTGATTGATGGAAAATAAAAAAAAATGGGTTTGAAATCATGTGATTTGGCTTGTTTTGTTTTTTTTTTTTTTGTTCCTGTTTTGCCATTTTGCAGGTTGGAAAAAAAAAAAAAGAAAGTTGAACCACCTTTTTAGCCGATGACACCTCCCTCCCCTCCCCAACATTTTCACGTCTAAAAGGCATGTGCAGGATGAGGCCGATGATAGGAAATTTCTTTCTAGCCAGGAAACGGGCATCCGTGGAGTTTTAGTTGATTTGGCGGCATGCATCGAATGTCCATTTGGTGGCCCCACCGAAGATCTCGATGTTGGTTTCTGCCCAGCTGATGACGTTACCGGTCAGGGCTTTGTTACTGCAGGTGGCCAGATTGTAGACCTCTCCGACTGTCAGCTTTCTGTCCCACATGTTGAAATGAGCTAGCTCACCAACGAAAGCCTGGGTGGCATCAAAACCTCCTCCTAGGGTGTCCTTTAAAAGGGAAAAAGATAGTTTTGTCAAAGTTGTCCTCTATGGAAACAATGTACGTTCTCAATAACTGGAATTACTAAGAGGTCTAAAAATTATTCACCCAATAATTCAGCAAAGATCCATTCGTTTTTTGGTGTGTGCAGGAGATATACCATAGCAGAATATGCTTTGGTTTTATTATGTAATGAAAATAATAATGAATGGGGATTCAAATGCATCCAAATAGAAAAAAAAATGGTGGAATTGATGGTTGAAGAGAATACCAGACCCCAAAGCTGAACTTTGTGCACAAAAACCTTTATTTGGATTTACCCCTCCATAGCCACAAATGATATAAACCCACATTGGGCTCTGTTTATAAAACAAGGAATCTTACATTCCCTCAAACATTCCTTGGTGGCAATCAAATACTGCCATTGAAAGACAATGACCTGGATATTTCCCACAGGGAATTTATTGAATGTCCGATTCCCTGTTTTATAAAAATAACCAATTGTGTCTTTACAAATCTGGGTATGACTCTCTAAAAGTAGTGTGCTGCCCATAAACTTAACAGAGAGCAGAGATGTGGGCTAGTTCATTACAAGAAATTGACAGGGGCAGGTCACCCTCTACAATTAGACCAGTAATGGAATGGGATATCCAATCAAATATGTCAATGGAAAAAGTGAAGATGGGAAATCTGTTCTGTTCTTCCCATAAGCTGATTGGGTTCTTCCAACTCCCTAGCTTTGGAACCTTGGATGGCACAGTGGTTGGCACTTATTCTTTGCAGGATTAGATGTTAATACATGGGCGGACATAAGGTGGTACAGAGTGTGACAACTGCACGGGGGCCCCAGACCCTCCCACTAGGGGCCCAGGTCAGCACTGCACAGAGGCCCACTGTTGGCTATACTCGCTACTGCACCAATATCATATCTCACCAATAACCCTATCTTCCTATCCCATGTAGAACCCATGCTATAAATTTGCCTATACAATAAATTCTCTTTGACTCACTCTGACAACTAACATTAAAGAGGGCACACACCATGGAACACGAACATTAAAGGTGGCATTCCCCGATAACTGCCACTGAACTGAACATAAATTCAGCAAAGCACATTACACAGTCCTGACCCCTGCACTCCATACTGCATGTGGTAGATGCTCTATATCAGCCTTTTTCAACTATTTTTCATGGAGGAACCCTTAAAATAACTTTAAGGTCTTCATGGACCCCTTCTATAATTCCTATATCCACAGCTCACAGGACATTAGTGTGGTGGTCAGTGGGAAGAATTCCTCTTATATTGCTGGGCATTGGGAATAATGTCACCCTTCCAGATAACCAACAAGATAATTGGTGTCACTTAAACTGACCTGAGAGTTACAAATTGCTCATGAAACCCCTAGCAACTTCTGACGGAACCCTAGGGTGCCATGAAAACATGGTACATAAACCCTAATCTATATGCTACACTATACACACTATACACACTATATACACCTGACCACTGCACTTTATATGCTGTGTTGTTCACTCCACACTCCTAAATTCTATTCCATATTGGACACCACATAAGTATACCCGCCATTGTGCCCCAGGGCTTTCACCATCTTTGCAAAGCTTCTAAATGGCACAACATTGGTGCTATATACCAGTAAAATAATTTGTTGCACTGATAAAATGTAATAATAATATACATAAATCTTTTGTTTTGTATTTAAATATAAAATCATATGAATATTTTTTATTTCTATAATACTTCATTGTTTTTATAAACTTAGAATACTGCAAAAAACCCTCAGCTAAAATTAACAACTGTAAGGATGATATCAAACCTTTTCGAAAACAAGAAATCATTCACAGACACAAAAACAAGCTTGTGACCAAGGACATGGACAGTAAGCAGATAGAACATATGTCTTCCTATCACATTTACCTGTTCCTGGCCCAGCACCAGCACTCCCTGATGTTTGATGGGATGGTAAGGTGCCAAGTTTTCTCCATTTCCTCTAAGTACACCATCTTGGTAGGCTTCCCACACACCATCCCGTGTTGTCCAGGCAATGCAGATGTGATGCCATTTGCCATCATTAATTACAAAGGGCAATTTTGCAACCTGTTGAAACAAATAATAATGTCAATGTAAAATGTTTTATGGCTCACAGCAAAGTTAAGATGAAAAATAAATTATTGTTGTGAAGGCATATTATATATTTAAGTTTTTGTAAGTGTTCCTTCATGGGTACACACACCCTGGTTTCTGATAATGCGACTTGCTGAGAGTAAAAAAGGTTAGGAGTGAATCAGTATAGAACTTGGTTATGTGATTACTAGCCATGGTCTACTTCCTACCAACAAACTTCACTCGTATTTCCACCATCAAGCTATGCCCTGATATCCCAAAATGTAGCCATACATCTGACCACCTAGCCAAGTTGATCAGATGTAGAGTCTGGATAACTACTCCAATCTTGCCATGCTTTACTTATTACCTTCTGCCTATGTTCTACTTGTAACCACCTAGCTATATTTTACCTCCCACCACCTAATAACACTTGTCCCACAATCAAGCTTGGTTCTATTTTTAGATGATAAGATATGGTTTCCCTTCCACCATCTAATCATGTCTTACCTCTCACCTCCTATCTATGGCTTACCTCCTATCAGCTAGCTATGTTCTACCTACCACCATCTGGTTATGCTTGGCCTCTCCATAACTAGCCATGGTCTACCTCCCATCATCCTCACATGCTCGGTCTCCTAACTGCACATACTCTTCATACAACCATTTGGCCATAATCTACTTCCCACCAACTAGCCATGTCACATCGAGTGACCACTCAGCCATGCTCTACCCACCACCATCTAACCATGTTCTACCTAAAACTATCTTGCCATGCTTTACCTCCCACCATCCAGCCATGCTTCAACTCCTACTATCTACTTGTGCTCTATTTATTATTATCCAGCCTCTATACTCTGTATATTATCATCTAGTAATAATATACTTCACATCATCCAGCCATATTCTACCTCCCACCAATTATACATGTTGTTCCATTGACCACCTAGCCATGGTTCTACCTCCTACCATCTAAACATGCTCTAACTACCACCTTATGGCCATGCTTTATCCTCCACCATCTAGGCATACTCTTTCTTCCATTAACCAGCCACTCTTTACCTTCTACTATCTAGCCAGGCTCTTTATATTACCAACTAGTCATGCATTACTGGCCACCATCTGCCCATCTTCTACCTCCCACAATCTGGCCATGCTCCAACTACCACCTTATGTCCATGCTTTACCTTCCACTATCTAGGCATGCGCTCTCCTCCATCATCTAGCCATGCTGTTCATACTACCAGCTAGTCATGCATTACCGGCCACCATTTCTACGTGTTTTACCTCCCACCATATAGCTATGCTCAATCTACCAATTTATAGTCAACAACTGTATTGTTTCCATCACACACCTTAGAGTTTTGCTCACTCTCCATGCAGGGTGCTGTACTAAATTATGGGACTACTATGCAATGATAGGAAGATATTAATGTTTCCCATTGAAACTTGTTACAGATGTAAACTTTATTTACATAAAAAAACAAGATTTACAAGCCAGTGTTACAGGAAGTTGCACAATTCCTTACTTGTTTAACTTGTATAAACTAATGCTTCATAATTTTTTTATTAATCATCTACAGTATGTAACTATTTATGCAATATTACTCTGTTAGCAAACCATGTTTCACTTTCTAGTAAGAAAGCCCAGGGGTGCCTGCAAGGTACCTTATGTAAAGCCAAACTATTAGAGGATGAACACAATAAACATAAAAACAATTATGCATATACAAAAACACTAAATATACAATATATTGCCTTTAAAAAAAAGGAATGGTAATACCTGGTCAAAAAAATAACAATAGTTTAAAATGAAAGTACTTAACCCCAATGAGTGACACTTCATATTTCTGAGCTCGCATTCATTTTACTGTGTCACAGTTACACATTTTGGCACACCTGAACATTTGCTACTGCTTCTGCACATCTCTCTTTACATTTTAAGTTATTATCCCATTGCAAGAAACATTACGCCTAACTCAAAATCTAAGCAGATGCCAACCATACAATCATCTTACTTTTCTGATTGGACATTTATTTCAAAGAAAATAGTGAACAATCCCTTGCAAAAGGAAAATTCGACTTGGCAGGTGAACAGCCTGAATTCCTTTAAGTAATCAGCTCAATTGTGTGTCTTCCTGAACCAATAAATAGCAAATAAATGCTTTCCTTACCTTATCGTTGATTAATATTTCCATCGGATTGTTTCCCCATTCGATCAGCACCAGCTCGTTAGCTTGGCCTGGCACTGCGTAGGAAAATGGAGTCCCCACCCCAGGGGAGGCATTAGATTTGAGCCACATGCACACGGTAAATGCGTACATTTCTGGGAGGCTCTTCTTCACTTTGGCATACATGTAGTTGGTCCTCAAGGGGAAAGTGAGCTGAAATTTGTCTGCAGGCCTGCTTTCCTTTTGACCTAAGGAAATGAGGAATAAAGGCAAGGTTCAGTTTTACAGCAGTGATAGCCTGGAGTTTAGAAGCAAACCTAAACCTAAGAGGAAGTCAATGATAATGGAGGCAAAAAAACCCCAGTTGAGGAACAATGATTATTTGGAACCACTGCTGAGATAATACTCGGAATACACATTTCAGTGATCTTTCCCTAAGGTGGCTTGTGTATGAAATGGGATGGTAGGAAAAATTGTGGCATCACCTGTCATTGCAGGTGCCTGGAATCTTTGCACCCTTTGGATAGAATGGTTGGGCTTTCAATGTATTTTTAAATACAATGATCTGCTGCAAGCTTCCCATGTAACATGGGCCCAATTATTCCATGGGGCCATGGTGCATGTTCTTCTTGTGCTTTGGGCCAGGGTTTGCAATTGCAACCCTGAAACCTCTAGATCAGTGTTTTTCAATCGTTTTAACACGGGGGAACCTTTAAAAAAAGTTCAGGTCTTCAGGGAACTCCTGCTATAATTTCTATATCCAAAGCTCACAGTATATTAGTGTGGTGGTAAGGGGGAAGAATTCGTCTTACATTGCTAGCCATTGGGATGTGACCCTTACAGACAGCCAAAAAGATCATTGGTATCACTTAAACTGACCCAAGAGGTGTACATTTCTCATTGCTCATGGAACCCCCAGCAACCTCCGGAGGAATTCTGATTGAGAAGCACTGCCTTACATGAAAGGATCACACCAAAGGAGTGATACCATTGGAAACAAAAACGCTTTAGTCAATGGCATAATCTAAGCAACAAGAGGAAACCTTTGCAAATTTAGGGGAGTCCTCTCTTAGTTATCTCCAGAACAGGTGTCCCCAAATGGGAGGATTCTAGATTTTCCATCCTTTTCTGTACCAATGATCATAATCCTGCCACCAATAAGGTGAGTTACTCCCCATTGGGAACATAGTTTAAAATTTTTTTAACTAAAAATTAGCTTAAAAGCATCATAGAAGGTTCTAACCTTGCTGCACATTATCCAAGAGGAAAATATAAAAAGTCTTGGCTTTTCAGACACTTTAATATCATTCACTGAATTTTGATTGGGTAGTTGCAAGCTTAATCGTTCATTCTAGGATCATTAAGAATGTAACTGTATCTGAGCTTCTGCTGTCAGGCTAAAGAGAACTAGTTCCAGTCTACAGAAGACATGACTTTGCTAGAAATGCTATGCTTGTCTTATCACTGACAGCAATAACAACCCTTGATGGGTTTCCTTCAATTTTATTTATTTATTACATTCCAGCATGCTGCAGCTTTTAATGAAATTCCCTGCATGCTGCAGATCAGATCGCTTCTTAACACAGAACATTGCAGTGCAAATAGCTTTGCCTTTCAGTAATAAAAAAAGAAAGCTTCAGTTTGGCCCTAAGTAGCAAAAAAACACAGATCACACAAAAACAAAATATTGGCAAGTAGCGATGCCTCGAGTCCAGGTCTGCACCATTGTGACATATATTTAAACTGCATAAAAATATATCACTGATATGACATCACTCCCAAAAAAAGTTTCAAAAAAACCTGCAACTTCCCCAAATGTTTCACTAGAAGGCGCCAAAGAACCATTCGCAGCCAAGGCTGCATTTCACCTTAGTAAGAAAAGCTGTGGTTACTTCTTCCAGCGCTATAAAACAACAAATTGCAAACACTAATCATTATTCTGATGGCATAACGTGGCAGGCAGCTTCAATAAAGCTAGCTACATAGAAAAACTGAGGTCTGGAAGGTGGGGGGGATGCTGAGAGAGCTAAATCTTTCTTAGGTCACCTCGACCAGAGCATACAGCTGTCTGCAATGTGAATGCGCTCGCCTGTTCTCAGTGCAGGTAGCAATACACAGAGGCATACAATATGGGCCAAGGCTAAGAGTATGGAAATGAGTTCCTCTCTAATTCCTTATGTTATGTAACTGCTGCATAGGGTGCAGACCTGTAAACCTGTTAGGCAATAGAAAGCTGGCTGCACATTGTGAAGATAAAGAAACAGAAGGGTTGGTGAGAAGATAATGAATAAGAAAAATGGAAAGAAAAAATTAAAGGATTGAGAGAGGGAAAAAAATATGCATGGATAGAGGGAGGGAAAGAGAGAGGAACGGCGGAGAGGAGTGGGGTACTAATAAGTGATAAAAAGATGAGAGAGGAAAAATGCAAAAAAAAAAGATTGGAAATAAAAAGATTAGGAGAGAGAAGAAATACTGAAGCAAAAAGAGAAGTCAAAGTGAAGAGAAGAATTTAATGGAGGGGAATGAGAAAGAAGGGGAAGAGAGAAGAGTAAAGAAGAGGAGAAAGGAGCAAACTGGCAAGAGGAAAAGAAAGCAGAAGAGTGCAGAAGATAGAAGAAAGGAAAGAAGAGAAGAGGAGCAAACAGGCAAGAGGAAGAGGGAAAAGAGAGAGAGGAGTGCAGAAGAGAGGAGAGGAACAAAAATTCAGGCGATGAGAGATGAAAGAAGAGAGGGGAGTGGGGCAAAATAAAAAAAGAGGAGCAAACAAGCAAAAGCAGGATAAAAAGAAGAAGGGAAAGGAGAGTAAAGAGAAGAGCATAGGGAAGGAGAGGAGTGAGCAGGACAAAGAGTAGAAGGAAGAAGAGGTGGAAAGGAGAGAAAAGAAAAGCAGAGAAGAAAAGAGGAGAAGGAGGGAAGAAAAAGGACGGAGAATAAAAGAGGAGACAGAAGAAGCTGGAAAGGTAGAAAATTATTATAAAGGAAGGAGAGGGAAAAATGAGAGGTTGGAGAAGATGATTGAGGAGGAGGACAGAGGAGCAGAGGGGATACAAGAGGAAAGAAAATGCAAGGAGGGAAGGCGAGAAGGAAAGGGGAATGTGAGGGAAGGAAAAAAGAGAAAAGATAGGAAGAACAGAGAGAAAATAAATGGGTAGAAGGGATTAAGGTGAAGAAAGGTAATGGGGATGAGCGAGGAAGGGGGGAATCAGAGAAAGAATTTGGGGAGTGATTACGTTCTAATCCAGATATCTAACAACTATAAATCCAATAAAAACAAATTTTGTAAATTGTAACTAATTAATGAGGGCTCCAAAACTCAAAAATGTATTAAATGTTAGAAATCTATTCTTCCCAGGTAATGATCACCAAGTCCCCCTCATGTTTGGGATTCCAAGGCCTGATTTGTGTAATATGGGGGATGTTGTGGTGTGTGTGCATGTATACAGTCGAATTGCTGCAATCACAATGGACTCTCATCATTTTCTCATAAGCACCTTTTTCTAGGTCGGTGATCCGCTGCTGCAGAGAGGTGAGGGCGCTCTCTATTTTGCCCCTCAGCTCCGTCTCGTTCTTGACGTTGACCTTCCCTTCTTCCAGGCTGTTGACCCTGGACAGGACTTGCTTCTCCAAGTCGTCTATTTTGGTCTGCAACAAATCTTTTAGACTGCTGGCTTGGACGGATGAGTTCCCTCTACTGTATTGCTGCAAAGGGGAAGGGGGGTGACATGTCACACCATCAGTTAAGTGGATTGTCACAAACATCACTAAACATTCTACTTTCTCAATTAAACCCATTAGCAGCTTATTGACTTAAGTAACCATGTGGATGATTGTTGAGGCTGCAAAGTAAAGCCTCAGGCTGCTATTTCAAGGGCACCCATGATCAGAAAACGCACACAGTAGAGATGCATAAATGTGCATGCTGGGCATCAACCAAGCGTACACGTTTATCAAGTGAATGAACGCCACTTTAATTCAACCAGGGTGATCAATTGGAAACTAATTGTATCTCGACCATGGTCACCCCGATTAAGTATGAAAAAGGAGATTTATAAGAAGCTCTAACCCACCAGTGTCCACCATGCAAATGATTCACAGCACAGTCCTGATTCCCTTTCCTTCATAGAAAAAAGAACTAGTGATCGGCTATGGGGAGATTTTTCAGTAAGAACTCCGAAGTTAACTCTTACATGTCCACTGGATGCAAGCAAATCAGAAATTCGTACACGGCTTTCTTTATTATCAGGGTGTTGCCATTATATGAATGGTGGTCACATTTAGCGATATCTACAAGACCTGTCTCATTGGAAACTTGGCAGTTGGTCTGCGATACCATGATGGACCCCGAAAACAGAGCTGTGTTGGACAAATGTCCCCCATCATGATTATACATTAGAAAACTGTGTGCTTCAGCTCATGAGTTCTAGATTTTTGGAGGTTTCATACATATAATGCATATCAGTAATACTCATTCACCCCCAATCCCTGGTCAGCCACCTCAATTTAACAAGACCAAATTCAGGAACAAATTGTATAGTTATTATCATATTATGTCATGTATCATATTATCTTTAGGACGAGCCCGATTTACAGAAATATCCCACAGTATCCTGGACCCCCTCTATGTCCCACAGCCCTTTAGTGTGACATCACCCAGTCACGTCTCATGACTACTAGAAAGTCCTGTACACCCCCATGTCATACACCTGCCATGTCCTACATACCTCTATTATGTCCTTCAGCCAGACATATCCTCCTATCATGTCCTACACCCAGACATGTCCTCTCAACATGTCCTGAACTCAGTCATGTCCTCCTAGCATGTTCTACATCTATCCATGCTTACACCCAGCCATGTACTGTACTCAGTTATGTTTTCCCACCATGTTCTGCATCCAGTCAAGTCTTCTTACCATGTCCTGTACCCCGTAAGGTCTTCCTACCATGTCCTGCACCCATCCATGTCCTGCACCCAACCATGTACCTCTACCATGCTCTGTCCCACTATGTCCTGCACCCAGCCATGTCTTCTCACTATGTCCTGCACCCAGTAATGTCCTCCCACTATGTCCTGCACCCATCCATGCTCTCCTCACCACCACATGTCCCACCAGACAAAGGGCATCACACCAGCCCCCCACCACAGGCACAGCACACCTTTTTTCCTTTACTATCTACAACACCATCCCCTATGCATTTTACTTTTAATAAGTCAACCCACCACAAAATCCACAGCCAAGAGAAAAAAAGCTCCATTCCTACCTCTAAGTTCTCCAGTCTGGTCTTTAGACTTTGCAAGGTCTGTCCCAGCTGAGTGAGGGTCTCAGCCGTGGGGGTCCTGGACAAATCTCCCATGGTGTTTTTGGAAGTCCCAGTCTCTTTCCTCCTGGAGCCAGGGGCTGCTCCAGTCTTGGGCTCATTGGAGGGCACCTCCAGCACTGTCTGCCCCTCACACCTGGCCAGCTTGCCAGTCAAGTCCCTGATTGTATCCTTTTGATTCATGATGGTCTCCTTCTGCTGGATGACTGTCTCTCTCAGCTGCAAGATGGTGGTCTTCAGGTCCTCGGTGGGACCACTGTTCTGCATGGAGGAAGTGCACATATCCATGTCTAGAGGCACTGAGGTGCAGATAAACCTAGTCTGGGGGAAATTCTGTGCAGATCCTCTAAGGAAAAAGAAGCAGAGGAGGAGGCACCTCCAGCAAGCTCCTGTGATCATGGCTTCTCCTTGGCTCTTCTTGCTTGGAGTTGTTGGTTGTGCTTTTTGTTCAGCACTGATGGCTTTGACTGGTTGAGTTTGTTTCAGCACCAGGAGCTGTCCACTGACACTGCAGCACTGCCTGGCTCTTATATAGAGCTGGGAGGGAGCTGATCGTCATAGGGGCAGGAATTCCTCCTAATAGGCAGACACAACTTTACAAAGGGGGTTCACATGGATCAGCCTGCTCCCTTCTTCATCACACATTGGGGGGCAACATTCACACAAAGGAAGATTGCAATGCAACCAGCAATCTGCTGCGCAATGGGGTGTCTGATGCAATCCTAAAATGTTCTTTTATATCTTTGCAGGGTGAAGAGTTCCTGGACAACCCTCCACTAGCATGGTAAGTGCTCAGCAAAAGTGTAAAACATGGTGGGAGGAGGGGACAACCTCAGGGTATCCCCCAATCCCAGCAAGGGGCTTCTGCAGGTCTGTAATTATTTTGGAAAAGCCCCAATAGTTTTAATGTGATTCATGGGCTGTGTGACTGCAGCGATGCGTACTGCAGATGGAGGGAGAGCCAGTTCTATGGGCAATGTGGGGGCTCATTTATTGGTATTCAGCTGGAAATGTGCGAATATTGGGAGTGGGAGCACAGGCGTTGGAGATGACCTGGCTGATGGATACATTTTGCCAAATCTTTCACCAAATATCTGCATGGTGAATTGCAAATAATCATTACCCTACTGGGCGGTTCATTTCTGTCCAGAGTTATATGTCTAAAAGCAGTACATTGTCTTTCATTAAAATGTATTTTACATTGTAGGCTTGTAATTCTTAGGCATAAATCACCGAAATATGTCCAATATTTAATAAATGTAAAAATACATTTAAAAAAAAAAAACACTAAAATCTAATAAAACAAGGGTGCATAAATAAATCAAAAATACTGAAACCTGTAATATAACTGTACAGTAGCATATATAATATATATATAATATAATGATTACTTTGTATTGGATTCAATACACTTATTTGCTCTCCCGCAGGCACCAACGTCACCAGGGACAAGGGTGCATAAATAAATAAAAAACACTGAAACCTGTAATATAACTGTACAGTAGCATATATAACTCATATATATTATAGAAATCCATTCCAGGTTTGCTGGATCACCCAGCTTCACTGATGAAAGTGTATCCCAAAGCTTTAATAAATCAGGCCCAAAGAGAGAGCTGCTTGCACCTAATGCATATCCAGACATTTGGGATTCACCAAAATGCCCAATTTGTTGAATCTCATTCCAAACTGTCACTGAATATCCACATGCTGATTGGCTGGGAATTTCATTCATTGTATTAAGACTGGAAGCGAAGTTCCTGGAGGACAATATAACAATTGGACACCCATATTTATATGTACAAAGGCATTCAGGAACTGGTGAATCCCATTGCAAAGTTCAAATTGTTACCTGAATCTCCGCCTGCTGATTTGGTGGAAACTGAACTAAAATTAGCACCTGCAGGGCAACCACTGGGAAACAACCATGGCAGGTTTCACAAGTTGCAACATTGTTCCCAAATTTTAATTTGTTAGTTTGCAACAATACACCCCTACTGTATATATATCCAACCATTCAGGATTCACCAAAATGGCAGAAGAGAATCACATTCCAAATTGTCACCTTGGACTGGGGCAGAGTCCTTTAAGGACAAGCTGGCCATTGGATAAAGACAACAAATTATTACATGGATCATTCATTTTCTACAAAAACATTCATGTGCTAATTTCCATCCATTGAGATTCACCAAAAAAGCAAACTGGAGAATCTCATTCCATATTGTCATCCAGGACCAGCGCAGTCCTTGCAGGACCGCCTAGCCATTGGTCAGAGACAGCAGATTGTAACATACATTTTCTACCAATTGCTCATTTGCAGCGTCTCACTCCCACTATATATCCACCCATCCGGGATTCACCAAAATAGCGAACTGAGAATCTCATGCTGATTTCTTGGGAATTTCACTGATTGTATTGAGAGTGTGATTTCTGGAGAACAGCCTGGCCCATACATGCATACCAAGGCAATCAGAAATTACAAATGGGTGAATCTCATTGCAAAATGCAAACTGTCACCCAAATATTTGCCTGCTGTGAATTGCACGTTTTGTATATCCAGCCATTTGAGATTCACTAAAATAGTGAATTGGGAATCTCATTCCAAGTTGGCGCCCAATTACCGGCAATGTAAACAATAAAATAAACGATGAATCACACACGTATCCTATTAATAACCAGTAATCCTTTTAATGTAATGTTTGTGTGTAAATTAAAAAAAAATCCTAATTCCAGATGGTGCGCGGATTGGCACCCCCTCCTTCCTCCACGCCGTCATTCACATCCAAAAAAGTGTTTTTAGCTTTTCCCAGCGATGTGAATCATACACTCTGGTGAACGGTGAAGCAGCACCATCAAGTTTCTGCTATATTTGATCAACACTGAATCGTGCTTTTCCCGGGGAGGGGGTGATGGCGCATAGCTGGCGGTTGTAGAGAGGAGGGGGATGGTGATGGGAGGCTGACGGATGACAGCTGTACATGGGGGGGCAAATAATGAGCAGAATGAGTCAGCTGGCTGAGGCAGGTGTGTTAGTATGATGGGAGAAATCTATATCAATGTATTATATTCAAGGTAATGTGTCAGGATATACAGGTGCAGCCTTTGCACGTGGAAGCAGCTTTCCTTGATGATTGGCCCCTTGTCATCTTAATCCTTTGGCTTCAATACTTTTTTAGCTGCTGATCTGGAAAAAGTCTGCAGTTAAACAAAAGTTAAATATAATTGGCCTTTTAAAGATAACAAAACTAGCTTTTACTTTTAGACCTGGGATTTTTCCATGTCATACCTTTTTCTGCCACTAGATGTCATCAGTTTGGTGGCTAGCATCATTCAATCTGGCTTATGATTGGACAGTAAAAGGAGAAACGCCCTAGTGATAAGCTCACCTCTCCATCACTCTGCTTTCTCCTCCTATCAGCATTATCATTCATAGGTCCTGTACTGATTTGCTTTTTTGCTGCTGCTTCCTCTTACACTTCAGCCCTGCTATACTTAAGGGGTGATTTTCCGGTACTTACACTGTCGGTATTTAAAAAATACATTTATGGATGAAATAAAGACCAGTTTTCAGATGTAATCCAATCACCAAAATATCACATAATCTTTATCACATTACCATAAAATCTTTAAAATAATACTTGGTGATCCTGCCATATTGGAGCACTTCCTAACCCGACAATATTGTTCCTATACCCGTTGTTGTCACTGCTGGAACATTGGTGGTGGGCACCTATGGTAAGGTACACAGAGGCAACAATCCTATTGGCTAATGTGGACAACCACCAGCCAATGGTAAAGCTGGTACGGTTGGCTCATGCCTATTTTTAATGTGGTCCTTGGAGAGAATTTAATTTAATATCATTATTGTGTGATTTCCCCCACCTCCTAGATTGTAAGCTCTTTGGGGCAGGGTCCTCTCCTCCTATGTCATTGTCTGTATCTGTCTGTCATTTGCAACCCTCATTTATTGTACAGCGCTGCGTAGTATGTTGGCGCTATATAAATCCTGTATAATATTAATAATTAAAATTCAGTGCTGACAACAACACCTGGATTCCCCCAACTCCACCTGAACTGTTCTGCTCCTCGTAACTGAGATCACACGATCAAATGCCTAGGCATGGGGTCATGGCTGCTGCAAGACTGATTGATAACTATTACTTTGTTTTTTTTTTTGGGAGGGAGAAGGATGGCTGAATTTTCTTTACGGGTCGGCCATATCCCTGTTTAATAGCTGCATGTCTTTCCATACTTTATACTCGTTCTGTCACACTGCAGTCATTCCGTGTTGGGGAATCGGCACAATGTGTACGTCGAGAACAAAACCACCAATCATATTAACGGCATCCATTCCTTCCTGCGCTCCGGAGTCTCTTCCCTGCCCCCCCTGAGCCTCCTCTATTATCTCCTTCTATTCAGCACGAAGAGAACTGAAGAGTGAAGGGGGCTTAAATCAGAATGACGGCAAAAAGCGTCCAATCCTAAACTGCGCCCGATTTAAAATAGCCTTCTGATAAAACTGCGTCATTTCCATCAGAATGCTGGACCACCAAGGACCGCAGAATACGTGCTCATACAAAGCAGAAGGTTCAGATTGGCATTTTTTACTAAATTTCACCAGACACTCAATAAATGTCACCGGTAACGATATAATCGATGGGTATTTCTGTCGAAAGAACATCTCCATTCCATTCTATGGAGCCCCGCTGCATCCTCCCCATCAAAAAAACAACAGCACTCCTTAAGATCGGCAAGCAGCTGATAACTAAACAACGTTGGGGTGGGGGGTGTTCTGCTGTTTCATATTTAAGACCCATGGGCATATGTTTGTTTTGGGCAGCATAAGTGATCTACCAACTGTACCCAACTTTTGCCTCTGTGACCTAAAATTTATTTTAGGTCTGCATCTCAAGGATATTTATCAACACTTCCTGTTCCAGAAACATCAAGGCAACTGGGAATAAATCTTTAAAGTTTGGGAAACAACCAACCAAAGCTATGTACATGTTAGATTTGTGCCCACGATGAGCTTAATCGTTCATCATCCAGCATGTGGTCCCCCAACGTTGTTCATCAATCCACCACAAGAATGTCTATTGTGCATTTCAATGGAAGTGATCACAGCAGGGTGCAGCTTGCTCATCCTCCTTCTATTCCTTCTCTAAAGAACAGGAAGGCTGAGCATGCTGGATCTACTCAGATCACTACTTTCGGGAGGAGAATCTTTACTTTGATGTACTGACAGGCTAAGATAAGCTTCTAATTGCAGTGCAAACAAACCAGGAAGACTTCCCTGACAATTTAAATTACTTAATGACTCACCATAACATGTGATTCCGTTAGAAAATTCAAACTCACTTCCTGTGTTGGTGACAACTAAAATTTGCATTTTAATTTTGGAACCGGGCTTCGAGCCCTTCCCTACTCCATTCATAAAAGAATAGATGCAGATGTTGTGCTCAGATTGAGATAACCTGGACATTTGCTCAGAAAGACCAGCGTGACCCAAAGATTTCAGTCACATATTGACATGCTGTAGTGTAGTGAAGCTCACCGTGGCGCAGATGGTGCTGCTGAATGGCAGAAGGATGAAGGGCGCACACCTGCTTCTGGCTCAGAGGAGGCGGCAGACATAGGAGCATCATGAGAGAGCCACCAGCAGCCGCGTCCTTCATCCCATCCAACGTAATTCAGTGCAGAGAGCTCCAGGTCAAAATGTTCTCCTTGGCAAAAAATAGCATTTTGCTTTTCAATGCTTGATTGGTTCTCTCAGTGATGTATAATGAAAAATGAACAAACCAAGGGGAGAGAATAGCTTGTGGGGCCACACTGATGTCATCCAGAAATAGGTTTTATTTTTGATAAAGAGTACCTGTCACAAGGGGATGGAATTTGATCAGACTCTAATACAGGGGTTCCCATTGCCTAATGGTTGGCAACTTGGCAGCAGCCCGGGTTCCTAATGAACCTGCAATTTAATATTTGACAGCAGATGGTACTGATCCACTGCCACCCCCAACATTTAATTGGTGGCCAATGGTGCAGCACTACACTATTGCAGAGCAGCGGGAACAGGGGGTTGCACCTGGTGGTTGGCAAAGTGCCAGCAGCCTCCACTGCTGCACTGGTTTCTAATGAACCATTGTTTTATTATTTGACATTGAAGGATAGTGAACTATTGAAATAGTCACTACTGCCCCCATTCATTCCTTATGGGCGGTCATGGATGCGGACAATACTACTTTAGCATCTCAACCGCAGGCATTCATCACGGGCATGAGAAAGCAATAATGGCACTGCAACCTCACGCCCATGTAAACTTACCCTGAAATTCCTATTTTTGCTGTGGTGCAATACGCAACAATATGCAATACGCTTACCCATGGTAAGCTGCAGCACTCAGTTGCAAGCTCAACTTTAGCTTCATCCACAAGTAAATGGTATCAGCTGGGTCGTGGCGAGGTTCCCAAAAGTCACATGGTTTCTGAAGATCTGTGCCGCAGATAGAGTCGTGTGCACATCTGGGTTTGTATGGTGCAGTTTGCCATACCAAGCTTGGTATCAGTTTCAAATGATGGGGTGCACCATTGTCCTGGAGGTGGAACTGCTACCATGAGGATCAGCCTTGTCCATTCAGATTTAATGCACTATGAAAGCTTTATTAATAAAAGGAGTCAGGAAGGAGCGCAGACCACAATCCCTCCAATCGGTGGCTTTCCAAATTTATTTATATCCATGTAAACCACACCAGGTCCATCCAAGTCCATCCTGGAACTTACAGTGTCCATTAGGCATCTGAGCTTCCTATTTTCCATCCTCCATCGGTCCCCAAAGGATGAAATCCAGGATGTTTTCCATTAAGATAAAAGTCTCACGTTACTTCTCTTGCCGGGGTGGGACTGGGACACCAACATGCAGTGAAGGTTTAACTCGTTCTTAGACTGATGAGCCAAGGCGGTGAGGATTATGGGATGAAAGCAGATACAAAAATAAAGTCTGCCGTGAAATTTGTGAAACCCCAAATTTTGGATTAGGTAGTCACATGGGGCAATGGTGGCTCTTTTGCGACTGTTGTATTAGGTGCCTGTCCTGAGTATTACCAATCATTTTTTTCTTTCTGAGTCTTTTCCAGGCATTGACTAATGATCTGCACCAAGATCTTCTAAAAAGATTTATGGAGCGGTGTCTGGTGCAACATCAGGTGAACTCATAACTGATCCATCCATCAATATCTATACTTTCTGAGTGAAATAGAACAAACATAGTGCTCCTGCTGAGGTGGTACAAAAGCTTCAATTACCATGCGGGTTTCTTTTACCTGTAAATCCCCCCTTGTGGGATGGGAGGTCAGTGGTCCCAACAGATTTATCTGCACCCTATGGCAGCTTGTCTCTACCAAATGACCGTTGAATAAAGGTTCTATAGGTTGCTATGGCTGGTGGACCTCCCATCGGATGGTGAGTATATAGTTCCAGGTCTAGGACTATTTAGGGTCAGCAGCATGAGACACCTATGATTTTAGCTTTTTTTGGGTGGCAATTAATCCACCAGTGTAAAGGGGGCATTCCAACTGTAGAATTTGGTTTTGGAAGGAATTCCCCAAGACCTAGAATTGGTTTTCATGGTTCTTCCAGGGTAATCAGGTTGAGATAGACTGCTTTATATTTCTCTCCTTGTGTTCTCTCTCTCATTTCCCATCTGTCTCTCTTCTCTCTTATTTAAATCTCCTTTGTCTTTTCTCCTTTTTCTCCCATGTCTCTTTCTTAAATCCTCTCTCTTTTTCTTTCTCTTTCATCTCTCTGTTTTATCTCTTTCTTCTGCATTTCTTCTGAAACTCCTGTCTCTTTCACTCTCTTTTCTCCTCTTATCTCTTCTTCTTCTCTCTTGCTCTCTGTCTTTCTCCCCTTCTATTCCATCTCCCTTTCTTCTCTGCTTCTTCTCAACTTCACCTCTCTTTTCTCTTTTCTTTGTCTATCTCACTTATTTCTTCTCTTCCTCTACTTCATCTTTTCCATCTCTCTTTCTTCTCAACGCCTCCTGACTTTCTTCTGTCTCTCTATTGTCTTTTCTCCTCTCTGTCTCTTTCTCTTCTTCTCTAACATTATTTCTCTGTTTCTTCACAACTCCTCCTTTCTATTCTCTTCTTTGCTGTCTCTCTCACTTTCCTTTCTCCTCTTTCATTCCCTTCCTTTTTTTCTCTGTTTGTTCTCAAATCCTTTTCTCTTTTTTCTTTTCTCCTGTTTTCTCCTGTCTCACCCTCTTTTCTCTGTCTCTCATCTGTCTTTTTCACTACTCCTCTCTTAAGCTGCGTACAGACATCTAATAATTAACGGAAAGGAACGACCAATTGGTCGTTAAACCTAAATTGGTTCTAAAAAAAAGTGACCAACAAGGCCGACGAATGAGGATAGTCGTTGGAAATGAACGACCGGCATGGCAGATCTGATTGGACGACGATCGTTCACCATCTATTCTGTGTACGGTCGTTCAGTGATCGTGCATGTTCCGAGCATGCGCGATGAACGAACGTCCTGTACAGGTGCTTTACTGTATTGTGTTCATGTGTGTGTGTATATATATATATGTCTATACTTATATATATATTTATATTTCACTATATATATATATATATATATATATATATATATATATATATACTATTCACTTCCTGTATCAATAAAACAATCGCATCTATCATGCGTACAATATCATTCATTGATCAGGTCGTTATGTGCATGTACAGGATCGGTGCTTTACGAGATATCGTGCAGGAATGTTGGTTGTTTACCAACATTGGCACCAATGTTTACCAAAACCAATGTTTACCGTATGTTTACCGTATGTCGTATCGTTTACCAACGATAAATATTGGAAGTGTGTACGTAGCTTTACCCTCTTTTCTTCTCCTCTCCCTGCCTCTTCTCCTCTGTATGTCTGTCTGTTTTTATTTGTCTCTGCCCTTCTCCTCTCCGCTCTCCTGTTAGATGTCTGCACTGAGTTCCTGGGTCTGCACACCGGATCGACCCATTATGAAGTATTCCCACCATGCCTGCAGATTTCAATATGAAGAATGTAGCAGGCAGAGCTGGGGCACACAAGGTGGGCATGAACCTTTTTGGGTGGAATGACCTTTTACTATGGCAGTCAGAGCTTTGTGTTCCTAAAACTAGGATTTATAGCTCTCTATACCTGATAATTACTGGGCTCATTTCCTGCCAGCTCTGCTGTTAGCAATGATAAATAGTAGAAACATAACTTTCAAAAATACTTTCTTTAATTCTTTAGACTTCAAAATACATGAATATCAAACCAATGTAACATTCGGAATGGAGAGAGGGAACCTCACTCCATCTCCACCCCAACCCCAAGGTATAGACTATGGAAGGTGTGCAGACCTGAGAAAGCAAAGCTGCCATCGCCACTGCAGTTCCTGATATAAGAATGCATTTAAAAGATCAACTTTGTCCATCTTTGCACTGAAATAATTTGCATTCCAGTTCCTTGCCTATACCATAAGATGAATCCTGCATTCTGCGTCATGCTAGGGCGGACATAGTAAGATGTAAAGAGTGCTGCTGCACAAGGGCCCTGGACCATCTCCAGACAACAGGAGCCCCCACAATGGACTCAAGTCAACTCTGCACAGGGCCCCCATGTTTGACTATGTCCACCATTTGCGTCATTACAGTTTGCATCCCATTAGTTGGCATTAAACCAAAGAATAAAAAACTAATATACTAACAATGACTAGACCTGGCAATTCTAACACCAGTTTTTTTTCCATTCTTTGGGTGACAACAATCCACTATATCAGGGCAATAGAAACCAGGGGGCTCCTCCTCACATCTCTTTCCAATAACAAAGAGGGACAAGGTTCTTTGGGAAGTTATCAGCTATAAGAGATATAATAAAATGTTTGTAACGGTACATTAAGCAGGCCAAAAGAGAACCAATATCAGAAGTTTATTGTAGCGGCTCAGATCGGAATGCAAGTTTAACACACACCAAATCCAATTGGCCTGTTTTGTGTCGCTTCCTGTTGAGGTGCATTTGAACTGCAAGAAAAACATATCAAATGCTGCTTTTGCAAATGAATAGCACATGCAGCTTGTGCAGAATGCCCATCATCATGAACCCGCCATGCATACTCTAGATCACAGGAACACCCTAAACTCCCCAAAATGAGAGCAGATCTGGGAAATATATCAGGGATATCTCACTGTTAAAATATTGAAGACTTATGCGAATCGGAAAGCTGACTCAGCCCTTCAGGCCCTGTCCTTGACTAAAATATTGCTTTTTGGTGCACTGACCCTTTAGGGGAGAACTGAAATAGTTTTATTGACAGATCTCCCCTTGCAGATGAAATCTATTCTCCATTTTTTCTTCTTGCAGAGAAAGGTCGGCTACTGCATATCAATAAGCGAGCTTGTCCCTGCCCTTATTTCAACTCACAGCCATAAACTGATTCCGTAACAATCCAGAATTTTTTTTTATGCTCCAATCGTTCACACATTCTCCCTCCGTCCCTCTCGCCTCTTATTTTCACAAAAGCCTGCAATGTACATTGTCTGATTTTATACCAGACATCTTCTAATATGTGGGCTCCTTGTACCTCTTCTCACACAGCCCCCCACCCCAAGTCTGCAGGCGGTGGGCCGCACACATCACCGCTAATAATTAATGCATCTGCATGTTGCATAACACCTAGAAATCTCTATGAGCCTGCCTCCTGCTCAGCATCCATCAATATTGCATTACGCTGGCTGGGGCCAGGATGCAGTTCCATTAAATATTCAATCTGTGGCTTAAAAAATGCAGTGTTCTGCTTGATGCTGAACAGGAATATATTTTTGTGTGCAGACCTATAAATGAGAGCAGGGAAATGATTTTTAAATGTGGCTGTATGCTAATATGGGGTGCCCAGCTCTGGCCGGGTGTCAGAACTCTGCTGGGTTAATAAAATTCAAATCTTTATCATTGATTTGGTTTGTAAAACATTAAAGCCGGCCTTTCCTTCTATTGAACACTTACAGCAGATGTGAAAGGAGGGGGCTGGGTAGGTTCCAGGGTGTTCAGGGAGCCCCTAAGTCCCAGGCAAATTTAGGTCAATTTCTGTGGTCAGGGGTGCCAAGGGAAATGAGAATTTTTGGGTATCTGTTTGACTTTACATTGATGTTTTATATGTGTTCTGCGTGCTTTTTGCTTCATGTTCCCCATATCTCTTCTTTGTAACTCTGTTGTTCTTTCTTTCCTTCCTCCTCTCTCTCTTCTCCTCCCTCCTATGTTTCCTAGCTCTGTCTCTCTTTTTTCACCCTTTCCTTTTAGGACCTGATTTATTAAAGCTCTCCAAGGCTGAAGAGGATACACATTTATCAGTTATTCTGGGTGATCCAGAAAACCTGGAACGGATTTCTTTAAAGTCATTTGCTGTTTCCTAACAAATGCTTTGACTCTTGGACCAGATCCATTCCAGGTTCACTGGAACACCCAGCTTTACTGGTGAAAGTGTATTCTCTCCAGCCTTGGAGAGCTTTAATAAATCAGGGCCTTTTCTTCTCTCCCTCCCTCTCTTTCTTTCTTCTTTCCTGTCTCTTTTTATTTGGTCCTCTATCTATTCCACTCTTTCTCTTAATTCCCCTCCCTCCTTTCTCCCCTTTCTTGTTCTTTCCCTTTCCTTCTCTCAACTCTGTATCTGTCTCTTTCTATGGATGTCTCTCTATATTCTTCTCTTCTCTCTCCTTCTCCTCTCATTTTTCTTCCTATTTTTTTCTTTTCCCTCTCATACCTCTCCATTGTTCTCTCCTCAACCCATCTCGCCTTTCTTTAGTTTCACTCTCCATCTCTCTCTCCTTATTATCTCCTTTTTTTCCTCATTCTCTTCGGCTGTCATTTAAACCCAGAAGCCTTGAGAGAGATCACACAGCACCAAGAATAAGGTGTATAACAAAGTTTGACTTTTTACATTTTCGCAGAACCACGGCCATGTGTTTTTATTGCCCCTTAGGTTTATACTAGCCCAGGGTTTTGTTAACAGTCCATGGACCAAATAAATTAAATTATTTATTAGTGTTTACATTCACATAAGTCATAGTGTATACTATAGAACAGAGTTTCTCAAAGTTTTTACCATGGGGGAACCATTGGAATCATTTTTAGGTCTTCAAGGAACCCCTCCTATAATTACTTTATCCACAGCTCAGAGTATATTAGTGTGGTGGCCATTGGGAAGAATTCCTCTTACATTGCTGGCCTTTGGGAAGAATGTCACCCTTACTGATTTTTTAGCCAAGAAGATCATTGGTATCACTTAAACTGACCTGGGAGGCAGAAATTAGTCATTGGCCCAGGTCCCTCTGGAGGAACTCTGATCTAAATATATCAGAAATAATGGAAACAATGTATTTATTTATGTGTTATTACAACCAATCAATGCCCAGTATGAGAATCATGTGACCTCTGGACCAAAGTCAAAGGACAGAATATATATATTGGCTCTTCATATTATAAAATCTTTATTTCTTGGTTTATGTTTGGCAGATTCAGACCAATCAGAATTTGGACTCGGATATTTGATGTTGACTCCATGACGGTTTGTTAGCGGAAGAATTCTCCAAAACTGAATCCAACATATGACAATTGTTTCAGCCCCATCCCTGTAATGTGCAGAGGTTCTCCGGCTGTCCGCCTCCATGATTAATCCTTTGTTTGAGGTTCTGTCACCGAGCTGAGCGTTGGACTTTTATCGTGATTAATCATCTCAAAGGGATGGAGGTGAAAATGGGACGGCGTGTCACTCACGTGTCACCGCCATCACTTTGTCTATTAATTACATCACTTTCTAGAGACGAGTCCTGAACATCATTGCGCTCATGGAAGAAGACACTACAAAGGGAAATGCCACAATCATCAGCAACGCGCAGACATCTGTTACAGCCAATCAGAGTTATATTCATTATTGAAAATAATAAAAGAATAATATTATTATACGAAAACAGATACTGTCTTATAGATATATATATAGATATATTTATTTTAAAAAGTACCTAAGTTTGGCCTAGTATCTCACAGTCTGTACAGCAGAGCTCAAGATGGTGGAGCAAAAAGCAACACAAAGAGCCAGATGTGCATGCTGATAGGAGGAGAGAGCAAAGTGACACAGAGAAGCTGCTTGGTCTGCTTTTTCACTATTTATTAGCTGATCACAGGATGAGGGGTAGGACAACACCTGTAGGTAAAAGTGAATCCACAGAAGGGAAGAATCAGGTTCCTTCCTATAAGGCAGGGCTGTGTAAATTTCAGGATTTGGTGGACAGAAATAGAGGCATTTATTTGTTTATATCATGTCACAGTATTAACGCTTTATTTGATATTCGGCTTCCCTTATTGGCTTCTGGCTCTTCACATGACCCACTGGGGCCTCTTCTGTAGGTGGGCCAGCCTGGAAAATGCAGGGATAGAATGGGCTTCCTCTGATGGCCTCTGACTGGTCACATGACCTGCTATCCAATAATGAATGATGTAGGGAGCAGTGATCACATGATGATATAAGCACCGCCCTTTGCATAAATTCACTGCCATTGTAGCTTGCTCCTCAGGGGCGGGGTCATGACGTCCTGAATTCTTTCTAGTTTTTTGCCCATCTTCCTGGTTGGATAGCATTGAATGTTATTAAACTATGAAGACAAAAGCCCTGTACAGACGCTCAATGATTGTTGCCAGAATTGATCTTTTGTGATGAATGATGATGGGGGGATAAATGTCCATTGGGCACTTGGCTATGCTCTCCTACATAGTGGTCATTCCTCAACAGTCCTTTATCAATTCACCGTGAATTGATAAAAGATGTCGGGGAAACGCTGCACACGTAAGGCCGAGAATCATCTGGGGTATGTACGTAGCTTAAGAACACTGCAGGGGGTAGCTCTGGATAGGAGGTGAGTATAGCAGCACTTTTGCAGGACCGATGGTTTGTTCCCCAATAAGTGATGTTATATCAGCCAATGGATTCACTCGCTTTGGTTTCACAGGAAGCGTCAGGACCATGATAAATAATGAATCCGATGAGTGTAAGCGACTTTACCTATCCAGGTGATGGGTGATGAGAAAGTCCCCCACCTGCGTTGGATTTTTCTTCATGGTGACCAATGCTCCCAATGAGACTAAAACGCGTAAGTCGATTGGCTGATTTTAAACGTTGATGAGCAAGGTATTCCGGGATCCCCGGTGTTGTAAAATAAGAGATTTATATGAAGCCAGAGCCCATAAAACATTGCTGTCTAGACCGGCTCGGTGGATAGGCATCTGCCTGGAATTGTGAATGGCCTCTCCAGCCTGAATGGAAATCAATCCGTATTACGGGAAGGCGCAGGGCTCCCCTTTCCGGGAATGCAAACAGCTGGCGGAATTCCCCAGGGTGCCCCTGGAACAGATTAGAACACTGTGCAGACCAATGGTGAACACGGGGCCCATTCAGGGCCCAAAGGCTCTCATCTATTATTAAGCTGATGGCTGCTTGGCCAATCGGCTGCAGCATTTTGGAATGAAGTTTGTTAATCACGTTGACATGTCGGATGCGATTCGCAATACAGCTGCAGCCATTCTGCTGCATTAAACTCCATCGGCTTTCAGCGTCATGGTAAACGCTTCCTGTTAATCCGGACCTGAAGAGGACCTGTCATGAGGAGTTTGGATATTTATTCCTCCCCTGTACCCCTTATTATGGGACCAGTTACATCCGACCAATAGTATGATAAATATTCACTGACACAGTTCTATGGAGTCTATTTATAAGGCGGTGAATGTGACATTTACTAAAACATTCCCTGGTGATCAGTCACTCCCAATAAAAGACATGGATCTGGAGGATTCTCCACCAGGATGTTTCAGTGAATGTCAGATTCACTGCTTCATAAATGGACCCCTATATGTATCTGAGACCCTGATGTGGGAGGCGGCCGATACCTAAGATTCTCCAAGTCATCGGTTACAAATTTATTAAACAAGTGTCCAGGTGCAAATCTGTGCAGAAGATGAGATCTGCAGATCCACACCAATGTCTGACATAGAGAATGTGAGGAGGGAAAGAATGGGAGAGAGGAGGGGAAGAGAGAGAGAGAGAGAGAGAGAGAGAGAGGGAGAGCGAGAGAGGGGAAGAGCGAGAGCGAGAGAGGGGAAGAGAGAGAGAGAGAGGGGAAGAGCGAGAGCGAGAGAGGGGAAGAGGGGTTAGTGGAATACCACAGAGAAGGAGGTTACAATAGTCCAGACGAGAGACGATAGGAGCGTGTACAAGGAGTTTGGTGGTCTCCGGGTACAAGTAGGGGGGGATTTACCTGCAGAGATGGAGGGGGAGATATTGGGGGTGGTGGTATTAGTGGGGTAAATCATAAATTGCTGTACAGATCTGGTGAATGGGCGGGATTAGGTGAGAGGATATTGGGGGGCAGGGGGATCATGTATCACTGTTTACAGATGGAGGTTTTGTGGGTGAAGAGATAATGTGAGGGCACAGTAATGGAGAGGTATTGGGGTGATGTACGGGGTATATTGGCTTCATTACTCTGGAGGATAGGATGAGACAAAAATGTGCGGGTATCATCTCTATATTACCCATATATCACTGTGTAGTGATGGAGGGCTATGTTGGGTGATAATTGGGGGGGGATGTGTTGGGTGATAATTGGGGGTGGATATGTTGGGGTTCCTCTATATCGCTGTACAGAACTGTAGGACTGAAGGGGTACAAGGGCACAACGAATACTCCATTACTGTACATTACGGTGCACAGCTAGGAGATTTGGGGAGTGTTAAGCCTAATAATGCCATGTGACCATGTACAGAGATGATTGGGGGCGGTGAATGGGTATAGGGGGGTTATACCTGTATATCATTCTCCCTCCCTATTATGTGATACTTCCCCCACCTCTAGATTGTAAGCTCTTCGGTGCAGTGTACTCTCCACCTCCTGTGTCACCGTCTGTCATTTGCTAGTCCTATTTAATGTACAGCACTGCATAGTATGTTGGCGCCATATAAATGCTGTGTTTGATAATAACAATAATATCATAATTGAAGAATCAGGCAGACGTGTGTTCGTGTGTATATACAAGGAGATAGTTGGCTGGGGCGGAGCTGGAAGATAAAGAACTGTTGAGGAATTTTGGTGTCACTGTTGTAGTGTGATCAGTTATTATTATTATTAATAAACAGGATTTATATAGCGCTAACATTTTACGCAGCGCTGTACATTAAATAGGTTTGCCATCATTGCATAGCCCATTGTAGGGCAGGGGGAGGAAGGGGGAATGTGATTCTACCCCAGTCTGCCATTATATAATATCTGTGCAGAGCCGGGGGGCCATGGGGACTATGCAGGGATATTGCAAATATTTCCTTTCGGTATACAAAGTTGCAGAGACTGGGAAGCTATACAAAGATATTATCAATATTTTCTATGAGTATTTCATGTATACAGACCTGAGGGGGGGGGCCATACAGAGATATCAATATGTCCTCTAAGTATTCCATATACACAGCTGGGGGGACCAGATGGCTATATAGATATCAATATTTCCTCTGATTGTTCCGTATATACAAAGTTAAGGACATCCGACATACAGATGACTCCTAGATACGAACAGGGCTTCCCTGCTCCCTTGTGTGCAGGACGGAGGCTTGATGGGGAGAGGGGGTAGTTTGCATGACTTGCAGAAGAAGTCTATTGCTGTTCTGCAACAAACTCTGCAGTTGTTTCTTTTTGCATATAAAAGCACAGTTTGGTTCAGAAGTTAATGAATGTCTAGGCTCCATAAGGGGTTTTTTTTTTTGCTTTGTTTGTAATTAGCTCACAGTGAGGATTTTATACAGTAACTGACACCACGCTGCCTAATAAAATGTTGAGACAAATATCTTTCTTTTAACTGAATTTAATAATATAATGTACCTGTTTTGACTTTACATTCAAATTCAAGTATAAACCTACAGTCCCTATCTTGTATGTAACCCGGAGCCTACCGGTATACAGAGATATCAATATTTCCTCTGAGTATTCCTTATAAACCGAGCTGGGTGGACGGACCTGGGGGCTCTCACCAATATTCCCTTGGTGTTTCATATATACAGAGCTGGAGGATAAAGCAAGTTTGAAAACTTGGATGAATTTCCAGCACCCTTCTATTTATAAACCAACTTTTATTGCCATTGAATTCCTTTCAGGTAGATTTGTATTTATTTCCCTTCTTGATGATTGTGTTGTCACTGGTATCGAAATGATGGAATAATCTCCAGAATAGGCAGCAGAAAACCCAAACGTGTAGGCTATAGAGGTAGGCTTTGCAGCGCTGGGTCCCAGGTTGGAATGTCGGCCAGGACACTATCTGCATGGAGTTTGCAGGTTCTCCCGGTGTTGGTGTGGGTTTCATCCGGGTACTCTGGTTTCCTCCACATCCCAAAAACATGCAGTTAGGTAATTGGCTTCCCCCCAAAATTGTCCTTATACTGTATTGATGACATATGACTATGGTAGGGACGTTAGATTGTAAGCCCCTTTGAGGGACAGTTAGTGACATGACTATGGACTTTGTACAGCGCTGCATAATATGATGGCGCTATATAAATACTGTATAATAAACAGTGTTCTCCCCAGCCCATTTTAGCTGGGTGCACCACCCGGCACTTTTCAGCAACCAACCAGCTGTTTTTGGGTGGTTACTGAAGCGTTGGTCACAATTCATAGGCTTTCACCCGCCTACAATTTATTCCCACTCGGCTTAAAAAAATTCTGGGTTAAGCACTGATAATAGAGGTGTACTTTAATAAAATGATCAGAACTAGCTGATAGTTTGGATAATCATGGATAGAGAATATATCTATAATTAACATTGCAGCGATAAATGTGACTACACAGAGCCGGAAGTAAATGTTGGGGTGGCTTCTTAGCAGAGGGGGCAAGTTGTCATTGTGGCAGCTGCAGGTCCTGTTGGCTGTGGGTAGATGATGTGCTTGATATCTATTTACAGTTACAAGCTGTTCAGGTGTGTATGTTAGTTTTGCAATAGCAATAGGTCCATTTATTTATATGCCCTTCATGTATTTTGCCCATGGAGTTCTTTAGCCTCCAGGATTGAGTAAAGAAAGCTCTAAGTTGCCCATATTGGAGCTTATAGAGGGCTCACCTGCGAGTGCTGACCTATTGCAGAAAAGGAATGAGTCACATGTTCCTCCGTACCTGGAAGTACTATATTGTTCATTGAAGGTTGCAGATTAGGAGAGGTGAATGAGGTGCTGGGGAGGAATCTGAAGAATCTCATCTTTGTTACAATGCATCCTCCTTGTGAACATACAGAAACATTAAATCGCTCAATCCCTTGTGAGTTTGCCAGTTGGTATTCTTTTATTTTGATGTTGAATATTAATGCTGGAATAATACTTCGCAGAGATGTAAATGAGTTTAATGTTATCAGATTGTTTGATTCCACTTCCTATTGTGAGAATAATGTACAGACAGTACGTCGTTCCAAGGATTCAGCGAGCCGGAGATATGTAAAAGCATTCGTGTTACAGTGGAGTTATATTGGCCGCTTGTCCACCCCGACCTTCTAATGGTTTTGCATAGAATAGCGAAATATACTTATTTTAGATTCGTGCAGAAAGTTGCTTTGTATTAAACTTTAAAAGCTTTTACATCTCAGCTAGGTGGGAGTAAATACATGTATTTTTTTATTCTGCAGGCTTCCTATATGTAACAGGTCCCTCAAATCTTTACATTGCTGTTCAGTGTGATATCAGAACGTACAATGCAGGGCCAGCAGTCACCTCCCTGCAATCAGACCCCTGAATATGATTTCTGAGTTCTAGTTTGCAGATTCGGTCCTTCCATGGATGCCTGATACAGTGTGTGAGAGGCAGTGCTTTGAACTTGGAAATCCCCCATCTGTAGTCCCTTCATGAATGCCTGATACAATGTCTGAGAGGTAGTGCTGTGAGCTTGGGAAATGCTCCATTTGTGGTCCTTCCAAGAATTCCTGATACAGTGTGAGAGAGGCAGTTCTTTGAGCTTTGGAAATGCCCTATCTGTGCACCATCCAAGAAGGCCTGATAAAATGCCCTGATTTATGAAAGCTTTCCTAGGCTCGAGATACACTTTCATCAGTGAAGCTGGGTGATCTGGATCTGGTCCAGGATTGAAAACATTTGTTAACAAAAAGCAAATGACTTTTAGGAAATCCATTTCAGGTTTTCTGGATCACCCAGGTTCACTGATGAAAGTGTATCCTCTCCAGCCTTGGAGAGCTTTATTAAATCAGGCCCAATGTCTGGGAGGCAGTGCCGTGAGCTTGAAAAATCTCCTGTCCTTACTAAACTCCTCTTCTGTCAGTAATTATCTAAAACAGATTTCTGCTAAACTTACATTCAGTAGAGTCACAAGGCAATTTAACGGTGGTTCAAGGTTGCTTACTATGCACCTGTATAAGCACAGAAACAATACAAAGGAGCTGAGGTTTGTGATTCATTGTACTGTCAGCAGTGGCAGAGAAGAGCTGATAACAAACATTGAAAGCATCCAAAGGGGGAAGGTATGTAGTAAATTTTAAGTGTGCCCAGCGTTTAGTGTTTGTACAGGTGAGAAAATGAGAGAGATAATAGGTTGCCTGCACATTATTAAACATAGCATGCTTTTGTCTGTATAGTTGTTTATACTTCAATAGGTGCTGTTGAAGATTCACCTGCTGGAAAGGGAAGGAAATAACTGGCTATTGTAGGTGTGGAGGGTGAGTGGCTCGCTCCATGTGTCAACATCGGGCCAATCAGCAGACATCAGTACGGGTGGAGTCTATATCCCAGTGAAAGCTCTGACTCCGGTTACTTACACGGAGCTGTCCATTCTTTCCACAGGTAGTGCAGAAGGAAGGGAAGGAACCTTCTAGACCCGTGGTTGCCAACCAGTGGACTGCTGGTGGTCTGTGAGAAAAATTTGGATATTATTTGCAATTTTTATGTTTTATAAATAATAAAACAAAAAAATATTCTAATAAAATCTTATATTCTGAATGATAATTTTCGCCTTTATATTGCACTAAATTCACAATTGTACTAGAGATGGAAAAACAAGGGAGGCTCAGCGTGATGTCAGTGTAATCTTAAATTGTATGAGGCAACCATTGCAGAGCCGTACGCTTCAGTATTGTTTCCACCATTACAACAGTCACCCCGCTCCGCCAATACTGATTCTCATCTGATTGCTGTATTTTATTTGTTTATTTCTCAGATGTTCTTTTAGGTAAGTATGACCTTAGCTGTGTATTTTCTTTAACTGTTATATTTAATGGCATCAAATAGTTTGAGTTTGATAACTATCATTTCTTGTTTGGTCTTAGATTGAAATGAAATAAACCCGTAATGAGTGAGAAAAAGCAAACAAATATTTTGCATTTCCGTAGTAATACCAAAGATAATGCAACTAATGAAAATAGTAACATTAGTAATACTTCACTTAACTGTGAGCTGATCAATGAATCAGAGCCACCACAGTCCTTGTCAGCACCATTAGGAAGAGCATTATTTTACAAATAAAATATTTTATCTTTTTTAAAAAATTCATATTATTGGTCCGCAGGAATTAAAATGATGAATTTAGTGGTCTGTGAGGTGCGAAAGTTTGGCGACCACTGTTCTAGATCAAAGTACTGATTCACTTTTATTCACTGAAGCTATACAGCAGTATGTGTAGGCTGCGATGGAAACTATTTTCAGGAATTCCTGAAGCTAAATGCTCGATCACCCCAGCAGCCTTGGATCATGCTGCCCAAAGCTCTCAACACCAGGACCTGTGGATTCCGTTCACACCGTTGTGCTGCCAAAAACCACTGCGATGAGTCCATGTTCCAGAAATAGCACGCTTCACATGACTGGGGGATGACTGGTTCCATCAGTGCCTTATCTCCCAGGTGTTGCATGTGACACAGTCCCCTTTAAAGCCCAGAAACATCCCAACAATTGAATTGTGCTATACAGCATGTTTCAACAGATACTGCTCACGGCTAAACGTGTTTTAAACATTTCTATTCTGCCTGACCCACTTGATTTAACCTTTGTGACCTCCCAACAAATCCTATTTACCCTCATAGAAAGCCCGGGTTTTAGATGAGAGCTCTGCGGTTCGGTTTCTTTGTTTTTTTTTTTCTGTTTTGTTGAAGACAATCTTATAATTCAGCTCTGACTGTTGTTTGTTTTTTTTTTCAGCTTTTTATCTCTCATTTTTATGCCGTCGTCTTTAAATATACAGAAACGCACAATACCGCCGGTGTCGGAGCGGCCCAGAACGAGGTCGGGCCATAAGCTGGGCTTGATATACTGGCACCGATATTGCTTTTATTAGTCGCATTGTTTATCGGAAGCTGACAGCTCGCCGGCGGTAATGTACCTTCTGTAATGGAGGAAATTATAAAGTTGGGTTTAACCTGTTTTTTTTATCTCTGCCACTTTCCTGGGCTTTTTGGACAAGGCGGTGCAGAGAGGATGTGCAATGTGCTGCGGTATGGTGGAAATTTAATGTCATCTGCACCACCATTGGGGACATTTAAGTTAAAAATCTGACCTATACAATGGTTCCTTGACATTGTCCATCAATCTGCCATGGTTGATTGGTCAAAGACTAATTTTAGAACAACCACTGTTACTTGCTATGGAGAGGTGCAATTCAGTGTGCCACCCATTTGTTGTCCCCCTTCCCCGCTCCATTGAACTGTACAACGCTCATTTATTAATCTGTCTCTGCAAAATGATCTTTCGTGACTGTTTCCAGTGAGAGATGAATGAATGAACATTGTACACTGAGCGCTTTTCTGTTTAATGCTCAGCTTTTAAGTTTCCAGGATCAGGTCGGTCATTTTTGCAGAATGGGACAGGTGATGTTCCTTTTGCAGTAATCCCTCCTACTTGCATGATTGCTCTGGGTAGAGGCGAATGTGCAGGGTCATCTTTGGTTTCCCATCAATTCTGGCTTTGCCCAATGAATGAACTGCACAGTTTCATTGCACTGGCTAATCCAGATGTCCGAAAATTGTCCTAAGCAAAAAGAAAAGGATGGAAGGATGGCGGTTCCCATTGAGGGAACAGGTTCTGCAGAACTAAACTAAAAAAAAATTGCTTAACTTTACTTCTGCAGATTCTTCCAGAGCTGTCCTCTCCTCTATTCAGTCCTCCTTCGGCCTGGTGCCTCCATCTTTTTTTTTTTTTTTTTTTGGCTATTCCACCTGATTTCGCACTGTGCAGGCACGAGATTGGGTGTTGTATTCTGCAGTAAATGGGGGGGGGGGGGAGTTCAGGATCTCACTGTGCATTGCAGGAAAAAGCCCCAAGATCGGGCATGTGCAGAAGGAGCAGCCAGAACCTCCTGGGATACCCATGTCACGTAACCCAGGAGGCTTCTGGCTGCTCTTTGTGCACATGCCAGATCTTTGGGCTTTTTCCTGTGTCTTCTCATCCTGATGACCCCAATACTCTCTCATTTCTTGTCCAGGTATAACCAGAACTTGCAGAATAGAATCCAGACAGCTAAAGAAACGTACTTTGTATCTAAACCCAGAAAGGGAAATGTTAGTTTGCAGCTGAGGAGTTTATAAATGTGTTTGCAGGAGTTTTTGTTCTGGCTTTTTCCCTTTGTCACCTGGTGATTCCACTTTCCAGTTTCAACTGTACCAACCTAGCACAGGGCTACAGAACGGCTATTATCTTAATAACATAGGAGGGAGTTGTTCTGTAGCCAAGAACAATACTAACGACATTAGTGTACCAAGTGACAGCGATCGCTCTCTCCTCTGATGTTGTCGTTTTGGCTGACAGGTTATTGAGGTAAATCATTGGGGATAATTACTGCTTATTCCTCTGATTTGTTTATATCATTACGTTTTATGGCCATTGAACCTTTTCCCTCCGATCGATAATCCCCTGAGATGTTACATTGATTGTGTTTTTGCAATTAGCGCTGGTCAATGTTCGCTTTCAGCTGAAGTCACATTTCTTTTATGTTTACTTTTCAAATAAGATTTATTTATTTTTTTTCAGACCTGATTAATCTTTCATCATAATATCACTCTGTCCATTTATAGCAAAATTATATTCTACAGATACAACTATTGTGAGAAGATGCACAGAAATCAATGTGTTGGGTTTTCCATTGGTGAGCACCGGAGCAAAGTTTTAATATTATGCTGGGTCACAATACAGGGGCCACCACCCACCTACAGCTTCCTCCCTTAAAAAAATTCTGCGTTGGAGACTGGTTTTTATCGTTGTCTGTCGAAATCTTCAATTGGGGCAATGTATCCAGTGACACCTGTCTAAAGGTGATTTCCTTTTGCTTCCTGGTATGTCTCAAAAATAGAAAGTGAAGGAAAATCCTTAATGAGGCACTTACGGCAAGGAGAAGAGAATATAACCCCCTTTGTCCAGTATCCTTCTTCGGCCCGGTGTGGTGGAAGCGCCGGGTGTCATCATCATTTTCTATCTCCTTCCTCCTCCTTCATACATCACCTGATCTCACACTGCACAGGCACGAGATTGGGTGACATAGATGGGGGTGAAAAAAAAAAAAGATTGCCGATCTCACTGGGCATACATGAGATTGGCGTTTTTTTTTTCTCCCATTAAAGAAAAGGCCCCTTCTGCACATGCTCGAGATTGGGCATGCGCAGAAGGAGCAGCCAGAGCCTCTTGGGATGCATGACATAGGTATCCCAGAAGGCTATGCACTCCCATTCTGTCTTGATTGCCGCAGGTGTTCCACAAAAAAAGTACCTTTAAATAAAAGGGTTCTTTTTATGTAAAGTAAAAATATTGAGTTTAGGTCTGTTTTAATTGCAAATTACACACAGGAGACTTTTTACCACCTTAGCATGCATTGAAATCTGTACTTTTTTCTTTGTACGTAATGTAAAAAAAGTACTAATTAAATCAATTTTCTTTTATTTGCATTTAGCAACTTCAATGCTTTAAAACGACCTCCCTTCATTTAATTAGATCGGGGTCTTTAGAAGCCATGATTGCGAGTCCTCTGAGGCCGGAGCTTTTCTCTTCTTTAGACATCTGTCATATTTAGAATACGGAAACTCTCCGCTGTGTCAGGGATTGGCTGAAGGATGGAAAATGTTCAGGTCAATAATCTTCATTCTGTCATCTGGATGGTCTTTTCTTTCTACAAGCTGTCTTGACACATGTGAGTTCGTTAATTCTTGGAGTTTGATCCTCGGCGTGGGGGGGCTGCAGGTACTAATTAGCAAGACGTAGAATAACTTTTCCAGCCGGGGTGGCTGTGTCAATGACGTTTGTAGAACGTCTGACGGGCATATGGCACTGGAGCAGTGCCATATGAGTCAATCAAACACTTTTTTTCTGAAAGAAAAAGGTTTGGGTTTTGATAAACCTGAGCTTTGCCAAGGCCAACAATAGGTTCAGCTTTCAGCCACCAAGATGCATTTGGATGCAATTGAAAGTGGTTTGTCTTCAATGCCAATTCATTTGTAAAACTGTAGCACAGGCTGGCTCTTCCTTGGGTAATGGGGGGGCCACTTGAAATAACATTCAGGTCTTGGGGAACACCTGCTATAATTACTATATCCACAGCTCACACTATGTTAACATGGCGGTCAGATTGCATTTTACATTGCTGGCCATTGGGAAGAATGTCACCCTTACAGATCATTGGTGTCGCCTAGTCTCATGGGGGAGGCACAAATTTTTCATTACTCAAGGAACCCCCAGCAGGAGGAACCCTGGTTGACAAACACTGCTCTAGAGGAAGCCTTGTTTAATTTAGAATAATTTACTTTATAGGGTTTCCTACAAAGCTGGATGGCCTCTCAGTCTCTGTGGAACTGTGTGGGATTTTGCTTTGAGGTCTACCTTAAAAGAAGGCAAGATTAAAAACGTGGTCAGTATAATCCAGTGTTTCTCAACCAGGGATTTAGGGGTTCCTTGAACAATGAGCAATTTGAAGCTCTCAGGTCAGTAAGTGACACCAACTTTTTTTTTTGGCTATCTGTAAGGGTGACATTCTTCCCAATGGCCAGCAATGTAAGAGGAATTCTTCCCACTGATCACCACACTAATATACTGTGAGCTGTGGATATAGTATTTATAGTATGGGATCCCTGGAGACATGAAAGTTATTTCAAGGGTTCCGCTATGTTTAAGGGGTGATATGGTACATTCAATTTCTGTTGCTGAGATGATAAAGAAAAAGCCTGGTATAGGCAGAAAGTCACCTGAAGATTACACAAGGATAAAGGATTTCTCACCACCGCCATGTGACATGTCTTGGGTGCCTGAGCAACCAATCAAAAAGCACCATTGTAATTCAATTTCCTTCTCCACCACGACAGCAATCTGCTCCATACCCATACATTAAGGTATTTCTTTTTGAACCCAAAAAGAGCTTCAGGAGAGCAAAGGGAAGCTTTGCACACCAAGGCAGGTGACTTGGTTAGGGTGTTTTTGCCCTGCATGGGCAAAGCACAGGTTCTCTTTAAGTCTCATACCTCTAACCTTGTTATACACAAATTTATATTTTAGCTCCTGTGTGTAGGGGCTGCCTCCTCCCTTCAGCACATCAAACTGAGTTCATTTAAATAATAGAAAAAAAGCTTCATTCCCATGATGCATTGGGTTAGCTCGTTAACTCCAGGCAACGAGTCAGAATTTACAGCGCTCTTTGCGCTGTAATTGAACAATCCAGCAAGCTTTTTTTTAACTTTTATGATTATTTCTTCCTGCAGAAAAATTTGTTGCTTTGTTGGCACTATTGGATTTTTTTTCCTCTTCAATATTAGATTCCCCCCCCCTTGGCATTGCCAGGCTGTAACGCTATCATTCAAAAGGAGGTAAAATATACATCAGAGACGGATCAGTCATTAACATTCTCCTCGACACGTTCCAAAATAAAATGTTAAATCTGCAATTAGTTTTTCATGTGACTCATTCACCCAATACATCTTCCTCGGCTGACGTCCCCCAAATAGGTTTAATGCTTGATCATATGAGAAATGTTCATTGATAAAAATCCGTTTGATTTTGGTGCTCATCCGCAAGCTTGGCCCGTCGAACCACGTGAACGTCATCCTTCAAACGTACTTTGATCAATTATGCATATTGAATGTTTGGTAATATTTTTCTGTCTCTCCCTTTTCTGCAGAATATAAAAAAAGCTTTGAACTTAAATTTCAGCGGAGACATGTAGGATCGGCAGGAACAAGCTACATAGATCTGATGGTTTGGAACCTGCTTGTTCTTCGATATAGTTTTAACTTTTTAGAAAGTTGTTTTTCGAGCAAGTTTTAAAACTGCAGGCCCGGTCCTATCAGTCGTGATCCGCAGCCTGCACAGGCACTGCACACATGGGCTTCAGCTTGTATAAAAGCAGGAGGAGCCCTGCGGGATTTCTCCAAGTAATGCCACCACCTTTCCCTTGCAAGTGACAGGTCCATTGCAAAAAAAAATGCCCCCACAGTCAACTAATCCTTACCTTGCCAGCACACACCTGCCTTTCCTTCCTATCATCGTTAGGCGTGATCCTAAGCTGGCACGGGCCTTGCACACATGGGCTTCAGCTTGTTTAATAGCAGGAGGAGTGTTGCATTTTGCATTTGCAAATCTTGCAGTGCTTCAGGCGGTAAGGCTGCTGTGCTTTTGCTGTGCTTTCTCCCAATCGGAAACCCATAGAGGATGAAAATGGGTGTCAGTGAGTGGTACTACCGTGTTTCCCCGATGATAAGGCAGGGCCATCAAATAAGACAGCCCCCCCTTTTTAGGGAAAAAATGAAAAATAAGCCCCCCCGCGCAAATAAGCCACCCACCGATTACTTACCAGAATCGAGCGGAGACATGTAGGATCGGCAGGAACAAGCTACATAGATCTGATGGTTTGGAACCTGCTTGTTCTTCGATATAGTTTTAACTTTTTAGAAAGTTGTTTTTCGAGCAAGTTTTAAAAGTGCAGGCCCGGTCCTATCAGTCGTGATCCGCAGCCTGCACAGGCACTGCACACATGGGCTTCAGCTTGTATAAAAGCAGGAGGAGCCCTGCAGGATTTCTCCAAGTAATGCCACCACCTTTCCCTTGCAAGTGACAGGTCCTTTGCAAAAAAAAAATGCCCCCACAGTCAACTAATCCTTACCTTGCCAGCACACACCTGCCTTTCCTTCCTGTCATCGTTAGGCGTGATCCTAAGCTGGCACGGGCCTTGCACGGGCCTAAGCTGGCATGGGCTTCAGCTTGTTTAATAGCAGGAGGAGCGTTGCATTTTGCATTTGCAAATCTTGCAGTGCTTCAGGCGGTAAGGCTGCTGCTTCTTCGTGTCCAGGAACTGCTGCCTGTGGGGAGACGTTACATGTAGCTTCTCCCAATAGGAGACCCATAGAGGATGAAAATGGGTGTCAGTGAGTGGTACTAGTAGCTCCAGCTGTCAAACGAGCAGGCTCTTTTAAAAGTGACTGACCAGCTGTCAGTCATAGGGAGCCGTGTGGAATAGCTCAGAGTTTCCATCTTCTTGCCTATACTAATAACCAGTCTATGATTGGCTTCTACAGTGGGGAGAACTACCTGTAGATCATGGTACACATTGGCATATATTGGTATACCAATTCTTCTCAGGAAATATTTATTGAAAATGTCTTTCATGTTGCCTCAATATCAAGGCCTTTGTCCTTTTCCTTCGTCTTATTAGGCTGCTTGGTACCATTTTGCTCTTTTTCATGATGGAAATCCCTCAGCTGAAGTGTCCTTTTTGCAGTCAAGCTGTCAGACTTTTCACATGCATAGCTGAACATATGGGCCTAGTATTATATCTCACGTTTGTTATGTTTACACTGCGAGTTTTCCCAAGTCTGCTTCTACCATATGTGCTGCCGAGCACTTTGTCCTTTAAAACGGCCAGTGTAACACAGCATATCTTCAGCAACCCAATTATAGGCATTATATGAGCTCCAGCAATGAGTTTCCTGCTATGACTTCTTGTTCTTGTTGGGGGAGGCAGATTTGGCTTGTCATGGTAAATTGGTAACTGGTAAATTTGTGTATGCAATGAGTTTTTAGCCCATGTTCTAGTCAACTAGGGTTACTGGCCTAGCCAGTCCCTTCCTAAATATTGTCTTTGGCCTTTTGATCAGGGGTGGACTAAAGTTGAAAAACTGCTTTGTGTTCAGGTTTTTAAAAATCAGTTTCAACGTTGTAAACATTTTTTATTGTGTTTTTTTGTTTTACTTGTGACATTGCCTTTGTTAGTGAAAATACTTGGTTCTCTTGAATTTTTGCATATAATCCTGGGTTCAACCCAGAACATTTTTTAAGCTGAGTGGGAAAAAGCTGTAGCTGGGTGGCAGCTCCTGTATTGTGACCCAACTTTTCAGTAACTACCCAAAAACAGCTGGGTAGGTACTGGAAAGTGCCGGGTGGTGTGCCCAGCTAAAAGGGCTAGGGAGAGCACTGTAATCCCATATATTGTCTGTGTCTGTGTTGATGGACATTGAGCTTGCATTGATACAATACATTGGAATGCTTCTGGAATCATTAAGAATTCTTTGATAGCTGCATGACTTGGAGTCAACCTGCATCTCTTGGTCTTGCGTTCCTGTACCTTGTACAAAAAACCTGCAAACAAAAGCCCGTCTACACACAATTGTATGGCTTCATAGCCACTTGCTCTTCCACAATATTCTTACAAGGTGCCGATGGAGTAATTGGCCAAATCAGATTTCAAGATTTCAGTTGAAGAATAAGTAAGAAGTGACTGCATTCCCTGGCACCTTATAGACCCAACCTGCAGTGTGTCTTGAGCAGTGTTCTCCACAGCCCGTTTTAGCTGGGTGCACCACCCGGCATGTTTAAGTAACCACCCAGCTGTTTTTGGGTGGTTACTGAAAAGCTGGGTCACAATACAGGGGTTGCAATTTCTTCCCATCCAGCTTAAAAGAAAAATCGGGGTTGAACACTGTTGAATAGGTGCAAGCACCTCTAAATGCCTGTTTGTCGGGCACAGTCACTGTAGAAGGTTAATGTGAGTAAAGGTTCCCTTAAAATTGGCAAGCGGCTTAATACACAGATGGAATATTAACTCAGGGACTGTTCTGGCGCTGCAACACACAAACTCTGATTGCTGCAGCCAACATTAGCAGCTAGGTGTGAACAATAAAATATTTGCTTCCTGGTAAATAGACAGTGGAATGAATTTTGTTATAAAAGTAAAAAAAAAACTCTTGGTCCTTATAATAGATTTCTATGCTCCTTTCTTATTAGTTAGCTTTGCTTCCAGCTTCTTTGGTGGAAAATACCCCCCCAGAAAAAACCAAGAACCAGTTGAAACTAAAGGTAAAGGAGTCTGAAAAAGAGAAAACTAATAAAACTTCCAAATATAAACTAGCAAACAAAAATGTATGATATTGCACTTTATCAGTCCTTATATTCATTCCCACCCCCTGTCCAAATCCTCATTAACTATGAAGTTGAACAGCACCAAGTGGGTATCTATGGTGCTCCTATCTGACATATATTCTACATAGCGCAGTGTTCTCCCCAGCCTCTTTTAGCTGGGAGCACCACCCGGCACTTTTCAGCAACCGCCCAGTTTTGTTTGGGTGGTTACTAAAGAGTTAGGTCACAATTAAGGGGTTCCATTTGACTACAATTTCTTCCCACCCAGCTTAAAACAATTTCTGGGTTGAGCATTGTAGTGCAGTGCATACTAATCCGTTTCCTTTCTATCACACAGGATGCACTTTTACGGCCTTTTAAACAGCTTAATTGTGTCTGCATGCTGTCTGGGACGGGAGCTTGCCGCTTGCACCGCATTAGACACATCAGCCACCAGGCAAGCTGTATTTTTCAGCAGGGTCCGTCCTTGAACTCCTCATGTGCCGGAGTTACCATATAATGCTGTGAGTTGTTTTTAAGCTGCATTTATAAAGTATGTCTGAGCCCTTTTATCGATCAGAGCTGTATCTAGTGGGCAAGTAAAGAGGGGAAAAAAGCCTGCTAGGAACAGAGCAGGCAGTGCAGATTGTCCTTGAACTTTGCTTAGCAACTGTGCTGAGATAAAAGCATGGATGTGGCTATGTTTAAAGGCGGTTGGAATGCTATTGTGCTTCTTAGGCCAATAATGTAAATGCACTGTGAGAGTTTGCTGCTCTTCACCGTATTTGATTATTTTATATCATTATGTGTTTCTATATTATGCAGTCAATAGTCATGTCACGTGCTGATTTTTGCAGGAACTCGCAATCCAATATCTCTTTCATAGTCATAACCATGACAGCCTTTCTCAACCATGGTTCTACAAAACCACAGATTTCCTCTAGAAGCTTGGTTCTGGTGGCCATCACCACTTGGTAGACGCTGCCTAATAACTCCATTGATGTCTTAAAGTGTCTATGGAGGTGATATTCTAGTCACCACTATAAGGGGAAATTCCACTGGCCATAATTAACCATCTTGCTCAATGTTCTCCCTTGCCTCTTTTAGCCAAGCGCACCACCCAGCATTTTTCAGTAGCTCCCCAGCTGTTTTTCAGTAGTTATTGAAAAGTTAGGTCAGAATACAGGTCGGCCCCCTGTCTACAGCTTCTGTTAACAAAGCATAAAAAAAAAAATTCTAGGGAGAATAATCTTCCTTCTCTTCCTAGATACGATCATTGGCTGTCTTGATTGGCTGGGCCGTAGTGACGTAACTCCAGCGTAGACGCACAGTTAATTCGGTCCTGGCAAGTGCAGGGGTTCCTGAGACCTAAAAACTGTTTCAAGGGCTTCTCAGGGGTAGGGATGCTGAGAGAGGCTGCTCCGGGGAAAGTTTTGAGGGGAAATGTTCTAGGTGGGGAGCATAGGTTGGCAAACTCTGGCCTTTAGCCCAGATATGGCCTAACCAGTATCCGTTCCGGCCTAACGCCCCCCATGGTCGATCAGCCCAATCCCGGGATGCAGGGGTCGGCAACCCTCTGCTACAGAGCCACATGCAGCTCTTGAGCTTCCTTGGTATGCCTCCCTTCCCTATTTACCGCGGCCGGCGCTAACACTTCCGGGGTAAGGGGACATTCTCTCTCCTCCTTATGCATTGCGGAGCAATCGGCGCAGGACTCGAGAGAGAGTCCGGCCTAGTGTGCTTTCTTGACCTCCTGAAATGGCCTAGTAGGCAAAAAAGTTTTTTGACCCCTGGTGTAGAGTGTCAAAAGGAATTTGTTTAGATTCGTTCTGGACCAGTCATCGGTCTGTAGATGTTTGTTTTGTGGGGTTAAGGAACAGAAAGCTATGCATGTGGATAACTTAAAAGCTTGGTTGGAGTGGAGGACCATCCTGAAAAGCCACTTGGAGTGTTTCAACCAGACAAGTGCTTGTATAAAAGAGAGAATTTCAACTGCCCCCATTCAATTTCAGTGATAAGCAGGTCTTTGGGGTGTTAGAGGACTGATTGACAGACGTGAACCACATCGGTACCTCACGAAAAAAAAAAAAAAAATTACATCTAATCAAGTTCTTAGGGTACTAAAAATGAAAAATTTGCTGCACAACCCGACTGTATAAAAACTTTGTTTATTACAACATTGTTTCAAAGAAGACTACAAGGCATGGATAATTTTCTCCCCCATATATATCGTAGCTTTGAGTCCATTTTAGGATGTCATGTGCCTTTTAGAATGTTTATTATTTCTTTGCACATTTCCATCTTGTGTTTTCTAGAGATGGGTTTGTAAGTTCATAAAAAACATAATTTATGTGACACTTTCTCTCCCTTCGAGCGTGACTTGCTCAACCACGTTCCCTCAGGCGTGGATATTGTATCGGCATACAAGAGCGCTCATATGCAACCCTTTACGGCTTTTCATCACAGACTGCAGACTTTCTAAGAATGAAAAAAACTTCCTTTTTAATATAGCGGCAAGCCTCTAAATACTTATATAGGATTGTTTTTTTGCAGAATTCTGTCATTCATAGCAGGGAGTGCCTTGAACCAACCTCAATCATGAGGATCCCATTGAAGGATGACATTAACATGTTATATAGAATTTTATTGAGCAAGTTTACATGGACTTGACTGATCAATAAAACTATCATAGGTGTTACACATGTGTCTGCTTTTACTGTCCCAGTTGCTGACTTTATCAATCCACTGTAGGTGCCCATGTCCTATACTGACATTTTAAAAGTCGATATTTGCAAATCTCTCCCACTGCATGACCACACCTGTTGATTGGCTTCTTAGGAGCTCCTAATTGTAGGAAGTGGACAGTAAATGTGTGTTGCAATGGGCACTTATGGCCATCATTGGAAGCCTATATGACCAGGTGACCATTGCAAATCATAAAAGGTAGACGGTTGTCACCCTAGAACACCAAGTGCCCGAGTATGGACTTTTATGGCAAAACCACCAGGTATTATTGTTCAATTGAATATATATTGATTTAAACACATACGTGATATCTAGCTTTTCCTCCTATTTTCAATATGTAGGTATTAGAACTCCTCTCAGATTTTGGGGGACGTTATTCTGCATCAGTGACGCCTTCTTAATGTAAGCTTTTTTTGTTGTATGCGGCATTCGGTGCTTGAATTTTGAAGAAGATTTTATAAGTTGTGTGCACCACACCTGACCATAGCTGCCTGTGTACTCCGGTTCTGGTGTATCAGACTCACGGGTCCATTTATCCCATATTCACATGTCAGTGTTATGAAACGTCTTCATTTCATTGGCCATGGCTCATCACATGACGCTGCCCATTTGTTCCAAAAAGGAAAGCACTCAAACGCCTGCTCAATAATCAATACAAATTACATGGCAGCAATGAAATCAAAGATTCACTTAGTGGAGGAATTGATGTTTTGATAGAGTGGATTTATTTTAATTCTAATGCGCCCATTGCCTATTACTTCCCGTCTTCATCCTAAGTTGAGTTAAGCCTTCTGTTATCTTTTGATGAACTCATCCTGTGTCCGGGATCATTGCATAAAATATGAGCACCTTCTTCCACTCCCTTTCGTGGAGGGCAACACCGACTGAACAGCTAAAGGTCAATCACTTATATAGGAACTGAAATATTTGTAATGTACGCACATACTCTGATTTTCTCTTTCCTTGCAGACGTTTGACATTATTTTATTAGGATTGGCACTTCCTAAAGGGTCCATTTACAACTCTCTAATAACGTATTATATGCCTTGCACCATGGCAGACCATTCAAATACATGGGCAGCCAACAAACCCGATTAAACAGAAAAAAAAATCAGGCATGTACTATTTTTCTTTTGACTCTTTGCATCATCATATGTTCTGATGCTTTGTAATGCATCTGTTGGTTAATGTGATGGGATGCCTTTGACAATGAATGGCACCACAACTTACTATTGTGTAATGTGTGTTTATTGAGAGCCATAGGACCCTCCAGGCACTGTGCGTCTACTCTATAGCCCAGTGTTTCTCAATTATGGTTCTTCAAGGGTTGCTAGGGATTCCTTGAACAATTTTTTTCCACTCAGTTCACTTTAACTGTCACTAATGATCTTTTTTGGCTATCTATAAGGGTGACATTATTATTATTATTATTATTATTATTAAACAGGATTTATATAGCGCCAACATATTACGCAGCGCTGTACATTAAATAGGGAGTCTTCATCCTAAGTTGAGTTAAGCCTTCTGTTATCTTTTGATGAACTCATCCTGTGTCCGGGATCATTGCATAAAATATGAGCACCTTCTTCCATTACCTTTCGTGGAGGGCAACACCGACCGAACAGCTAAAGGTCAATCACTTATATAAGAACTGAAATATTTGTAATGTACGCACATACTCTCATTTTCTCTTTCCTTGAAAGAGAAGTTTGACATTATTTTATTAGGATTGGCACTTCTTAAAGGGTCCATTTACAGCTCTCTAATAACGTATTATATGCCTTGCACCATGGCAGACCATTCAAATACGTGGGCAGCCAACAAACCCGATTAAACAGAAAAAAAAATCAGGCATGTACTATTTTTCTTTTGACTCATTGCATCATCATATGTTCTGATGCTTTGTAATGCATCTGTTGGTTAATGTGATGGGATGCCTTTGACAATGAATGGCACCACAACTCACTATTGTGTAATGTGTGTTTATTGAGAGCCATAGGACCCTCCAGGCACTGTGCGTCTACTCTTTAGCCCAGTGTTTCCCAATTATGGTTCTTCGAGGGTTGCTAGGGATTCCTTGAGCAATTTTTTTTCCTCTCAGTTCACTATAACTGTCACTAATGATCTTTTTTAACTATCTATAAGGGTGACATTCTTTCCAATTGCCAGCAATGCAGAAGGCATTTTTCCCACTGACCACCACACTAATGTATTGTGAGCTATGCATATTGAAATTAAAGCAGGGGTTTCCTGAAGACCTGAAACTTATTTCAAAGGGTTTCCTCATGTTAAAATGGTTGAGAAACTTTTCCAGTGTGGTGTACAAAGCAAGCTTCATGAAAGCATGGGTTGTCCACCTTGGTTTAGACCAGCCTTTCTTGACCTTTTAAAGACAGGGCGACCCTTAAAAAGATGTCCAGGTCTTCAGGGAACCCCTGCTATAATTACTATCTCCACAGATCACAGTATATCAGTATGGTGGACCATGGGAAGAATCCCTCTTACATTGCTGGCAATTGGGAAGAATGTCACCCTTACAGACAGCCAAACAGATCATTGGTATCACCTAAACTGACCTGACATAAATTGTTCAAGGAACCTCTAGCAGTTTGAACCCCAAGGTTCCACAGAACTCTGGTCGAGAAGCACTGGTATAAAGGAACTCCCAGAGCCTTGACCTGAACCCTACTAAACAGCTTTGAGATGAATAATCTGTGCCTTCCAGGTCGTTTTAATTTGTCTGTAGCTGATCTCTTTACTATTTTTGCCAAAAATGTGGGGGGTGTGGTGAAAGTGGCAACTCCATATTATTGCCCTTAGGATTTACAATGGAATGTCCAAATCTATATAGGTTTGACAGTTAGGTGGCTAACCTTTTGGTCATGTGGCTTATCTGCTCATGTGCTGGATAACCAACCTTAATACAGATTGAATATACAAACGATTGTAATCAATTTCCATTCATCTCAATATTACCATTTTCAGTAGGCCTCAACCACAAAACAAATTACATTGCCTGTATGTAGGTCGTTACTAATCGTTATGTGTACATCCCTCTTTGATGTTTGCTTTGTGGTATATTTCAGCTTACTTTATCCTAAGGATGTCTATTGATAACTGGTGTAGAAAAGCTATGGTGTCTGTTGATTTTGATACGTCATTCACTTTTACTTTTATTAAAATAATCGTGTCTTCCACTATTAAAGTCAAATCAAGGTTGACAATATTGGTTCATTATTCAAAGAACCCCTAGCAACTTCTTGAGAAACCCCAAGGTTCCACAGAACATTGATTTCCTAAAGATGCCTTTCAATGACCTGTGTAGAAAAGGCCATGAAATCTGTTGATTTTTGATACCCCAATGTACTCCACTAGAAGGTTTCATCTCTAAAATCAATAGTCCTCCATTGTTATAGTCAGTTCAAGGTTGCCTATAATGGTGCCTATGAACCTTTGTAAGTCAAACCCCTTACTCAAGGTCATTTAAACGCCCACTTCCTCTGGTGTAGAGGTGAACCAAAATTCCCAAGAGGCCCTCTTATGTCTTTCAGCCTAATTGATGCTTCCTCACTGACCTCTTCACCATTTCAAACCACAGCTCTTGACATTCTGAGCGTCCACTTCTAAAAAGCCTTTTTACCAATTTTTCAACTGTCTCCTCGAGGTCTTCTCTGTTGGTTTGACAATCACTGTTAAGAGCGTTCTATTATTTGTCAAGGTCATTATGACTGCGTTAGGCTTGGGGACACCTCAACATTTTAGCTCTATGGTCTTCAGAGCTGTCACTTGGCCTCGTTGTTGCCGGGCCATGCAGAAACTGAGCAGGCTGTTTTTATTTTTTATTTTCTTGTTGCTGGGATGCCCTGTGGTGTGCGGGCAGACTCTGTGAACAGAACATAACGTTGTTTCATGCATCATTATGTCAGAAGATTTTAACGTTAAACATTAATGAGCTTTTGTGGTTTTCTAAGATGTTTGAATGAAAGTGTCCGGAAGGAAACATGAAATTTTTATCTGCTAGGCTAGCGCAGTCTCGGCAGAAAATAAACATTGCTCATCTGGCCCAATGGTGGTCAGTTGCTGTTAAAGGGGCAGATTATTTATTCCTATTTATGTCTCATTGAGCCAATTTTGCTTGACTTTTCTTGAGAAATTTCACCAGAACAGGTGTCTCCACTGGAAGGTTGTCCTTTACCTCTTGTTTTGGGGACAACTCAAAAAAGCTTTGCATTTTCTTATCATTCTCGGTCTCTGTAACAATGATCACCAGGACGGGTAACCTAACCACCCCTCCACACAAACCTCTCTATTGGACCCACTAAAACCCATTTTCACCCATGCTATGGTGACTTGACACTCCATTTTCGAGACCGCTGTGTTCCTATCTGCAGAGCGAGGGGCCTTTCTGCATCCAGTACATGATGCCGTTACAAGTCTACAGTCCATGCATTGGTTGGCACACGAACTTCATTTGTTCTCTTGTTTTCTCTACAATTAATATTTTTTTTTTTGTCCATTTAAACCCTCTATGGACATTTCATGACTAATGCTCGCCATCTGACCAGTGAATTTCTGATTGGCATGTGGACAACCTTTTAGCATTCAAGTCACAGGCAATATGTTTCATCTCAGGTTGGGAATCCCTGTTCGGTGATAACTGCTGAATACAAAGACAAAGCGTAGTAATATTCCTTCACTGATCTCTCCCCGCAGGCTATGTTAGGGTGTGAAGCAACTTCGGCTTAATTTTCATCACTTCTTTTACAGATTATATAATTCCAGGTTACTGCATTGCAAACCAAGCTGTGTAAGGGAGCAAACCATTTTATTGCCGTTTTTCAAAAGATATTTTTTGTGATTCCTGCAGTTTTTTAAAGACCAAACCACGGTGTCTTATAATTAGGTTCTGTCACACTTTTTATTAATGGGATGCCATATTCATAATTTAAAGCTGGAACACAAACAAATGGCTCTATTTACTGTTAAAATACATGTGAGGGTAGCATGGAAGCTCAGTGGTTAGCACTCTGGCTTTTGCAGTGCTGGGTTCCAGGTTCAAATCTCAGCCAGGACTCTATCTCCATGTAGTTTTGTAAGTTCCCCCCTTGTTTGCATGGGTTTCCTCCGGCTACCCCAGTTTCCTCCCTCATTCCAAAAACATGCAGTTAGGTTATTTGGCTTCCCCCTAAAATAGACCTTAGAGCAGAGGTCAGAAAACTTTTTTGGTCACTAGGCCATTTCAGGGGTAGGGAGGAGCACACTAGGCCCGACTCTCTCTTTAGTCCCACCCTAATGGCTTTGCCTCCCACCAGGAATGCCCCCTGAAGGGAAATCCCTTTCCTCTGCAATGCGTATGAGGAGAGGGAATGTTCCTTATTTGCCCCGGCGGCGGAAGTGTTAACGCGGGCCATGGTAAATAGCGAAGCGAGCCACAACACGGAGGCACAAGAGCTGGCCCTGGTTAGGCTGGATCGGCCAGGGGCCGTTGGGACGGAACAAACAACCAGCTGGGCCCTAACTGGCCTAAAGACCTGAGTTTGCCTACCTCTGCCTTAGAGTGTGGTAATGACATATGACTATGGTAGGGACATTAGATTGTGAGTTGCTTTGAGGGACAGCTAGTGACATGACTATGTACAGCGTTGCATATTTTTGTTGGTGCTATATAAATAATATGTAATAACAGTGTTCTCCTCAGCCCCTTTTGGCTGGGCGTACCACCTGGCATTTTTTTGGAGTTACAACACAGGGGCTGCCACCCACCTACAATTTCTTCCCACCCAGCTTAAAAAAATTCCTGAGTGGAACACTGCATAATAATAATAATAATATAAGACCAGTCTGACAAATACAATTGTGCTTGAAAATTTGTGAACCCTTTGAAATGTTCTATATTTTAATTTATATTTTAATTTTTACATTTACTATATTTGATCTGAAAAATGATCTTCTGGTGTTTTGCTGCATTTGGGCTTGGATGGCTTGCCACCATTGATGGAACAATGAAATGTCATGACATAAACTGAATCTCAAGAGACAGTGAACAGTTTTACCAAAGAACGATTAAAAAAGAATAAAGTGAATGTTCTGGAATGGCCAAATCAAAGTCCTGACCTTAAGGCAATTGAAATGTTGTGGAAAGGCCTAAAGTGATGGATGCATGTGAAGAAACCGACCAACATGCAAGAGCTGAAGCTGTTCTGTATGGAGGAATGGGCTAAAATACCTTTGGGATGATGTACAGGGCTGGTAAAGAACCACTGCAAATGTTTAGCTTTAGCTATTGGCGCACATGGGAGCCACACCAAATACTGAGAGCCTGATTCACTAACTGTTACGTATTAAGGTTGAAATAGGACTTTAGTCTATCAAGTTCAATCACTAGAGCATACTGCAAACCAGCATATCCTGGATAAAATCCAATAGACATAGTTGATCCACAGGAAGGCAAAAAACCATTAAAGACTGTTTCAATTTGCTTCAGCAGGGAAAAAAAATCTCTCCTCTACCACTGTACACATATGTGAGCCAATTCCAGTATTCTTCACAGAATTTTTTTGGGCTGGGTGGGAAGAAACTGTAAGCGCGTGGCTGTCCCTATATTGTGACCCAACTTTAAGTTGCCACCCGAAGACAGCTGGGTGGTTACTGAAGAGTGCCGGGTGGTGCACCCAGCTAAAAGGGGCTGGGGAGAACACTGAACATAGACACCTCTGTCTGTCAGGACCGACGTTTCCCAGCTTCCAACATTGAATAGGTCTGCCTATTGGAAGATTTCCCTCCTGTTCCGATAGCAAGAAAAGAATTTTCAGTCCCAATTAAAACAGTCGCCAATCAAATGGAGAAGGTGATCATCCACAGCACAGCAATACAAACCTGTTGGAGGTTCTTTCCATTTACCACTCCGCTTCCTTCGTATGATATAGTCAGATGAGAAATCTTGAATGTAAACTCTCAGCACAGCCTCCAGTAAACCACTTCTGCTTACCAAACACAGATGGTGTCTGTATACTTCTATCAGCAGGGGACAACCACCGCTCAGTCACATTTTTACCCAGAATACTCCGGTGTGCTGGAATATCTGTGACTTGGCTCCCTGGTGGCTCCTTGCATTAAGGTTTTCTGTGGTTTAAAAGAAAAAAAAAGTGACTACATAAGTATAATCCACTGCCTCCAGATTATATGACCCCCTTGAGTTTGGGGGCAGAGAGCTATTATTATATCCAGTGCATGCAGCTTTTATTAATATTGTGACAAAGCGGTAAAACAACTGAATGCAGAACAGCCTACTTTACAGAGAGTCACGTCACTGTGATTCCCAAGCAACTTACAAAAAGCCATAAATAACCACAATAAACCTATTATGAAACATTTTGGCCAACTAAAAGCAGCGAGGGTGCCTGGATTGACCTTTTCTCCTTTTTAAAGCAGAGCTGCAGGTAAATATGTTGTGTGCAGCATGGGGATTTAAAGTAAACTATTAGTCTACAAGTCTACCTGAGTAAACACCTGATTTGTCAAAAGATAGAACAGTGTCATTTCATCTTGAAAGCGGAACTAAAGTTATACGTTTAGGAATTCACTATCGGGCAGGTCATTGCCTGCCCCTTTCTGCAAATCTTTTCTACCTGCCTGATTGCTCTGGGTTTCTTGCAGAAAAGCTGAGCTATGCATGCACAACTTAGCCTTGATTGCAAGGCGTTACATGATCCCTGCCTGGCCAGCCAGGATGGCCAAAAGGCCAAAGTAGGAAAAAGATGGCAGTGCCCTCTGGCAGAACAGGGACAGTATCACGGGTTTAAAGCCGTCTTTAAGCTCCAGTCAACTGTGACTTTGCCTAGGCTGAAATTATCAGCTGTCTGCGGGCAGCAGGAAGCATTTCTTTGGTTTGACAGCAACATTATAGCAAGTTATATAGTATGCATGCACGTTAACCGTTTAAAATAAAAAATGTAACGTGGCAGGTTTATTCTGCAAGAAAATAAACCTTCCTGCCTGATCCCAATTTTTCAAATTACACTTGCTTGTGCTTGCTCCGTTGCAGGACGGGTCGTCCTCTGGGTGTCAGATCTCCAGCCAACTTGATTGGCCTGACTGGAATGATGTAGCTTTCATTCAGTCCTGGCATCCCTGGGGGGGCTGAGATATCTGACATATCCTGGCATCCGACACTGAACATGTGCAACATGTGCAGGGGGGGCATGATGTTTGCTTGCACATGATTGAATGACTGAGGACCACTCATTCACTAAGCTAAATTAATTCACTTTTGCAGAGTATTTTGCTAAGTTAACTGTCTACGCGTCTTAATAAATCATGCCCATTACTCCCATGTTTCCTGCACATCTGATAACGAGCAGGAAAAGGGAGGCATGCATCCTGGGAATTTAATATAAAAAGGATTATGTTACACGTTAGAATATACAAACCTAGTCATCAATCATAAGGCTGTTTTACGTTTGCCAACATTCTCCTTTAAGCGTGACGTCGGAGCTGAAGTCTGCAGAGAATTCTGTGAAATTCATTTCACACCTTTGCTGATCTCTCTGCCTTCCCAGCAGGATTTTCGGCTGGCATCGGTGATGCCAAGAATTGGATGAGTACGGCTGTGTGAAAATTGCGTATGAAACAAAGTCGATTTTCATGACTGCTCCATGAAAATAGGCACCACATCATTTCACAGATACATTGGTTGGGGCCTAGTATGATATTAAAAGCCACAAAAACAAATGACATACAAAATACAAAAGTTAAGACTTTGGTTAGAGTTTTTTTTTTTTTTTTATATATAAAAGTTGCTGTTGTATTCTTTCAAGCAAATCTAAACCATGTAATACTCACCTGTCCCCGTTCCTATCCAGGGTGCTGCCATCTTCTTCTTCTCTTGTTGACAGCGATCATGACACTTCCAATGAGCCCTGGGTTTCATGGACAAGCCCCTGGGAATTCACCATAATCATTTTACCACAGCATGGTGTTCCTGAACATTGTGTATATATCAGAAGCAAGCTCTGCAAACTAATAACCACCCACTGCGCCAACCTGGAGTTGGATTTTAAGTGGAAAGTTTTTGGGGTATGGTCACTTTGGCAATTTAGACCCCCCTCCCCATCACCCACTGCCTGTCTACTGATCTACTGATCTACTCTTGTTGCAAACACCATCTGGAGCCTAGAGGGTAATACAGTGCCATCAAATGAAAGTGTTCGGGCCAACACATGCTGCTGGGCCTGAGCACTGCATCACAGTTGGGGCTCCATGTGTTCCTCTGTACCTAGAAAGACGCCAGCTGGGTGAGGAGTTTTGTAGGAGTCACGCTACTCCTTACCTTGGAACACACCAGGTGGCCAAGAAGTTCCATGGAGGCCACATGTTACGTCATACCTAGGCGCGCAACAGCTGGGTGAGGAGATGGGGTTGCTTTACAGGTGACAACACAGAACAATAACCGGGACATATATTGAAAATGACATTTGGAATGACATTAATATGTTATAGCTTATATGGGATTTTATTGATTGCGTTTCCGTTCCCTGTTTATGCAGCATAATACTCGTGAGTAATTTGTTACCCCCCCTCCCATGATGCATCTCACCTGTTTAATGTCATTGTCTGGAGCTACGCTCCCCCATCCTACACCAGAGCTCTGATCCCAATTCATTCTTCAATGATTCACACTTCGCCTTTTCTTTTTTTTTGTTTTCCATCATTAACAGTTTGATGTGAATTTACAAGGTTTTAATTAAAAGCTGATTGAAGCAGGTTTGCTGGCTGTCGGTTTTAGAGAGAATCGTTCGTTCAATCAAAAGAAACTCGTCAAAAGGGAATTAAATGGTGCGCTGCTTCTGACCTCCTTCTGCAAATGCTAGTTACCTGGCTGCATAACAAGCAAACCGCAGATGAAATGTATAGAATGAAGTTGTTGTCACAATTGGTTTGGGTCACAATTGTCTGAGTGCATTTCAATTTAATTCTAAATTGTGCAAAAATATGGATTCTGCCAGAAATCTTGTGAGCCGATAGCTTCCTGTGCCCTCATCCCCTGTAGAAATCTGTTGTTACATTTTACTTTTAAAATATTAAAGCAGAACTAAATAAAAAAATTGTGAGCATGCAGGTTGTTTATTGCAGGTGAGTACTTATAGTGGATCCGTCATTAAAATAAAGACATTTAGCTGTCACAGGTGGGAAGCCGTTGATCCCTCCGCTATACTGGTCTTATCAGTCCAGCGCCTTCCCCTCTTCGACCTGTTTTCCCCCCGTCTGCGACCTGTTTTTCCCCCCTCTCTGACCCGTCCTTCCCCCCTCCTTTCCGACCCCGTCCTTTCCCTCCTTTCCCTCCTTTCCGACCCCGTTCTTTTCCCCTCTCTCACTGTGCATACGTGAAATCGACACTTTGTTTGTTTTACATTTAATGGAAGCCCCTTCTGCACATGCCTAATACTGGTCTGACATCATCCCATCTTCCTTCGTTCCTTCCATCCCATTCTTGAGGACTGGACACCTAATGCCATCATCTTCTTCCATCTTCCAGTGATATCACACGATCTCACACTGCACGAGCAGCTGACGCGCCTTCCTATAAATTTAGGAAAAAAGGCAGTCCCACGGTTAATTGCAACATTTCTTTTGTTTTATATTATAGGAAGGCCCAAGGATTTTTAGTAAAGAATCTCGCTCCTGCGCAATGTAAGATTGGGTGACTTCAATAGTTACATAAGATTTGCAGCCCCAGAAATATATGTGAATATTAAATAGAAAGACAAGAGGAGACTGAGGTTCAAGTAGCAAAAGTCAGGTATATATTTGGCGTAGTAAATCATATACTGTAATCTCAGGTGGATAACAATCAGTGATCATACCTGAAATACAAATGGTTCATCATACAAAACATGTATCAGATGAGGAATTTAGGTGGCCCTGTGTATATCCACATAGGGAAGTGCCCATTAACTAGGCATATGACTGCCTAATCCTGTATTATGCAGGCAAATGTTGAATAACGTCCCCATCTGACGCGTTTCGCCGGAGGGCTTCTTCAGGGGATACGGTGAGATTGTTACAATATTAGGTATCCGTATTTGTCATGGTAGGATCTGGACAATTCTCCTGGGACCATGCATACGTCAATGTGATTCACTGTGATGGGTGACACCATGTCTGCAGTGCTGGATCCCCTCCTCTTTGGTACCAGCCTGGGATCTCTCCGTACCTCTGGTGTATTAATAGAAGAAGGTGACGTCAATAAAAGAAGACCACGGTGCCTGGTGTCCAGTCTGCTCTAGAAGAAAGACGGGCCGACCTAGGACCAATATGTTAAACAAAATGCTCAGCGAGATCAACCTTTTTTTTTTTTTTTAAGCACATGACGTATGTATCCCAGGAGGCTATAGGTTTCACCTTCAGTCTTCAGTACCGCGGCAGTGAAAATGGAAGGGGAGGGGTTCTCTCTTTCTAATTAATATAAAAAGTATAAAAAAGCACTCTTATATAATGTAAATCTTTGATGATGGGTCTGCTTTAAATAATTTCAAACGGGCAGGTAAGTTTATTCTTTGCACTTTTTTAATATTTAGTTCTGCTTTACCTCCCTGCATTGCTTATAATTTTTACACAAATTTTACATGGCAGCCAGGAAACTAGCATCTTCTATCGGTCCGGGCTTCCATGAATACCATACCATGGATTGGGTTATTAAGGTCTCATCTTGGACGTGCCTTCAGGTTTTTTTTTTATTGCTGCAACAATGTGTGTTTGCTATGGTTGTGATTGCATTCAGCAATTAATTCAGCAGGGGGTTAACGTAGGACCGCGTCTTGCCTCACTAGGCCCCTCCTAGTCTTCTTCATAGACTTTTTTTGCTCTTTGAGGTTTTCTTCCTCCCCTCTCCGCCTCGGCAAAGACTGAGCGGGGGGACCGTGATGTCTGTCACATTAAAGCGGCCTAGTGAGAATATGTCCAATTAAGTTTCTCTAGCTGGGTTACCTGCCTGTTCCTTCCTAAAAGATGACAGAACTGGTTTACATAGAAAGAAAATAAGCTGTACGCTCGCTCACTTTTTTCTACCGCGCAGTTCAAGAGGCACTCCAGTCCTAAAAAGAAAAACTCTTCTCCGGCAGGCTTAATGGGCCCTGTAGTATATTTTCCAGGGCTTTCTGTTCTGTCAGTGTTCCATACAGCAATACTGCCTTATGGTGAAGTCCTTTTTTATTAGGCGGTAGGGAATCTCCATTCTGCTTCTTTCTTTTAAACTCTGAATGACCCTTCTGGGTATTTTTCTACCAACTTGCAGCATGTAAATACTGAGCCAAATGATGATTAAACTCAACCACCAACCTTTTTTATTGTGATGGCACATCATTTCTCAGAATTGAGATTCTTCCGTGATGGTCCATGTTTCGGCACTTCCCGTTTGACAACATTCTTCCGGTTATGTTCCAGCATTGTTACCCTCCTTTCATCTATATGGAGATTTTAAGTGGCTAAGAGACCTATTGCATAAGGAAGTTGGGCCGGAGCTGGATCAGATGTTACCAGTGCTGGCTTTCTGTCTCCAATTCTAACTTTCAAAACAGCACCCGTGTATTGTTGGTAAGAGAATTAAACAATACAGGTCAAGAATTAAAAGAGCAGCGGAGTTCTGTGGTCCAGCAGACCTGACGACACTGATCAGGATTTCAGTTCATTGTCAGCCCGAATAGGAAGTTAGGTGCTCGCTGAATTCTTTTTTGCATATCATTTGCAGTGTTCTCCCCAGCCCCTTTTAGCTGGGCGCACCACCCAGCACTTTTCAGTAACCACCACCCGGCTGTTTTTGGGTGGGTATTGTAGATTTGGGTCACAATACAGAGCCACCACCCACCTACAGCTCCTTACCACCTAGCTTAAAAAAAATTCTGGGGAGAATACTAAACAAGTAATTTTTGTGATTTTTTTTGCAATATATATATATATATATATATATATATATATCAGCGATGCACTGTCAATATTGTTCTTTACACCGTAAGATTGTACAAGAGTGAAAAAAAAATAGATTTGTATTTGTCAATTGAGCCGTCAGTAGGTGGCCGACAGCACCGAATTCTCATCCCACCTGCGCACAAATCTCCTTGCAAAATCTCGCCGGGTACCTAATCAGCAGGTGATCGATATCTGCCGCAGTTATCGATTATGGTTGATTGTGATTTATTGCTGGTTGAAAAAACAACGCTATTGACGGCCAGCTTCCGCTACCCAACCCCCCTCTGTCTCTCTCTTTTTCTTGGACATTGATTGCTCACTAATGGATGGTATTACTTTGCTATAATAACATTTTTCTGTCCAACGAGCGCATTGCCAGGCCGGCATGCGGATCAAATATAAATAACATTCCCGGCTGGTAAGAACAGTGTTGTTTATTTGGTTTGCATTCCCGTCATACTGGTAAAACGTGCTCATTTTAAACCCGAAAAGTAAAAGTAGCTGTCTCGTTTGGGTTGATTATATTGACTGCTGATCCGTAGCTGTTTTGGTGAATCCAATGATCCATAGCTATTTTGGTCAATTTAGCGTACCAGCTAACCCCGTGGGTTTTTTTGGGTGTTACTGAAAGATTGGGTCACAATACCGGGGACACCACCTGCTTACGGCTTCTTCCCACCCAGCTTAAAACATTTTGGGGAGAATACTGATGTGTTTGCTGGCTTACCATTCATTCTTAACGCCTCCCAAAATGCACCTTTTCAGGGCACAGCTCCTGCTGTACTTTGTATATAAAAGCTGCAGGTTTCATAGAGCCAAGCATGGAGGTTGTGTCTTTACCTGTCTTTCCTCTTGGCCATTCAAAACACAAAACCTAAGGCTGTGTGCATTGTGGATGACCTGAAGGATAGGTGGTTAGGTGCGGATGACAACACAAGGACTGGCCTCCTTGTGTTAACCCCAGAATTTTTTTAATGTTGGGTGGGAAGAAGCTGTGACCCAACAACTACCTTGATGTTTTTCGCTGGTTACTAAAAAGTCCCGGGGTTGCACCCAGCTTAAAAGGGCTGAGGAGAACACTGTGGCCCTGTGTTGTTTTCTTCAGGCCACCTGTAGTGTGTGGGCTTGCCGGACCCCTCCAACTGTACAATAATGTATTTATGTGGTGTAACTTTTGATGCCCAAAATTCTTAGTGGGGCTCTTCTTAAATTGAGTAAGCACAACAAGCAGCGGCTACAGTAAATTATATTCTTGCAAACGACTTTCGATTAATAGGTCTGCCGTTCTACTTTCAGCCAACAGTTCCTTGTCCTCAGGCATGCAAAGCGCAGACCAGCTGCCTTAGGCGCCAAATTGATATATTGAACCAGAGGTGGGAAACTGATTTAGCCGTGTTCGTTGGCTGACAGCTGTGTCATGAAAGGCAAAAAAAGGTTTACTGCAATGGCTTGCAGATTCTGTATTTCTTTCCAGCAAACTAGTCTTCCTGAACAATGATACGCTTTCCGTTATTTATCACGGAACAAATGGGCCGGGGGGTTACGGAGGAGGCACGGTCGGCAATGTTTCAAGGCGCAGCGGAGCGGAAAACACTTCTCGACTTGAACTGTGGGAACCGATCTTGCCTCTAAGACTGCAGGCTTGTGCTGTAAATCTGAAATTTAGAGCAGAGCCCAATGCGTGTTGCCAAATCCATAACTGAGCTACTTTTATAAAATCTATTGGAGTTTTTCCAATTCCATTCACCTGATCTTATAATTCACAAACCTTCTCAGTATTCCCCCCAGAATTTTCTTTAAGCTGGGTGGAGAGAAAGCTGCAGGTGGTCCCTGTTTTGTGATCCATCTTTTTAGCAACAGACAGGTGGTTACTGGGTGGTGCGCCTGTCTAAAAGGTGCTGGAGAGAACACTGCTCTTGCATGCTTCACAGCCAGAAATACAATATATAGAAAAAACCTTAGCAACACTACTTACATGTACCAAAAAAGCACACCCATCCAAATCTGTAATGCTACATCATACAAAGATTTTTTTTAGACAATTGCTGACATAAAACCTTTAGACACCATTTTGGGGAAGATCCTATTCTATTCCAACATGACTGTGCCTCCTTTATAAAGTTGTGGCTTGTGCAGTTTATTTTTACTACCCCTTTTCTGAACTCTTTTGGGATTAACAGGAACCAAATACTTGGCAAGAATATCTTACCAGAACTCCTGCTATGTACCAAAAGGAGTCCAAACGCCTCCAAAAAGTCAAGTTCCAGTGTCGTCAATGAAGGGTACTGGTCATTCTACTTTATACAGAGGGATTTTTGGACAATTCACTTAAAACCTTTTGACAGCAGTTTTGGGGGGGACCCTTTCTGTTCCAAATTGACTATGCCACCTTCATATAGAGACGTGGGTTGACCAGTTTGGTGTGGAAGACCTAAACCCTACTGAAGCCTGGTCTCACCCAACCTCAAAAATGTTTTGTGCAAATGGGCAGAAATTCTTGCAGACACACTTTGCAGACACATTTTCCAAGTCTTTCTAGAAAAGTGGAAGCTGTTATAAGTCCGGTTGATGGTCCAACGCCATTTTAATGGCCATTGTTTTGAGAGTCCAACAAGCGCATTTAGATTTGATGTCAGCTGTCCAATACCGATTTTTATAGTACATCCCTCCACACGGGAACTTCTGCCTACTCAATAAACAGTGAATCAGCAGTGTAAAACAATGAGTGGGCTGCAGGTGAAGAGGTGACAGCAGAAGCCGCTGCGATCAATCAAAAAGTACAATTGACACTTACCTGACTATTCATTGTGGGATGGAGGAGCAATCGCTACTTGGACGGAGAGCAATTACACATTTTTCAGCAGGGAAAATGAACAAATGTTTAAACAAGGGGACTGCTGCCTTTGTTTGTAAAGTAAATGTCACGTATGTCAAATGTATTACATACGTCAGAAAAAAAAAACAATACTCACATATGTTCATGATGGAGGTGGGAAAACCAATGTAGAATTAAGAAGCTTGCTCTGTTAATAAACTGATAAAGCAGCAACATATTGAGAGGCACTATACATTAAATGAGGATTGCAAATGACTGATAAAATACAAACAGTGACACAAGAGGAGGAGAGGACCCTGACCAAAAGAGCTTACAATCTACGAAGCTGGGGGCTAGGAAGCCTGTAAGCCGTTTTTAGGAGCTGGGGTACATCTGTCATCAGTCATAATCTTTTAGGTACATGTGTCAGTTCTGCAAAGCCTAATGCATGCATACAGTATAAGTCTTTATTTCTGGGCCTTTTTGTGCAATCCCAGACACATACACCCCAAACCAATGTACAGTGGACTGAAGTAGTTGGATCAGCATGGCAGTCAAGTAAAAGGTCGGCAGCAATGGACTCATGTAGCATGTCCAAACTGCATACAAAATCCTTGTTCATTAGCTCCGTTTACACACATGCATCTGTGTGCTCTGCATCTCTTTGTGAATTCAGAACACAAAAATTAAATGTTGCATTTTCACTGTAAACAATTGATTTGTAAGACGTACAGCCCCTGCATGGCAATCCATCTGAACCAATTCAGGATGCACAAAAACCTTCAGCCTTTTAAAACACAAAGGTGTGAATGAGTTGGCATCCTGCAAAAAAAGAAAAAAAATGTAAAGCTTCATCCTGATGAATTGTGGGTAGGATCTGGCAATTATATCTCCATCGTTTTCATTGGCGAGCCTTGCATTAAGAAATGTTGGCATGAATACAGATAGTAGATGCATAGACATAAATCCAACTTGCTAGCAGCTTGTTCCAATCTTGTTCTGCAAGCGGAGAAGTTAAATCTCTTTGTTTATTTTTTTTAGAGCAGTCTTATCCCATAAAGAACAACAAGGGAATCTTTTAAGAAGGCTTTACAGCTTTTTTTTTTTTTTTTGGCAGCTGAGGGCATCTTGGGTCGCTTTATTGTGAGCAAGGCTTAAGGGGTAAAAAAAAATACTAAAAAATTTTTTGTTTGGCAAGCACAGATTTTTGTGCATTTTAATGTTTTCCTAACAGCTTCTGATGATAAATTCATCCTTTTTCTTGCCATGTTTTTAAATTTACATTTCATATGCAGATCTGTTGGTGCCCCCTCTATAGGCTGCTTAGGTGCTTGCTGCATAAAACTTTTTTTTTTTTTTTTTGCAGGACAGGTCTCATTTTAGCCATTTCATACATGTTATCATGGGCTAAACAGTGGTCCCAAACATACCTGGTAAAGTGAACTGGAGTGGCTGGGAAGTATTTTTTGCACTTGGGTGCTGTAGAAGGTGATGCTGTTACTGAAAGCAACAAATTTTGTCTTTGGAAATGCAGATAAGGTTACCTGTGGAGCGGTTTGCAATGTGCTCAGGGGTGGTGAACAGCTCTGTTGTCCACCATGGTTGTGAAAGTGGCCCTAGAATGTTGCTTTCAAAGTTGAAGGGCTATTTTGATCACCTGGGTTAATGTACAGCTCTGTGTGCAGGGCCATTATTTGCAAATGGCACGCCAGTGCATGGTAAAGTAGCTGCAAACATGTAATCAACAAAAGCATCATGTCTGTTTTTCTGGTGCAGTGGCAGCCTATTCATAATGAATTTCCTTATTGCAATGCAAAAGTAAGTTTTTGGCCATCTTGATTTGCTGTGCCAGAATAACTTAACGCCCAAGCATAATTCATTAATCCCCAGCACATAAGGGAAGTCAGGATTGCCGGATTTCTCTGGCATCCAAGGCTGATGTCGGGCATGCACTGCTTAGCTTTGTCGCCGGAAACCCGGAGTGATCAGGCAGGTAAGATGTATTGTTGCATCGCCTGTCCCTTTCTGCAGAAATGGGTTTTACTTTAATGTACGACAAAAAAACGTATAAGGCTTAATTAGCCCTCAATTTTATGATCAGACTGTTCTGCAGCTCAGGAAACTATAACCCTGCACCAATATGCTGCAATAAGCAGAAAGCACTGCATATAGATTGTTGAATGTTTACACACAAGCTGGCACTCCTAGTTGCTCATCGAACACATAGGCTGCCCTTGCTTGGTCCTGGGCTGTGATTGCATTTGCCATTTTTCCCAGTGTAGGTATATCATCCACTCAAATTCTAGAAAACACCACCTCCAGGTGACTTCTCATGATGTTTCTTTTATCGGTGGTGCAGCAGTCCCAGTTACAGTTGGATTGTTATCGGAGAAATTGGGCCTGCTTTAATAAAGCTCTCCAAGGCTGTAGCGGATGTACTTTCATCATTGAAGCTGGATGATCCGGCAAACCTGGAATAGATCTCTCTAAAATTATTTGCTATTTGCTAGCAAATGTTTTGAATCCTGGGCCAGATCCAGTGAAGGTTTGCTGGAGCACCCAGCTTCATTGATGAATGTGTATCCTCTCCAGCCTTGGAGAGCTTTAATAAGTCAGGCCCATTATCTACAAATCTGAATATGAGACGCCATAATGAAAATATTGCAAACTTATAAAAAAAATACAGGTAAACTTCATAATGTGTGCCCACATTAAATACAATAATGCAAGTTCTGAATATTAACAAGGGTGACACGGCTCATTGCACATCGATACATCCGAGAATACACCTGGCATCCTCATGGTGGATGGGAGAGAGAAGCGCATATAGGTAAGCCAGCAATGCATTTTTTTTTTCATGGAAGTCCAGCAAATTTACTTCACTTCTGCTCTCGCCTTCAGCAAATTTCCCTTTTGTACAAGCTCCCAGTCAGTTCCCTGAAGGCAAGTGTCATAAAGGAACCATGATTTCAGGGCTGCAGACGTTAAATCTCTGCATATAAGAAGCAGAATCATGGCGGGTAATTGTTAGAAGTATCAAAATGAGGCATTTATTCCTGGAAGGCAATCTGCTGCTGCAAGCGATTTTTAAAAAAGGGTAAAACAGCGTATAGGTACATTAACTGTCTTCCAATTAGAAGAGACATTAGTTCAGCACATAAATGTTCACCATTTCTTACATTATTACCACTGACGAAGATCATGGTCCCCTGGCAGGCTGTCTTTTGCTTTTCTGTTTAAAATTACAGCACCAGTTTTGTTCAGACATTACCCATTTATGTTCTGGATTGTGATGCCAGCCTAGAAGTGACCCAATCCTCAAAATCCTTGTGTCTGTGCAGTTCTTGGCTGTGCCCACTCATTTCTGACCCATTTCACCCCTGCTGCAAACTCGCACCTTGGGCTTTGCCCCTGTCTTGCTGGATCATTGAGGAGAGGAAACTGAGGACATGCTCCCTGTTGTCTGCAGTAGACTAACATAATCTCAACCTTGATCACTAGCCTGGCCTCATGTAAACATCTGAAAGTAATGAGACTGCTTGTCTGCCGCCATCTTGGATGTGATGTTAACCGCTTCGGTTACACTTATATAATAGCAGTGTTTATCAATCAGGCTTCCGTGCAGCCCTTGGGTTCCTCCAGAGGTTGCTAAAGGTTCCTTGTGCAATTAGAGCCTCTCAGGTTAGTTTAAGTGCCTAATCTGTAATCTTCCCAATAGCCAGCAATGTAAGAGGCATTCTTTTCACTAATATGCTATGAGCTGTGCATATAGGAATTATACCAGGGGTTCCATGAAGACCAGAAAGTTATATCAAGGGTTTCCCCTATCTTTAAAACATCAATAAAGGCAGTTCTATAAACTGCTACTTTGCTGCTTCCTTAGCTGTTACATAGGTACATATCAACTGAACACTCTTAAAAGAAATGAAGGTTAAGATGTGCAGGAAGGGAGGTGACTTTCTCTTAAAATAAAACCATTGGGCACCGCCATCTTCCTACTTCTCTCTGGAGATGATCTTTAGCCTTCTTGAATGGCTGGGCTGGGAAGGGATGATGCTGCACAGGAATTCACTAATTCCTGGCATGTACAGGGGAATCCAGGATTGCCGGGCATTCCTGACAACAAACACTGGGCTGTGCATGAGCTGCTCAGTGAAATTTGGCATCTGGATGGTGACCATGCAGGTAAGAAAAGTTTTGAAGTACGGACATCACCTGTCCCTCCCTACAATCTACCTGATTGCCATTTGTTCTTGGGACATTCTTGGCATGCAATAAATAATTTATGAAAGGCAAAAACACTGCAAGTTATCATTCAGAATACATTATTTTCTTTGCGTTTTCTTGATGGTGACAGGTTCTCAAGAATTTCTACCAGCTTAAACTTCTTATTAAATATATATACACACACACGAGATCGTAGCTGGAGAAGGTAAATATCTCTGGTGTTCCACTGGAGGCATTGCATAAAATTTCACAGATGAGCGATGGAGGAATATCACACTGGTTCTGTTCTCTATTCCGTGGTAAACCTCCTCTAATTCACTGTGCTGCTGTCTACCGTACACAATCTAATTAGCTGCATTTTCACACACTTTTAATGCCGTAAATCCCTCTAATTAAATTTCATAATAAGTATTCCTGTTATGCAGAGCTTTCATATTACAGAAAGACTTAAGGTTCAGCGAGGGCTTGTTGGAGATCTAGCAGAGACGTCAGTTAATTCCTGACGTGTCTGCCATTTTAAAGCTCCACGAAGTGTCTTAAGAATGTAGAAGTAGATTTTGGTAGCTTGTATAAAGTGTTAAAGAATTCCTTGAGTTGCCTTGCCCATTGAACAGCAGAGAAGCAAGTATACCCCAAAAGATTTGTACTCTGCTTGCCTCCTGTTCTTTCTTCTGATACAGCTACCACCGAAATGGTTGGTATTGGAACTGGCGATGGGTGTAAGAATATATAAATACGTACAGTATTTTCCACCAGATATTTTTTTATGCTGGGTAAGAAGAAGCTGTAGATGGGTAGCAGCCTCTGTATTGTGACCCAACTTTTCAGTAACCACTCCAAAACAGCCAAGTGGTCACTGAAAAGTGCCAGGTGGTGCACCCAGCTAAAAGGGGCTGGGGCAAATACTGTGAGTATATCAGTATTATTTGGGCAGAACGGAATATGTTCTTCCACTTGAGTTTCATGATATTATACTGATATGTGTAGGGATCATCAGTCCACTAGTTGTGAAACAATCCAATATTTTGCCTTTCTGAAAGGGGAACTAAACCCTTTATACCAGCCTATCCCCATCCTGTCACGAGGTTCCGCCACCTTCTCCTGAAGATGATCCTCGACCATCTTGTTTGACTGGGATGGGATGATTTCAAATAAGAACCAGATATACACCAAAATGAAAACAAAATTTCTGCAGGAATGCCTCTAATTTTTCATCACCATGTACCTGGTCTTTCTGAAGCTTGATCAAGTTGTATATCCTTAATTTTGGGGTTGTTGTGAAAGAGCAGAGCTTTTTTTTATCAGGTTCTTTTTCATGGTCAATCTATCATAACAATTCTGTGTTCAAGGAAATTATGAATCATTCATAGCAAGCATCAGATTAAGTAGTTTTAGTCCTTTTATAAGCACATGAATTTGTTTAGCAAAAACATTTATAAACAGGTAGTGACTAATAAATATCAGGGGGCATTTGAAGGTTACTTTTGTTGGTGAAAGGAAAACAAACATTGGCGGTATTAAGGTTGGGAAATGCTGATCTGGCTGGTAATCATATTATCCAAAAAGAAAAAATAGAATTCCATTGGCTATGGGTATCCTTAGTCTTCTGAATGTGCTGTACAAAGTGGCGTTTGGTAAATTATAACTTAATTCATTGATTGTGACCATGAAAGCAGAACTAAAACCTGCCATACTTGACTGTCGCCATTACATTGCAGACTGCTGCCATCTTTTTTCTTTCTCTGTTACTTTTTGGGATCTTCCGCTACCGTGATGGGCCGAGACTGGATGACATAACTGCACGGGAGTTTGTTCAGTCCTTGCAGGTGCTGGGTATCCTGACAAATTGGCTGATCTTGGGCAGTTCTGTGTTTTTAACAGTTCTCCGGAGCGATCAGGCACGTTAGACTATGTACACACATCAGATGATTCTCGTCCAATTATCGTTTCAGCATTTGTCCAACGTCTTTTATTGATCCGTCCACGATTGATGAAGGACCCCAATGCAAGTGAAGGAGAGAGAGCGCAGCGGGGTTCCCCTTGCTCGTTCTCCCCCTCTCCATGGAGCAGAACGATGCTGTTTGTACATCACTAGCTCATGCATCTTTCAGGCTTTTGTTGTTGGAAAGCATCATGAAGAATTATTTTCCAGCGACAAAAGTTTTACATGTGTACGTAGCCTAAGACTGATTATTGCAGAATGGACATAACCTGCCTCTTTCTTCAGTAATGCCCTGCCTGATCCAACATTTTTAAAAGAGATGGCCCTGTAGTGTTTGGACATCTGCTAAGGAAGCGGAAGAATGTTACTAGTTCAGTATTTTCCCAAGAAATCCTTTTAAGCTTGGTGGGAGGAAGCTGTAGGCGTGTAGCGGCCTTGCTATTGTGACCCAATTTTTCAGTGACCACACAAAAACAGCCGGGTGGTTACTGAAGTGCCGGGTGGTGGGTGCACGCATCTAAAAATGGCTTGGGAGAACAGACATCTCATTCTGCTTCTTATTGATATAAAGTGTATCACATTGACTTGTGTGTAGAGTATTCAAGGAATTCGGTCTAGAAATGAGTTGCCATCTAAGGAAGTGGAAGGAGACCCTGAATGATGTCTGAAATGGGCACCCTTCTTTAGAGAAAAGCGGATGATGGTGTTGTCATTGATAAATGAAAGTGTAATGTAAGTGCTTTACTCATCATGAAAAACTATATCTGATGTGAGGTGTTCCTTAACGCACCTCCAGTGCGTAAAGGGATTCCATCTAACATAAGCGGTATATGTGGTGTGTAAGGATGTGAAGAGAAGAGCTCGGTAGCGGATGGCAGCATCTGAGCTGTTTATATATTATGGATCTGTTCCTCTGCAATGCAGCTTCTGCTTCCTGCACATTATGTTCGGGCTGCAAAAGAAAAAAAATTGCAAGAAGAATTGTATTTGTGAAGAGACTCACAAACTCCGGAGTATTTTTTTTGACACAGCCACATTTCATGGCGGCCATTTTTCCTGTGATGGAAGCAAAGTCCTCAGAGCGCTAGGAGTTACTGGCAGCACCGGGCCAAGTGTAAACGGATACTCCATCTGTCGGGTAATGGACGTATTGAGCAGTAAATCTCCTCAGCCCTAAAACTTTTTGTGTGAAGTGCCTTTCCGCTAATGCGTTTTTTAGAGATTATTCGTTTATTGGCCTCTCTTGAGAGCCATGGAATGACTTTACCGCCATCTAATTCATTTGCAGAAGTAGAATTCAGTATCCTTCACTCTGTTAATATGAAGGTATAGAGTGTTAAAGTATTTATTTTAAAAAGACCATGTCGTCTTGTTTGTTTGGAGAAAAGGGAGGCAAGTCCACCCCCCAAGGTCTTTTTACATGCCGTTCCAGCATTCCCCTCCTATTCTTCTCATACAGCTACCACCAAAATGGCTGATGGTGAAGCTTAGATGGGGCCGTCGAATCCAGTGATTTTGTTTCCTTTTAGCCATTTGTAAGGCCAGAAACTTGGATAGGAAGACCTGGCTCCTAGTCAACCTTCCAATTCATCTTAAAGGTGTCAGGTAGGGTGAAGGACACTGAAGTTCTAAAAGACCAAACTGATCTCATGGTGTTTCTTTGGAGCTGGCTTTCCACACAGGGTCATAGACAAATGGTTATCCCAAACCTTAAGGCTGAAAGAGCGCAATTGTGTGTGTGGAGCGCATGTATATGGAGTATTAGTGTAAGCCTGTAAACCTGGTGGGTAGAAGCTGTAGACAGATGATGGCTCCTGTATTGTGAACCAACTTCTCAGTCAACAGCCGGGTGGTCACTAAAAAGTACTGGGTGGTGCACCCGGCTAAAAAGGACTGGGGAGAATACCGTAGTATTAATGACCCTTTACTGGGGACACCTGAAGTAAATCATTTAGATGGAGGTCCACATACATTTGGCATTATATATTTGACCCAGTAAGGGGCAACTCTTCCACCCTCCTGTTCTACATAAATTCTTGGTGCTGTCTTAATGAGTTGGCTGTTTCTGCTGCTGGAGCTGCGTGCGTTCCTGTTTTCTTTATGAATTATACCTTGGTGATGGCTCCTGTTTGCTGCAAGTGTTTATCCCCCCTCCTGCTCAGCTTCTTAATGAGGACTCGATGCAGGCTGCCAATGAGTCGTCTTGAGAATTTTTACCCCTGGTATTATGCAGGTAGGCAGACTTTGCGTCTGTCGTTTCCGTCATCTCAAGGGTTTTTCTCTATGGCTTGTTTTTAAGTGCAAAATCACACTTTAACTCCTTAAATGCCAGCAGGGTGATTGATGCTCTGGTAATGCCCCCAGGTATGAAATATTAGTTTGGAATAATGAAGCCAACAGGATAAGGTCTGTCTTTATTTTTAGGTGAATGTCCTGCAAAAATGTCTGATTTGGACATGGTGGTGAAAAGTTGAAACCCCTGTGTTTTATTATTTTTGCTATCCAGAGATGGCCCCTCACTTTCTCCCCTGATCGTTTTTACCAGAGGTGGGGAAACTCTGCAAAAGCATCATAAATTTTTTTTAAGTAGGTTTTTTAGGTAGACCCAGGAAAGGTTACAACCTCTATCAGAATTCTTTTTTTCTTTGTGTCCATGGTGTAGCTTCTCCCTCACTGCATTAATGTTATAATGGTTAAACTGTCATCATCAGGCTGGGCAGTGAGGGGAAATCCCTCTAATGGAGCTTCAGATGGCACCCTACTCTTTCCAAAACTAAAAGACTTTTAATTTACCGTAATAATTATTGTAAGTTATTAGTAATACTGGCAAGCAGTTTATTGCAACTTTAGTTTTACTTGCTTGCTGTTCTATACATTGGTATTTAATGTATATCTTTGTGATAGTTCTGGTTGCTTTCTGCATGTCATGGCAATATGGCCACTGCTTACAACTCAATGAACACAAGCAAATGGTCTCCATTGAGGTGACCCTCAATATTGACGTACCGTGCTTTATTGTGCCAGTGTGCGGACAACCATCTTGGTATCAGCAGGGCTTTCCTTCCTCTTGTCAGAGCCTCCAGCAGAGAACAATTATCAGCCCTGTAGTGGTACCACCAATTCTCATTCCAAATCTAAGATCACCAGTGCCCTAGATCTCATCCTACATGCAAAAGGATGTTCACTGCTGGAAGAAATTATATACAATAGATCCTGGACCCACTCACAAACCTCTGAGTGTTTTAAAGTCCTCACCGAATTTCTCTGTGTTTTCGTGTGTGGATGCTCCTTTGCAAAAAAGTATCTGAGAATACAATAAAGGCAAAACTGAGCTGGGTAGGAAGAAGCTGTAGGCGGGGATTACTGAAAAGTGCCAGGTGGTGCGGGAAGAACTCTGCACTGTAATACTACCTTAATGGCAAGATCATCTTACTAAACAGCAAACTATACAATGGGAGACTTTCTTTCCATCTTCACTTTTTTTTTTGTTTTTTTTGTAAAGATAAACTTTGTACATTTCCTACATATGTGCGTCGATAGTCATTTTCACCAATCATAGCGCCTTAAAGTGGATAGACTTGACAACACACTGTTTGGCCAATCAAAATATGTTCAAGAAAACATGGCACCAACGTCACTCTGGCCTTCTCATACCAGCAAACCGCTCACATACTGCAAAAATGAAAACGTGTCTGATGTACAGATGCTCTCATATGCTCTCCTGTAATTTGCTTATGGTATTTTTTCTCGGCCTCTGCGTTGTCATACTCTTTCCACTGATTGGGTGAAAGCGCGACGCTGCACGTTTTCCAATCAGCTTCATAGCATGACCTCTCCTTCTGTGGGCTCCCCGGGAAGGCTTCCTTACCACATCTTCCTCACCATGCTTATTTACGGTTTATATCTTATGTTTTCTCATAACCGCCGGGCCCAAGGATTTTCAGAAATCAGACCTGCAGAGCTCAAGGAAGCCAGAAAAGAGGTCAAAATAATAGATTTGTTTTCTGTAGCCTTGTGTGTCAGCTAACAATTTATATTGTGTAAAATCCACGGCTAGATTTGGCTTTGAGGAAACAAAAGCATTTGAGATGAAAATTGTCCAGACGTATGGGGGGTTCTGAGGACAGACAACGTGGTGTGAATGGGATGAAAGATGTCCTTCAGATGGAACTGCATTGCTTGCAAAGACCAGTTTGTATTCAAAGTAAAAGGACGGTATTAAAATAAATGCCAGTTGTCCCTACTAGCTTAATGCATTGCGGGAACTTTCTTCTCTCCAGCTTTGCCTACCCGTTCTATGGAGCACTGGCATAATGGGAAGGTTAAATGTGCTGAATTCTATTAATGGTACCAAGATCAGTTTAATAGATATATTAAAAACTTAATCTGGTTCTGTAATAACGCAAAATTGAATTATTACCAGATATGTTTGCACAGAGGAAATCTGATTAGGAACTCATTCATAATGAAGCAGTTGTCCGACGCTGGAGAGAGTGCATGTAGACAGGAAGTAGATGAGGGACAAAAAAAAATGAAGGAGGTCAGCAGCACTGAGATGTAAAAAAAAAAAGATGAGAAAAGTTCAAAACTGAATTTAATTAAAGCTAAAATAGTAGTTGAATGATTCATGGTGCACGGAGCAAATCAATTATTGTCCATTCAGGGTTTAGGTCTATTATAAAGGAGCTAAAACAGAATGTAAGTTAGAGGGAGCTCTCTGGATTTGTCTTCAGTGCAGAAGAGTCCTATAATGAAAGTAGCTAAACAAAGAAGCAAAATATTTATAGGGAGACTGTGTTTCTATCACAAAGCAGTGAGATGATTATGACCTCTTGCCATGAATGATTAAACTTCTCCAAACATGAAGGGCAAACGCCGGCATTCTCTGCTGTTTAGTTTGTCAGTCTGTGTTTAATGCCGTTGTGTTTCCCCTCATGTGCTGAAATCATGAGAAGTATAAAAGTGGAGCAAAGCGTCAAATTTTTAGGTAAAATTTGACACCAGAGCAAATGCAGTGCCTCAAGGAAATTTGTGCTGACATTTTGTAGCAACTTGAGGCAGAACTAAACCTTTTTCAAAAAGTCTTCACTTGGCGCCGAAACCCAGATCTTCCAGTATGAAACAAAACCAGTCACTGGAAACACCTTCATCACCAAGAATCACAAAAGTTCAAATCCAAACCTTGGTCATTGTGTTTTGTGACATGAAGGGCATCATTTTGGCAAAATGGGTTCCAGAAGGTACCACAGTTACCCAACATAATATAAGGAAGACAAAGCTGAAAGAAAGAGTCAGGAAAAGATGGCAGAAATGTGGGAAATGGTTTCATTCTTCATCAGGACAATGCTCCTTCTCACACAACACTTTCTGTGACCGACAAACTAGGTTACTAGGCTGGAATATTCTCCATATTCACCAGATTTTACACCTGGGGACTTCTTTTTCCTAAATTGAAATTAGTGATTAAAGGAACACAAATTGAGTCAATGGATGTAGTAAAGAAAAATACATCAGATAACAGAAACTGATCTGCTCCACACCTTCCACCAGTGGAAAACAAGATGGCATCAGTGCCTAACTGTGAATGGAAAGAATATTGAAGGGGAGAAACATTAGAATTGTCATATAAATAAAAGTCAGTTATTATATCCGCCTCCTTATTTATTAGGCGGACCTTGTATTTTACAAGCAAGTGTGCACACCGATAGGGCCTATACAAGAGTTTGTACATTCCATTCAAAGAATGGTTCTCTTTAATACAACATTCTGTGTTTTCTTTGGTGTACATTTAGCTCATAGCTCTTTTTTTTATTCTTTTATTTAGATGAAAACAGTCAGCGTGGCTCTCGTCTTGTGTCTAAACGTAGGAGTGGACCCTCCAGATGTGGTGAAGACCACACCATGCGCCCGTCTGGAGTGCTGGATCGGTAAGTGGATAATTTTTTTTAGTCTAGTTGATGTAATGGAAAGGTAAACAATTGCATTGACAAAGTCAATCAACCCAACCTACCACTTTTCCTTCAAAGAAATGTGAAGACTGCAATAAAAACACACTCAACTTCCTTAAAGTGCTCTTTTCATACAAATCCTTTTTTACTGAAGGAAGGGTTCAAAGTTCAGGTTTGCTTAGACCTTTCAGCAGAGACTCTGACACCAATTGCCTTTATTCTCACATAATATTAGGGAAAACTAACCAGGAAGGAGTGTTTGCTGTGGCCACATCTATAGGTTTATCACACCATAGCTTACAGCCCCATGATGCTGTATTGACATTTTCCCATCTGCACTTTTAAAGCAGCCTTCCTCAACCTTTTTAACATAAAGGAACCCTTAAAATAATGTTCAGGGTATCCCTCCTAAAAATGGTGGTCAGTAAGCGAAAGGCCTCATTGCACTGATGTTGAGTGGAAAGAATGCTTTGTTACATTGGTAGGTATGGAGAAGAATATTAAGTTATAGACTTGAACACTGGTGATATTGGTAAATGAGGTTGGAAGGACCACTGCTCCTATGCTCCTTGCTCTGCTGGTTGCACTGCATCTCAAATCTCAAGGATCCCCTAACAAGCATCCACTATCAAGCTCTTGATAAACCCCGAGATTTCCTGAAACCCTGGCTGAAACAATGACCCCAAAGAATGAGATGAGAAAATTGTAGTAAATTCCAGAATCTCTAGTACTGGTAGTCCTCGTTTACCAACCGTCTGCACTTACGTCCGACTCTCCTGTTGAGTACACTGTACAGAGTACAGCCATCCAGCGTACAGCCATCCAGCGTACAGCCATCCAGCGTACAGCCATCCAGCGTACAGCCATCCAGCGTACAGCCATCCAGCGTACAGCCATCCAGCGTCTCCTCTTCAGGCTTTCCGGGCTCCATCTTTCTCCTTCCATATCGATCCTCCACATTACCCTGTCTGCAGACGGTCAGTGAACTTGTCACTGACAGGCGCAGCATGCTCGCAGCCTTGGGTCTTTTCTATGCTCCTTATTTTTTGACCAAATTGCTCAATGACCAGGAACAGAACTTGGTCATTGAGCGAGGAGCATCTGTAGTTGGTATCCTCCTATTAGAGGTGCACGTCATATACTTATTATATGCACACAGTACCATTTATAAAGCACCTACATATTATGTAGCGCTGTACAATAAGAGGAGCTTGCAAATGATCAACAGATACAAACAGTGACACAGGAGGAGCAGACGACCTGGCCTGAAGGAGCTTACAATCAAAGTGCCTGATGTAGAAATTGTGTAGGGAATTATGAGATGAACAATCACCTCATATCTGACTGAGCTTTTAGCAGAAGAGGATTTCAGTAGGAGGGGAAACTATGCGGACTTGCTCTGTCATCTGAGTCCCTTCAACTTTTTAGCTTGTTCAGACTTGCCATGGAGTTGTGGTGCAGTTACCACTTCTTCAACCATTGAACCGCCATGCTGCCTTGGTGCAGATGTTACAAATAGCTGCTATCAGCCGCAGCCCCATAAAGAAAGAATGGGGGTGGCAGTGAGCCGCACCAGTTCAGTTTACTGTCAAATTTGCTAATGCTGGTTCATGAATGACCAGCACTGTGGTGCAAGAGATCGGGCGACCACTGAGGTGCAAGCCGCTGGAAGCTGCCCCAGTTCATTGAATCCGGAGGCAAGTCTGCACCTAGTCTTATAGCCACATGAACCCTAAAAACAGAGGGGTTTCTCTATTCTCTAAATCTGTAGTTTGATTTTGATACCCCTGATGTTCAAGACTGAATAGCTGAGTTTAAATGCGTAGCGGGGATCACGTTTATTTTTAATTTGTATCCACAATGCCTACAAATGTTATTTGGCCTTCTAGTACAAAACCCAATCACATTCCATAGTCACAGCAGAGTTCTTCTTTAATATAGTGGTGCCAATCAGCGACCTTTCATGGGAGTTCCATAGTGATGTTAAAGGTTAGCACTTAATGAGTCGGATATATTATTTTTCTAAACTGTAGACCCTGCGTGGGCTGATTTATCACACGGGACGTGCGGACGACACTGACGGATGAGTTTTTTCTGGTAATGGAGATTTTTGGGGAGGATTTTCCCTCCAGAGGATTTCCGTTTACATTGATCAGTGTCAGCGTGGCGTTAGGTTTCCGTCTCAAGTTATTTATCTTGTTTTAAGCAATAACTGCATAATCGCTGATTTGAAAAAGACATCTCAGCAAAATAAAAAAAACAAACAAAATCACACGGTCATAACGTTTAGAGCTGAACTCAAGGCAAATCGAGATATCCAAAATACCCATATTGGAGGTTTTCTAACTGAAATTGATTTCAGTTTAGTCCTGAGATTTGCACAACTCTGACACAATTCTGCATAGCAGGTGATTTTATTTTCCTCTGCTGCTATTAAATACAGATATTGTCCTTTCCCCAGCTTGTGAGTAGTCAGTGAAAAGAGAAGCAGCCAACCCATGAGCTTATCACACTTTCACCCCGCATTCTTCTCCTACCTGCTTCTAGTTGGCAATGCGTTAATTGGTTCCTTGTGCTGCTTCTTGTTCTCAAAGTCTGAGATGTGATAAAATTTAATGATGAGTTAATGAATACAGAGCTGTATTGTCTTTTATATCTGCCTTGTAGTTCCAACTCTTTACATCTGCAGATTCTATCTAAATACCTAGCGTTTAGCTTATTTAGGTTCATTTTTTAGACTGTGAAGCATAAAGCCCGTTTTTTTTTTGGATGCCCATGTGGCTGCCTGGTTGGCAGCATGGTGCCTCAGAGGTTAGCAGTCTGGCCTTTGCAGCACTAGGTCCTAGGTTCAAGTCTGAGCCAGGACACTTATCTGCATGGAGTTTGTAGGTTCTTCCCATGTATGTGTGGGTTTCCTCCGGGAACTCCGGTTTCCTCCCAAATTCCAAAAACATGCAGTTAGGTTTATGGAATTTGGGAACACCGACCTTAGACTGTATTAAAGGCATATGACTATGGTAGGGACATTAGATTGAAGGGTCAGCTAGTGTCATGACTATGGACTTGTATAGCACTGCATAATATGTTTGCTACTATATTAATACTGGATAATATTAATAATGTGAACACTTCCACTTGGCTGTCCATTTAGTATGTCCACATCCCTGCAAGATTGCAGCAGTGCGATGTCCTCCTGGGAGTTGTGTCGCCATGTCAGCCTGGGCCCAGTACATAACCGTAGAGTGTCGCACTGTCTTTATTATTGTGAGCATTGAAGAACCGCTGCAAGGAGAAGATCCTAGAACATTATGTAACTTGTCAGGACTTCGTCCCTCTTCTGGAGTTGCAGGGTATAAAGGATCATCTTGTGGGTGCCCAATGTCACTGCCTGGTTGACATGCACACTTCCCCTTGACTATTCTTTAATGGGTGAAAAGACTCAATCCCTCACCTGTGAACTAGAGGGTATAAAGGGCGTTCTTTTCAGTGGCCCATGTTACTGCCTGGCTGATATGGACACCGATGCCATGGGTAGGATGGTGGGGTGTTCTGTGATCCTTCCTTGCTTCCTATTTGAAGGTGGCAACAGTGCTTCTCCGTAGCAAAAGTGCAGTGGGTAAGCATTGTTGCCCTAAGACCCAAAACATTTCACTGACAGGCTGACCAGGTAAAATGGAATAAAATGAATGCAGCTTCAAATAATTACAATATCTTTCTTGGAAATAAATGCAATTGTAGCATGTCATTATTTTGTCATCACAAGCTCCCCACGTAAGGATAAATGCCTTTTCCCTGTATTTGTAAAATGAGCGCCGTGGGTGTAGGTGGTATACACTGTCTAATTCTGTTATCATGACACATGGGACCACGCTGATCCAGATGGGCATCATAGGTAATGGTTTCCATTTATATAATGCCACCCACTCTTGCAGTGACAGGTGTCTTTTCCCGTTGTATTTCTCTCTCTCTCTTTTTCCCTCAGACTAGCATTATTCAGAATTCCGCACAGTAAAAATCAGGAGCCTGATATGCTAAGCGGAGAGGAGGGGGAGAGCGCCGGAACCTCTGCGGTGCTTCGGAGAGTAGTGCTGACGCGCGGTGTTTGCACTGTGCATAATGGACATCATGCAGGCTGGTTAAAGGGATTTCTGTTTGAAAGCACAATTTTCAACCAAAGCGCTGGACGTGGCGAACATAAATCCCACACCTGACGCGCAGAACACGCCTCTCACGCCAAGATCCACTTTTATATCTGCGCTCATGCGGTGCTGGCATTTTCCAGAAAGCTTCACAACTATTAGAGAGATACAATGAAATCAAGAATGGAATTGGGTTAGCTCTACAAGGTTTTGCCTTATTTATGAATGGCCGGGGAGCGCTGGTTTCTTCTGCTGCTATGAAAACAATATTGTATTAAAGGGGGTAGATAATGTATTTTAGTGAACAGTTTGAGTCTTTGCAGCAGCGTGGACGTGAAAGTACATTTGTATACAAAGTACAAGTGACGTTTTCATTTTAATAATCGTTGTACGACTTTGTAAATGCATGCTCCATAGTTGTGGAAGTATCAGAGCTTACGTGGGCTTCTCTAAAGCCAAGAACAAAAATGTACCATATTGCCCATTACTAGTGCTTAGTAGTGGAGGGTGCTATAGATTTTTTTCTTTAACACTTCAAGTTTTCAGGTGGCATTAATCAGTGTATGGAATCTAATCTTCTCAAACTAGGAAATGAGGTTTCTGTAATCTGTGGCAATAACTTGAAACCGTGCAAGGGATGCTAACAGCTGACAAGATGGCAGGATCAGCAAGTTTTTTTTTTTTTCATTGATCAAGCACCAACAAAACTCTTCAAGTGGAATGATCCCCTGTCTCTGTTCTGTTACAGGGCACCACCATCTTCTTCCTGTTCTTCCGGTAGACAATCTTGATTGACCAGGCCTGTGCGAGCGTTGATTTTGAGCTCATTTTGAGCTCATGCACAGAAAGTCAGCAATGTCGAGTACCCTGGCAACACAAACGAATGCTGCGCGTGCGCTGCTCACCTTTCTGTCAAGACCCCCAGAAATCCGGCAGATTGGAGGAGTTATTGCAGAAGGGACATCTCCTGCCCCTTTCTGCAATAATGACCTGCCTGATCATGAATTCTTAGAAGTGGAAATTTAGTTCCACTTTAAAATAATTTAACATCCCTAAAGGCAGCAAATAAAATAATTTATATACTTTTAACGTTCCTCTGGGGGCTGGCAATTGGCCCTGAGACTGAAGAGCTGGATCTTGAAGGAAATTTCATGCTCCCCCCCAGCCAGAAGATTTGGGTTTTTATCCAAATGGATAAATTATGGCATATGGAATGGGGGTGCAGTATTTTCCCCAGGTATTATTTTTCAAGCTGGGTAGGATGAAGCTGTAGGCATGTGGCAGACTCTGTACTGTGACCCAACTTTTAGGTTACCACCCAAAAACAGCCGGGTGGTTACTGAAAACTGCCGCGTGGAGCACCCAGCTAAACGGGGCTGGGGAGAACACTGGTGATGGAACACAGAGAGGAAATATGGGTGAGTGAACCTGTTTCTGTTCAGTCAAGATTCCCTTTAACAGTACATCTGTCATGGAAGAAAAATGAGTGCTACTGTTGCTTTGAAAATGCTTTAATCTTGGCTGGATTTAGACCTACTTTGGGTATATTCAGACCCGCTTAGGGATTGAGGGATCCCATGTGGCTCCCGGTGTCTGGCACTGCAGCCCTGGTTCTTAATGAACCAACATTTGCAGATTTGAAAAGGGGTAGTAGTGAGCACTACTGCTTCTTGCCACCCCCAATCATTTTCTATGGCTACATGTAGAGTCTCCTGGGGGGGCAATGGTTCTTTCAGTCACCTGTATTTCTTAATTTTCTAGGAGAAAAATGTACTTTTCGAAAGTAATCTCCTTTATACATATATATGCAGCTTGCTTGCAGTTCAGCTTTATGCATTTTGGCTACATTTGGCTACATCTTTATCGCAGATACAATAGTTTTTACCAAGGACACCTTTCTAATGCATTATTTTGCAGGAACTCTCTTGTTAATGTACATATTAGCCCAACACATTTTCACACTTGGTATGTGGTTAAGTTTGTTCTTCATTGTCATACCAATGCATATGTTGTGCACCACAATGCATAATAACGCATTATGGTGCTGCGTCAGAAAGTATAGTTTGTCTGCCTTTTTATTTTTTTAAATCCGTTCAAGTGCATTGGCAGCCCATTCATCTAAATAGGCTTCCTTATTGCAAACCTATTAGTGTGCATAGCATGCATTATTGCAAGGCACCTAGACAGACCATGTGTAAATGGGTCCTTATCAATACAATGTAATCCTGTTAGAATTTCACCTTCTATACCTATTAAAATGAAAAATGACATCCCGTATGTAATGTTTGTGTAACCAGATTCTGGGATGTTCTGTTCTTTCCAGGTTCAGAACTCCAACAAGTTAATGCTGAATTGTCCTCTTCCTAGGCGCCAGCCTCTAGCAGAGTATATTAAGCCTCTAATCCTCCTCTCACGAGGACCAGCAGGCCGTGAAGCCCTGTGTGAATGGTAATAAGGCAGTGCTCATTAGAGTCTTATTAATGGTTTGTCACCAGGTTCGGATTAATGCTTTCTAAGGGATTGGATTAGGGGGGGGTTTATACTTAACAACCTCTGAGTCATGCTAATTAACATATAGTAATTTGTAGATTTGCCCTTTGCAAGATATCAGGCAGTAGTCATCAACCCAATGAAACAGACCTTGTGATAAAGGGAGTGCATGGTGTCATTTGCCCCCTGTCTGGATAGACTTGCAGCGCTGCGTAATATGTTGGCACTGTTATAAATGTTATAAATCCTGTTTTATTAATAATAATAATAATTAATAATAATAATAATGAGATGGAACGCCAATGTGGTCACTGTCCCTGGAGTGCCATTGTTGGACTCAAATTCCATAAACCCAATGAGCAGTTTGTGCCTCTCAGGTCAGTGTAAGTGATTCTAATGATCTTTTTGGCTATGTATAAGAGTGACATTCTTCCCAATAGCCAACAATGTAAGGCATTCTTCCTACTGACCACCATGCTTATATATTGTGAGCTGTGGATTTAGTAATTTTATTAGGGGTTCCTTGAAGATCTGAAGGGATTTTTTAGGATTCCCCAATGTAAAAACTATTGAGAAGCACTGTTATAGCTAGTCCTAAATCTTCTGTGCTGTATGTTTCAAAATAAAATAACCAAAAATAAAGGAACATCTGTCCTAAGATCCCGGCCGAGTCACTGTAATGTTTGAATCCGATGGAGTTTTGGTATTAGTCACCCATAGGTGTGCTCAGTGTTCTCCCTAGAAATCTTTTTTCAGTGTGGTGAGAAGAAAGCTGCAGGTGGGTGGTCACAAAATGGGGGGAACAAATGGAGGCAACACAGGGCAAATTTAGTGTTCCCAGTTGTTGGCCAAAAAATCCAGTAAGCCCTAGAATTCCAGCTTTTTAATGCCAACCCTTTTAATTTGTCCTATTTTCCATCATCTCTATATTATGCCCCAGCCGTCCAGTGCCCCGGGTGGTTACTGAAAAGTGCTGGGTGCCGAGCAAGGCTAAAAGTGGCTTGGAGACATTGAAAAACAATGGGCTACATACCATGGCTGTGTACTTGCATGGGCCAACAGATAGGTAAGTCTCCCTCCCCGTCTCTTTTTTTCTCTCCCTCCCCAACAATCCAGGATAAACTCACTACCTTAACTCCATAAAATCTGATTTCCTTGGATCTCCTGATTTCTTTATTACAGGACAACTGGTAGCAGCCAATATCTCCTCTCCGTATTTGCGTTTAACAAACACAAAGGGGGTTCAGCTTGCAGCATGCCAAATCTCCGAAATTTATTAACACCGAGCAGAACAGCCTGTAGAAGGAACGTGATGTTCCGCAGCACCACGCGAGAGACATTTATCATCCTCTCCCACTTTTATTACTGATTGAAACACTTGGACAAGGAGATAAAAATCTTTTCACATTGTGATTGAAATGATTAAATGCTCAATTCAGTTTCCCAGAATGCCCTGCGACAGGGATGCCTTGATTTGGGTGAAGAATTAAGTATGCAAGAGAGTGCGGGTGTTTCTTATTTAAAGCTCAACTTTTTTTGCTTTTATTAAAAACTCCCAGGGATAGGAAGAATAAAAACATCAAGGGACCTGTCTGGCCCTGTCCCTTGCAATAATTAAATTTTGCCACAGGACATTCTTAGTTTTTAAGGCTGAATGTCCTTGCTGTCACTTACTTTATTGCAGTAATGTTACAACATTCACTCTGCATTCACGGGAAATAAGGACAGAACTGTGGCAGCATCTCCACCCACTACAGCCTCCTACATGAGTGGGCGGAGACAAGACCAGTCACCCTGCACAGGGAGATTGAGAAGCAGTAACTGGTCTGTACTACAGGAAGCTCTTCTACAAAGACAAAGCATTACGCTTGAATACTGCACACATTGGGAAGAAATACACAAAGCAGCACCCAGATTCAAATACCAATGCGATTGCCTCAAATGTTCTCATTTGCTTATTCCTTGCACATTACATGACTGCCTTAAAGACCTCTGAAAATAGTATCGTGAAAAAGAACAAAAAAAAATTAATGCAATCGATGGGGGTGTGTTGGGGTGCAATTAATGGATTGCTGATCAAGTGGTGCAATGGGAGCGTGTTAATAAGACAAAGGTTGCATTTTTCATTACAAGAAAGGTTCCTGCACAATTGTGCAAGACTGAAGTGAGAGTTTGGGGAGCAAATTTAACAAAGTTTTACGTTACCAGCTGATCTGATATTTCCTCGCATGGTGAAGCTCTTTAGTCCTTTACCAACTCTGTTCCTTTTGCGTCATTCATCTCCTTCACCGCACCACAGGGATCACTTGTTCCTGGAAAAAAAATCCTGAAGCTGCTAAAAGGGATTTCAGAGATGGCAACATGACGTTCTCTTGGATCAATTTGCTAACCTTGCATCTTGCATTTACAGATACTTGTTTAGTATTCTCCATAGATATTTTTTTAGGCTGGGTGGAAAGAAACTGTAGGTGGGTGGCAGCCCCTGTATTGTGATCCAACTACTACTAACCACCCAAAAACATCTAGCTGTTTATTGAAAAGTGCCAGGTGATGCACCTGGCCAAAAGCTACTGGGGGGTGGAGCCAGTGCCAAACTGGGCAATTCCCCAGAGCTCCCACCAGCTCCATGCCCACAGTTCACAGAATGGCACGGCTGCAGGCAGCTGGAATTGGTTGCATTCGGGTCTCTCACTTCATATTTGCCCAATGTTACAATTTTTTCTACAACCATCCCTGACATCCCATTTTGCACAAAGATGATCTCTAGAGGTAGCATCCTTTGGTTTTAAATAATGCTTAAAATGCAGGTCTTTACAGGTTATAGCACAGGGTGTGCATTCTGTATATACACTGCAGTTGCCTTTTGACTGTAATGTACAGAGGATATGCAGAATATGAAGCTGGGGGCTGTGGTGATTAATGAGAACATCATGTTTGTAAAGAGTGATTAATGTTTATAGTCCGTGTGTGATGTATGATTATTATATGGGTGATTTTTTCTTTTGTACTTTGAATGTGATAATCATCAGTAAAGAGAAATGAACGTAGTAGAGGAAAAAGCTTTGTAGGTAGCAAAGAGTGTCTCATTGTAGGCCGATGGGGTTTATAAGTAATATTAGAAGCAGCCTTGCTGTATTTCCAGTGAGTATAAATATCACTGGTAAATTTCAGACACAAAATTATTTTTATAGGCTTGAATGATCTGCACCAAAAGCTTTGGCAAACCCAGATTTTGCTATATAAAGTATAGGAAATATCACCCTAATGTATATAACCTGTGCAGGGAGCAGAACTATGGAGGAGCCCAGCATCTCCACCCACTACAGCCTCTTGCTGAAGGGGGCGCATACAAGACCAGTCACCCTGCCCAAGAGGGGAGAGCAGCACTACGAGAAGTTAATAAAGATTGGTGTAACAAAAAGCTTTTGACTATTGTGCCCTCAAAAATGTGAATTGTCCTTTGTTTTGCAGATCCCCTAGCAATGGGTCCACAGAAAGCCCTGGAAACCATTGGGGCAAATTTACAGAAGCAATATGAAAACTGGCAGCCAAGGGTGAGTTTAGTTTGTATATATTGTGTTATGTCCACATTGTCATAGTAGTCTGGTTTAACTTGTTGTTGGTAACTTTGAAAGTTTTCCTGAAAAAGTCCCAGACACGTCATAATGTACAATAACCTTGTCTTATCCCCTGAGTTTGAAAGCCTTGTGCTGCTCTTTTCAGTAATAGTTTGAGTTGTCGACCTTCTGATTTATAATGCAGGAACATTGGTCCTGCAATGTAGGGGGATTATGTCCAAGCCTCGCATATGTAAGAGACTCCCGGAGATTGGTCAAAAAGAGGGAAAGAATAAGTTAGTGTTTTGTATTCCTTCTAGACCTAAATGAGCGTGTAGTCCTTGCAAAGTTAAGGAAGTAAGAAACCTATGAATTTCCCTTGGATCTAGGTGATCTCCTAATGCTTAAAAATTGAAATATAGTTCTAAAATATGAACTCAATTAACCTTATTATGATTTCTTACAACATTCCAACAGTGCTACTAAAAATCCAAATACCAGACATTGGCCTCATCTCCGTTCTTGGGAATATGAATCAAGTTTGTTCCCCATTCTTCCATTGGGCCTCCATTCATCTTCCCCAAATTTTCCCTCTTTTTCCTCTTTAGTAGCTGTTCTCATTTTGTCATCATACTGGATTTGGCAGTAATGGCAAATAACATAGTTTCTCTAGACTGTCCTTTCAATTCTCTCTGTTCTTTTAGGAAAATCTTGTGTGTTGCAGTGTTACTTTATCTTTGCACACAAAACACACATTGTCTTCAAGACAAAGCAAAGCAAAGCAACAAGAAGCTGTGCATAAGTGCAGTTGAATACATTCTTTCCGTAAACTACACCGGTCTTTCAGTGACAAAATTGTATCAGTGACTCAATGGAAACTGGAAGAAGAGTGCAGATTTTTTTGCGACAGATTCAGTTTCCAGCAAGGCGTATACAGAGAGTAAAATTTGGGATACATCTGGAGCCCTGTGGGGTAAATTAGCCAGTGGCTTCTCCTGGGTCAAGGATACTCCAATAGTGTGATTTCCCTGCAATCCCTTCCCATTCCTGCCTTTACCATCTTCCCAACTTTGCCCATTTTTGGGTGTTTTAGTCATTGCTTTTTTTTTTTTTTTTTGTTTTTTACTCCTGTGGTCTGTAAGCCTACCCCAGTGTGAGAAAAGTACATTAGATACCTCTACTAGAAAGGAGAGTACCTGTGTTACAAGCCTCCTCTGGAAGCTGCTATTCTATGTCATTCTGCACTTTAAATTCATCTTTGCTGCCATCAATGCCGCTTTCCATGAGCTAGTTTTGCATCCTGCAGGTCGCAGAAGTGCAACTTCCATCTGGCGATTCCAGTACAGGTAATTTACTTCTCGACAGGTTTACTTTAATGTCACTCCTGTCAGTCTTTTTTTTTTTTTTGTAGATTGTGAAGCATTAACTATGGTATCAAAGCTAGCATTCTGCAGGTTGATTCCCTTTAAAGATGAAGCACAAAGCAGTGCACTCAACAGGAAGGGAAAGAGAGAGAGGCGCTATGACCTCACGTTATCAATGCACCGAGGAGTTATTCTGTGCATAATCATGCTATTGCCCCAGAACTCAAGTGGAGGCTTTTGATCGTCCGCTTCTCGCATTATTTAATTGCTCCCTCCGTTTCTTTTTTTAGCGGCTGATCTGGCAGTCAGGCTGACAGAATAGTCCCCGGGCAGAGAGGGAGTTAAGCGTACAGCCCAGGTCTTCTCTCCTCTCATTGCTCAGGAAAGGGGAGACATTGCAAGGCAAGGCACGTACGTCTTTATTGCACTCCATAGGGCGCTCAAATTTTTTTTCTTCTCCTGCAGTAATAAAGTGAAGTTGATGTGGCATCCACAATAAAACAATGCAAGCAATATTGAGGCTTGCCAGGCTGTTCTTATGTAAATGCCTCAAGAGGGTCTCTGGGTTAACGTAAAAACTACTATTTAATCCTTGTAACTCCAAGTAAAACCTTTCAGTAGCGTAGAGAGCTGCATGAATACATTTCTGACATGTCACAGTCTACAAGACTACAATAGTTTTTTTTGATCATTTATAAAGGGATTATTGAGCTTTAGTCAAACTTTGCCCAAGAAGATATGTCTGCTCCGCTTAGGAGGAATTGGCATATATATGACCTAGATTTTCTCTGCTTCAATTAATACGGCTTGGTTGCCAAACTGCCCTCCTCCCCTACCGGTCTGGCCACCAAACTGCCCCCCACTAGCTTGGTCGCCAAACAGCACCCCCTGCTAGCCCATTGAATAGTGAGGAAGCAGTAGCATAGAGAGCTTATCACCCTGCCCTCCTCTCTTGTTAACAAGCACCTAGTGCTGGATTAGTAGGACTGTACAGTTCAGTAAAACCTGTCTGGCTTGCAGTGCTAGGTGACTACTCCCAGTATGCTGTAAAGGTGAATTCAAGACTTGGGGATACTTGTTTGCCACAGTCCCACCCGTAGCATCCCACCCAAAACTGCCCATGTAGAATAAATAGGGGTAGCAGTGAGCGATTCAGTACACTCAGTTGCAAATTGTTCAAGTTCTGGTTGTTTAAGAACCAGAGGAGTGGTGCGGGTGGTCATGTGACTGGTGAGGTTCCAGGGACCGCAAGGGAACACTCATACCCACCACCAGTTTTTTCACCAAAAGCAGTGCTGCATTTTTCCAAACATAGGAATATGTGCTTGGCTCTTAAGTGGCCACTGGTTCTTGACAAAGTCCCCCTGTAACCTGCTTGCCATATGAATGTGAAATGTTTTCAGCAGTAGGCTGATGAAAAAATCTAGAATAGTCTGCAGCCACTAGTTTTCCATCCTTTTCACTCTGCTAAAGCGTAGCCGGCTTTTCTTTATGGAACATTCGACAAGGTGTTGCTTAGCAATGTCTATAATACAGTGTATAAGGTCTGTTCCCTCTTAATGGCTCGGGCCCCTTTGAACTCTATAAAAGGAGAAGTAGGAGCGGGCATTATTCCACCTATAGCAATATATTGGTTTGTGGGTACTTAGAAAAAAACATTGACGGGTTGTAAAGAAAGAGGCTGTGTGTCTCTTCTGTCATTGTGCTGAACAGCTCTTCTCATATGTTTTATGTGAAAATGGCGTTTCGTTCATTGCTTTGTATAAATGGAATATAGGGCTTAAAGTAATACTGCATTGTTTATTCTGGAGTCCTTCTCTGAGCAATTTAATGTTGGATTTTATTACCATTTTATCATGGAATATTGTGTGTGTGTGTTGTGTGTGTGTATATATATATATATATATATATATATATATATATATATATATATATATATATATATATATATATAATATATGGTGCACTAGTAAAAAAAAAAAAATACAACTATGCTATCTCGGACTACATGTCCCATCATTCATTGCTCCATACCAACAGCAAAGCACATATGTGCCCTCCATTGACCGCTATCTGAGAAGTGGCTGTCAACCACTTTTTGGAGAAGCAGAAACATACATTTGTGTTTAGGGTTGGCCATCTTTGCATTGGGTTGTAGTTGACAACCAGTTGTGTACACAAAAAAGTTGGCGCTCCATAAGACCCAATAAGGCAATGTAGCCACCATAAGCCTTTCCAGAGGGATGACTATTACTTTTGAATGCATTTAGTCTCAGGAGATTTAGAGTGACATCACTACAGTTTTGCTCACCCTTTTCCATGCTGGAGGCTCGGACACGAAGAAAGAAAAGCCTACCGCAAAGATGGCAACTGACTCCACACAGTACCGAACAAGACGCGAGTCAATAATGGGAAAAAGATCCATTCCTTGGAGACCACATGCCATAAATGTAAAGCATTGGTTGCAGTTTTGTACCTTGTTAACCCTGAATTTTCTCCTAAAAGCTCATCTTAGAGTTATAATAGAAAAAAGGCAAAACATTGTAATTGCCATCCCAAAGCTTAAGTCACAAAATGCGGTTCATCTTCTCCAAAATTCAAATTATAAAAAGGTAAGTGGCTCCTGCTTGTGAGATCCCTGCAGTTTCCTGCATGGCTTACCCTGGTAGCCCTAGCATCTTTCTAATTTTGGGGTATCATAAAGTCAGAGGTTTTAGTGGGTGGCACCTCTATTCTTCCCATAGCTTTGCTCTGCTCCAGAAGCATCTTGGAATGCCCGGGTAAATGTATTTGCCAAAATTTGAAAGCTGGGTCTATCAAAAGGTAGATTAGAGGCTGAATTGCAAATCTGGTCTATCAACTAAGGAATGTGGGTTTTGCTTCCCTCCCCACAAGCATCTTGGGATGCCTGGGTAGTTGCCAAAATTTGTGTGTTGGGTCAATCTAAATCTAATCCAGCTATTCAGGAATGTGTGGTTGGTTGGATGGCTATTTTTTCTAACCCTCTAAAAGTCAAATACAGATTATCAAATGATCAGCTCTCCTAAATTCATAGCTTAACTTTTTAAAAGCTTCTTCATTTTTGCTTGGACTTTCACCAGCATCAGATGAGGCAGTAAAGGTTTTTAATACATCTTGTTAAAGTCTAGTCTAGTTCTGTTTATTGGCTGATCATGGTTTTATCTCTTACACTTAGCCAGAAATTCAGAGCTGTAATAGTTTGTCCCGGCAATCATTTAATGTATTCTTCAAAATAATTTTTTTTTAGTTGTCTGTAGCTCCAACAATTTGTAAAGTACCTCTTAATTCTGTAAGCTGCAAGTTTTTTGCTTTTACAGATAATGTATTGGGTGGGGGTTTCATGAAACTTATATTTGTTGTCCTCTGCAAACATGGGAAAGCAAACCCCAATATTATGCATTGTCCTCCTCCGCACACAATGAATGAATTGCAGCCAGCAATGAGTTGTAGAGTTAAAGAGGGTCATGTGGCAGCTCAGATATGACGCAAATGGCGAAGAAATGACCGTGGTGGTTGTGTCTGCTCCCTGGGGTTTGGGGAGTAGGAGTTATTAATGATTGCACCTGTCCTACTTTTCCAAGTTTCTAGTATTGTTGTTTCCTATAAAGTGCTTGTTTTATTTCCCATTTGCCTGAGGAAATCCCCAGCTATTCACAAACATTGTACCTTGAAAGGGGGAGTAAAGGAGGGCAAATTTGAGAAGATTTCCTTCACTTTTCTTCTCACTATGTTCCCCATTTTTTATTTTTAGATCTTTCTATTTCTTTGCTCACTTTTACCTCACCCCCTTCTATCTAGTTCTCTCCCATCCCTTTTTTTGCTCACTTACCCCCTCTTTTCTCTGCCTCACTCAAACCCAACCACTTACTTGAACACCCTATTTTTTCCCTTTCTCACCTCCTCTGTCTCCTTTGCCCTATACAATCTTTCTTCACCAGCAGTCCCTGCTTTTTTTTTTCTCTCCATTGCTTACATCCCCTTTGTCTCCTAATATATTTCCCTTATGTCTCTCCTCCTTCATTCTCCTCTCTCATGTCTCTTTTCCTGCACTGTCCACTCTCCTCTTTTTATGTCTTGCTTCCTCTGCACTTCACACTCCTGTTTAATTTCTCTCCTCCTTCACGTATCTCTCTATCTCTCTCTTCTCCTCCTCCTCCTCAATCTAGTTTCATGTTTTTTTTCCTCCCCATTACGCTTTCATCTCTTTTCCTCCACACTGCACTCTCCTGTCTCATTTCTCACTTCTTCAATCATCCACTCCCCTGTCTCGTTTTTCATCTCTAATCCTCCTCACTCCTCCTAACCGTGTCTCTCCATCTCTCTCTCTTCTCCCCCCACCCCAATGGTGTTCAGCTGCTTTAGCCTCCTGCAGGGTACCTGAGCGTTTCTCTTCCCATCTCCTCTGTACATGGAGGGATGTGAGGGACGCAATGTTCTTTACAGTGAATGCTATGGCATGTTACAATTTAATATCGGTATTAAATTTTATTTGTTTCACATGTTACAGCTAAATCAGGAGTGTCCAGTCCGCAGTGCTTTTTTCCTGGAATGCTTTGCTTAATCTAGAGCCTGCTTGTTGTGGTGCGGAGTATAACATTGTAAAGAGTTCATTAGGATCTTGTATATTGTAGTGTGTAGGCAGCCCCAGGGCACTGCGCATATTGAGCTGTATAAGTTCTCTCTCCTGCGCTCTCCACCTCTCACCGCCTTTCACTTAACGCTTTGTGTTCTGTGTGGTTACATCTTGCTCACGTGTATAGATGACATACTGGAAATGAGCCCCAGAGAAAAGACGGTCATATGGTGATGGCTCTCAGAACCTGGCACTTCCTCTTTGTATTATAGAGCACACTGATTAAATTTGCATGAAATGACTCTCTTGCAGTCCTCGCCCTTTATTTATTTATTTGGTCACTTATTTTATTTGCTGACCTTTTCTAGAGGTTTTATTTATGCTGCTGTCAGCAGGTTATGTCGGTATAGATGGATTGTGGGTTTGTGGGGAAATAGAATTCTCTGGCTGAGCCGGGCAGATGGAGTGCAATGCCGCACAGGGGACTTATGGTGCAAAGTAAAGCCTTTCGGTTGGGTGGTGCAGCAAATGACCCAATGCTCCAAAACTGCATTGAAATTGTTTTTACTTCTTTGTGTCCAGATTTGTCCTCCAGCACTTCCTGCTTTCTGATCTTCTCTGTATAATCCTCATCTTTTCTCTCTCTTTCTTTTTCTTTTTTTTGCGCACTCTTATTTCTTGCTACCTTTCTGTGTGTCTTGCACTCTTTTTGTTGTGTGTACCTTCCCTCATGATATATTTTTTCCTTTCCCTCTATTTCTCTCTCTGCCTACCCCCTTTTTATTTCTTCCTTTCTTTTTCTCTTTCTCTTGCATTGTCTTTTACCGATAATAATTTTTGTCCCTCTCTTTACCCTTTTTCTTTTTTTCCTCCAATTCCACCATACAACCTGCAGCCTTTTACATGACATATCTTGTTTGATTCCTAAAAACATTAGAAACCTTTTCCTCCAATATGTTGACTAAGTTCTACACTTCTGAACTGCAGTGCATCTGAATTGATGAAAATGAATGATGTGCCGCCTCAATTCTTTTCGTTAGGCTGATATCAGGAGTCATAACCAGCTATAACAATCATATGGGGCCGATGGATGAGTTTGTGCTCTTGTCCACCTCTTGGTAGAAAGGCCGTGTTTGTTCTCGGCATCTCAGAACCCGAGCAGTTGATTTGGGAGCAGAAATGAAAATATCTTTGCGCTAATACACGGCCGTGATTTTACTGCATATATGTATGCCATCCAGAATCCAATCTGGTGTAATGCTAATCCTAAGCATGTCTTTTGCAAACATTTTTTTTTTTTTAGAAAATATTCTTTTGCTGGTTCTTAAATGCCAACCTGTCAGCACAACCATTGCTTTTGTGTTAAAAATATTTTTATCCTGAATTTTTTTATTTTTGTGTTGTGTGTGTGAGCTGTCAGCTATTCACCTTAAGGATTGCTTTGACTTCCAGAATGCTTCTTTCACCATGCTTTTACCTGAAAGCTGACTTTTAGTTTTAATACATTCAAGGTGCAATTAAGTAAGTCTTGCAGTTTTATTGAAAAAGCAGTCACAGTCCAAAAGCCTGTTTCCTGCCAGCATGCTGTAGAGAACCCTACCTTTCCATGTGGCATCAGTGGTCTCTCTGCAAAGGATCCGTCCCACCCCCTTTTGAGTTTGAATTATCAATTTAGTAAAGCTTAATGCTGATTGGAGAGCTCTAGCAGGGAGCGTGTTTGACCTCTGTAGAAAGACCGATGATTTCAGATTGAGAACAAGAGGTCCCTTGCAGCATGCTGGCAGGGGACAGGCCCTTCTAGGACAGGCTCAGTCTTTGAATCGTATAATCTCACAAGACATGCTGTACCAAACAGGGAATCCTACTTGAGGCAAGCTGCACGCGGCATCCTGCACCCAATAGGGGTTCCTGCACCCAATAGGGGTTCCTGCACGAGGCATCCTGCACCCAATAGGGGTTCCTGCACGCGGCATCCTGCGCCAAAAAGGGGATCCTGCACCAAAAAGGGGATCCTGCACCAGTCATCCTGCACCCAATAGGGGTTCCTGCACGTGTCATCCTGCACCCAATAGGGGTTCCTGCACGTGGCATCCCGTACCCAATAGGGGTTCCTGCACGTGGCATCTTGCACCCAATAGGGGTTCCTGCATCCTGCACCAAAAAGGGGATCCTGCACCAGTCATCCTGCACCCAATAGGGGTTCCTGCACCCAATAGGGGTTCCTGCACGTGGCATCCTGCACCCAATAGGGGTTCCTGCACGTGGCATCCTGCACCCAATAGGGGTTCCTGCACGTGGCATCCCCTACCCAATAGGGGTTCCTGCACGAGGCATCCTGCACCCAATATGGAACATTTACACATTCCTAAAGGTTCAGAGTCTGCACATCTGTTTGCTGGTGGCAGTGACTGCTCCCTGTCATCCCGATGCATTGCCTATGGCCCTCCCACAAGGCGATGCAGGAGATCCTGGCTTGAGGAGACAGTAACCGCACTGCAACTTCACCGCAAGTGTAAACCTAGCATTAATCAAACAAAGGGGCAACTCATGGGGCAAACTCATTTTGTTTTGGTGCCCCTGGAAAGTATTTAGCTCATAAGACCAAAAATGTAATTGGACTTCAATTACAGCCATCAGTCTTACTTTCCTAACAACATTTTGAATTCCTTTACAACCTTGGATCCAGCATTAACTCCATTTTTTTTGCACCCAAGCAAACCATTATCATTCATATCAATAAGAACGCCTTGGCTAATGTGCAATACACTTAGATATATCTGCACCTTATCGGGTGAATGCATTAGTATGATCAGTACATTTGTGATGGGCAGTAGAAGCCTCGGTTACTGATAATCCATTTGTAACATGGCAGGGAGGCTTTTCTTCATTGCCACAATTACAGCTCTCATTTATATGACTGGAATAAAACAAGCCAAGCATTTAGTCTTGCCAGACACAGAGCCGTGTGCTGTTATCACTGGCATTGCACAGTGTGATGGATAATCTCTGTTCACAGCTATTGATAGAACAAGCAGCTTCTCTATCCGCAGTAAGTTGCTTGTTGTCTTTTTTTTGTTGGCTTAATTGATAAAATGCGAGGCATCTGTATAGAGCAAGGCTAAACAGCGAGTGCTCACTTTATGTTTGGACTGCTTGGACATACTGCCTATTGCCTTACACAAAGACAGCTAACAAAAAAAAGTTGTCACCGTAAGACCCCCTTTTTGGAACAGACTAAGTCTAGGTCTGGGTTGCAAACAAGTCACAATATTAGAGCTTAGCAGCTTTTAATATTCAATGAGATTGGAATAACACATTATGGGCCTTCATTTTGAACCTTATCACACACCAATAATTTTGTCCCTCCCAACATGTGAATGTTCCCCATAAACCAAATGAATGCAATCCCAATCTTCTTGAAATGGATGCTCCAAGAAAAAAGGGACGTTTAATATGGTCCAAGTGTTATCCATATTTCCTTTTGGTCCAACTATTGAGCCATTGTATACATAATGCCCTACATCCCCTGAAGACTCAAGTGTTGCGAAACGCGTTGGAATTGAAGGAATAACGTGAAACTGTGTATCAATGTGAACTTGTGATGTCTTGTTTTATGGACCTGTGCCTGAATGACTGTAAACTGGCAACAAAATTGTAATAATTGCATGAAACGCAATAAAACTGTTGCATAATTGTTATTCATATTGCAATTTGGGATTGACCTGTAGAAACGGGCTTGGCCTTGGATCTTGCTGTTTGTATACAAGCCCTCCCATCACAACATTTTATGAGGATGGAAAGTGGGAAGCCAGCCATCAACTTACCTTTCCAGTGTGAAAATTGACATTAAAAGGATTTTCCTTCTTTAGCGGTCAAGGAAAACATAACCTGCACTTGGAAATGCCTCCAGCAGGTCCAGATCAGAGAAGATCCAAAAGGAAAATATTCTTGCATCGGAGCTTCCTGTATTGTAGACCATTACTGCTTCTCTCTCAATGTTCAGGATGGTCGGTCTTGTATCCGCCCCCTGTAGGTTTCTACAGGTAGGGTGTAGTTGATGCACCTGCTGGGTCTAACCCACAACTTTGCAGAGTTTAACAAGGAAATGGGTTTATAAAGGAATTCTGGACACACAAGTTGGTGGTGGTGGGGTTATATAGTTTTTCTATAGGGAAAATGTTGAAATTATTTTTTGTATCTAGAATTCTAAAGGTGCATTTACCAATTACCCGGTCACTGCACAATACTACAGAGCCTTGTTACTCTTCAGAACAGAAAAAGCTGCACAGTTCCCATGTTACGTTTGGATGAAGTGTGAACTATACAATAATGATAAAACACAAAAAGGGGGATGAGAGGTTATTGCTTGTTT